>NW_024962265.1:30391918-30407895 GCF_019238085.1 Lagopus leucura
GGAAAGAAGGAAGGAAGGAAAGAAGGAAAGAAGGAAAGAAGGAAAGAAGGAAAGAAGGAAAGAAGGAAAGAAGGAAAGAAGGAAAGAAGGAAAGAAGGAAAGAAGGAAAGAGAAAGAAAATCCCATGCTTCCACAACTTTCATGACAACAAAAATCAAGAAAATATGTTTTAAAAAGAAAAACGTTTGTACTTTAGTGATTAATTCTCATACCAGCTTCAAGACAAATTCCTAACTGAATTCTGGAAGAATACTTCAGCTTTCTTTCAATTCTGCTGGTTACATCCTTCACCTGACTGCTCAGGTGCCCTTGCTGCAGCAAGCCCTGGTACAAGTCACAGTTCCAATCTCTGACAAGGAACTGCATGGGATGAGAATTTCACCTCCTGTGTGGTGGCTGCTGGATGGTGGCTCCTGGTAAAGTTACAAGGATTATGAATGCTATTTGTATAATTTGGCACTGGAGATTATAGGTAGAATTAGGGAGAACTAGTAATATGTTGTTCATCATATACAGTGAATCCAAAGTCTAATAAATAGGCTACAATAGCATCATATAAATTACTTTAATCCAGAAGGATCAAAGGTGCATTTCAGATCAATACAAGTACACCAAGACTTATGGAAAGGATTTTACCTCAACTATCTCATTACAGTTTCCAGTTTGATTAATAGCAGCTGTCTTCCACCATCTGTCCAACAGAAAACTGATGAAATCATATACACAGTCATTTATGCTGGGCAGAAAATTCTCTGATCCACCTGGAGAAGAGGTGCGCCTTTATTGTCAGTGCTCATGATTTTGGTGCTTGGAGAGGTTAGAAATGTTGCTTACTCACCGAGCACTGCTGTGAGCGGCTGATGCCAGGGAGGAAAATAGTTTTCCTGAAGAAATTTGAAGGATGAGCTTTTTCCTTCTCAGTATCACTTTTTTCTATGCATACGCTGAGTAATCATCCCTAACACAGCCTAGCCACATTACACTATTATCTATGCATTTGTACCACTCTTCTAATCTGAATTTTGAGGTTGTTTTAGAAACAGAATTTTCTTCTTAAAAGCAAAACCAACGTGAATCTACAAAACTACTATCTACTTTTAGACAAAATACCTTTTAAAAGGGGAAACTATAGGAAAATTCTGAGTTTCTGACAAAAAATACATAAAAAGAAAGTAGAGTATGTAAGATCATCTTGTATTGTATAAAATAAAATGCTAAAGGAAAAATATCCACCAGTTCTAACTATTGTTTCAGTGATTATTTTATTTACGTACTTCTCTTTACAAGAATATTTTGCTTTCTGTAAATTACTCAACCTTTTCTATGAGCTGTGGAGAATTTAGTGTGTGCAGGAGCCTCGTACAGAAGTGCTCGTGTCAGGAAGCTTTTGTGTTTTTCTTCCAAAGAGGTATCTTGGTAGACATGCTTGTGATAAAGCACTCCTGAAGATGACCCTTTGCACAAATGTATTAATAAAAAGTCAAAATCAAGCATCAATTTGTCTTCTATCTTTGAGCTCCTGAAAAATAACCACCTCAGGAGCTACCATTCGGATGAGTCAAGATAAAATCCTCGTGTACTTTTCACTTTCTACCCTTTTACTCTGTCTTTTGAGTTTCTCTCCCAGTTTCAAATCTTCTATGTGAGTGCCATACATCAGGTTAAATATGGAGTGAAAATAATGCAATTATGATCTTTTAAATGTCTTTTGCATTTTAAAAGAGAGTTTTTTTAATCTGTGTTATTCATTCTCTTCAGCAGGATTAAGTGACTCTGAAAGTTGATATTCTCTCTTCTGCGTTCAAATCCAGCCAGTGTAAAGAAAGAAAGAAGAAATTTTGGACTTGGGACTCTGACTTTCTTCATGATCTTGGGCAAATCAGCGCACAGTTGTCTGATTTTGTTTTCTGACCATCACAATTTTTAAAGACTCTTTTTCTCTGTGATGTGGTGATATCATGAAATCATATTGTCAGAAAGCCTGTCAAAGGAGTATGCGAAAGCAACAGAAGAACATGAGGCTGAATTGCTGTAAAAATCCCTTGAAACAGAGTTGGGGCTATTCCAGATCGGGGAAGATTACTCTACCGGTGTCACATCCCTACTATGCATGTAAGGAGGGAGTTTTCTCCAGAAAAAAACTAAGTCACAAGCTGTAAGTTCACAAACATCAATAGATAAAATATTAAGGTTTTTACTTTTTTTTCCACTCCTTCCTTGATATAGACTGCATCTGTAGCTTTCTTTTATCAGCTCAGCACTTTCCACACACATACAGAATTAAGGTGATTGTTAAAGACTTACAGGTTAAAACCATAAATAAGAAAGAGTCAGTCAGTAACAGTAATGTATCCCATATTTTTCTTTTATCAGCCAAGTGTGAAACACAGGCACAGCCATTGAACATGGGCTTAATTGAATCACGGTTGCTTAAGCAGTCTCAAGAGATGATAAGTGAAAAAGTGTTATGCTTGAAAGAAATAGGTTTCTGCAAGCTGGAAAAGCAATATGGCATGAGCCTAGTAATAAATTGTTGGTTATCCACTAACATCAAATTGCTACCAATAAAAATTATCTGTGAGCATTTTAACAAGGAGGGAAGAGTAAACAGAGGCATACCAGGCATTATTTAGTTTTGTTTCCACTTTGTCAAATTAATGCCAGATTAAATGGAGATCTGGTCAAATTATTTATTGAAGATAATTAATCCAGTGAACCCAGTTTATCTAGAATAAACATTCCCTGATAGCTGATTGGATGATTTTGTGTCTCCTTTCTAAATTTTCTGAAAATTTATTTTTTCTTGACAAAAATGTTGTCAATTTTTAAATGTATTGGCATTCAAAATTCAAGCTAGTACATTTGCATTCCTAAATCACATGGTACTAGATATATGAAGTTACTGTTTAAAGGTTTACAGGTTTACCAGCAAAAATCTGTTCTATGTTTTTTGGTATTTTATTCTTTCTTTTAGTTTCTGGGGAATATCATTACCTCTATAAAGGTAGTTGATTTCAGCAAGAAAAGACATTTTATTATGTTTCTTACAAATAATTTAGAAATGCTATGGAATAAAACAGGAATGGGGAAATTGAGATGTTAGAGTGAGGATACACACCTATAGGCTCCCAAACTGAAAATGTCATTTTGCATGTGTGAGTTTAGGAACAAATCATTCTGACATATGAAAGATATGTGTTGAAACATCAGATTTTTCTGTTCTATAAGACAAACAGCTAATGATCTTTGAACAATTCTGAAAAGTCACAGATTGGGAGGAATCTTAAAATTTCACTCAAGGAAATTAAAACCAAAAGATTCATGCTTAAGAACAAATAAAATAAAATAAAATAAAATTATATTTATGTCACTATTTCAAAATGTAACAAATTCAAGATTTTATTGATAAGGAACAGTATTTTCTGTGGAAAAAAAATACATTTATTAATCTCTCCTTTCATTCTGTATCTCAAGAAACACCTTATCTTTTGTGTATTTGTCTGAGTGGTGGTACAAAGTTACAAGTGTTTCCAGCAGCCAGATATTAACTTTCCCATTTGAACTTACAAAAGAGGTACTTACATAGTGGAACATTTTATAACAAAACAGTAAATTAAGTATAATTCCATTCCATATTCTTTGGCCCAACATCTCAGGATTCGTAATCAGAATGTATATACTTAGTATTTTGGGAATGTGATAAAAAACTGTTTCTGCTTTCACATTTATAAGCTTAAACAAAAAGTTTGCAGTTCCGCCCAGTTTAATGATGAAATTTTAGCTGTTAGAACTTCATGCATAAATTCAGCTGTTCTGAATGTGTGTGTGAGTGATAAAGTAGTCTTTCAATCACATATAGAAAACATGAGGCAAAGCAAAAGCACAGCTGTGATTCTTGCTAACACAGTATGTTTCCCTCAGTCCCATCCCTCTGCCCCAAGCATATTTTGTTGTATTCACAGAAACACAGACAGTTCCAAAAGGTAATTTGGTCCTGATGAGATCAGCCAGTCTCTACAAGATGTGGATGCCAATGCTTTCGTTAAAGAACTCTGGTCACATATTTCAGGAATGTTAGGATGAATTTAAAATAAAATTAAATTTAAAAAAATTGTTCTCAAGTAGTATGATTTCTTGTATCTGTAAGTGGTTATGTGCTTATCTGACAGAGGAAATGAGTGAACTTTTCAATTTAGGAAGTATTAATAGGAGATGCATTCTGCTGTGAGAATTCCCCTTAGATGATGATGGTTGCACAACATGTAAGAACAATACTCATCACCATGTACAACAGCAAACCAAACCCAAAACATGGAATTAAACACCTATTAAGAGCTAATTAACTTATTTATTAAGATTAAGCTACCATATGCAGAACAAAATCAGCTACCTTGTGTATGAAATGAGGAGTGTGACGTAAACTGAAATGAGAGGCGGATGGTGGACTTCAGGTTTGATATAACCTTGACTTGGGGAACTCTCAGCAGGCAGATTTGGAGTTATTCCTGCTTTTCAAAGGAATAACCCTTTCAAAGAATGATGTGCTTCTGGCTGCTTGAATTAGAATCTAAATATCTCATCATGGCAAAATGGTAATATTTTCAAATTGAAGTTTATAATTCAGAGGATTATAACCTTGGAGAAAAGATCGTGATTATCTCATACATATCTCAGCTGAAAGCAGCAGGGAGATAAATACAAAAAATAAGACTGCTAGGTTTTAAAGGGACTTTAACTCTGTAAAAATACGTTGGAAAAAAAAATCTTTGCTATGAAACACAGCTAGGTCTCAGACTAATCTATCTCTTAGACCATACACAGCACATGCTAGTTTCAAGGCACTTCCTACCATCTAGAACATATTTTGGAATTCATTTCACCCAGCCTCACCATCTATCAATTGGATACCCATTCTTTGTGGTCACGGAGATTCCCTGTGAGAGGAGAGAGACTGATAAGACAAATCACCTCTGGGAAGTCCTGCTTCTAGGAATGATCCACGGGTGTAACGGATTCCTTCTTACCTAAGGAAAGCTGAATTGTTGTATAGGTGCCGTATTTCTAGGTGACTGAAGCATCGTAAGAATATGCAAAAATCTTCCAAGAATATGCAAATATAGGGTATAAAATGCCACCCAGCCTGACATTACCTGTATGGAGAGAAGGGCTCCTGCTTCTCCAGATAGCCTGCAGCTCACATGCTTCTTTATGTCCCTAAACTGACATACAGGAGCTATTGGAACACTGGGCATGTACACAATATGTGCTCAGTTAGTTATCTTCTGGGGAAAGTTAAGGCTTCTCTTTTTTTTTTTCCCCTTTCACTAACTTCTCCTACATATGCTGTTTCAAGTTTAAGGCTAAAATATGGAAACGGTACAGTGTAATTAAAATTACTCATGTGCTTTAAACAACTAACATTCAGTATGAACAGAATGGAGATCAGACAAGCTGAAGTGTCGAAGTATGTTCTAGTTTTTCATTAAAATTCAGGTTTCTGAGAAATGACACATTTTGAACGTTGATTCAGCTGATTTATTTCCAGCATGTAATGCATCCAATTACTTGCTGGCTGTATTAATGAGAAATTAGATCATTTTAATAGAAAGATCAAAACCCAGTGTTCCGTTCCACTGGCACAAACCCTTCCAAGTAGTCTTGTACTTAACTGCTAGAACACTAAAAAAAACATAATGGGAATATTATGAACATTGTCACTGACTTCAAACAAGGCCAGCTGGTACCCAGTTGTAACACAACTGGTTTCAGAACAAGCCAGAATCTTTTCATGATTCTTCTCAAACAAAATTCATTTTTTCTTTTCTCTGACTATGCCAATTCTTGTGAGTCTTCAGAATTTATTAGGGTTGTGATATACATTTTATTGACATGATCTGGGTGCTTTTATCAAACAAAAAGGATATGCTTAAAGATTAACATTTTTTGTAGTTGTTCTGCTGAAGGGATTTCAATATTTAATCTTCTATTTTATTTTTTTTATTTATTTTAACAAGAGCAATTTTTCACATTAATGCTCTATAGTGATCATTGCTTGAATGGGTAAATTCAGAACAGACATCAGAAATGGATACTATGTTGATTAAGGAAATTACAGTCATATTTATAACACAGAAGTTCAGCAATATTATTGGGATTTTTTTGTGGCTAATCATTTCTGATCCTTGCAGTCCATACACATTTGTACTGCCCACTTCCTATATTCCTCCCCCATACACTCCTCCGCAGATACTTTCTTTCTCTTTTCATTTTATTGCTCCTCTCCATATTTATTAAGTCTTCCCACCTCAACTTCCTGATGAAAACAAACTGCTATACAAGCTATACAAGCACGCTCTTTTTTTTTTCCGCCCATGGCACCTCTGTGCAAGCTAGAGGTCTGTTCAGGCAGCAGCCTTGCCAAGTGGAACAAGCGTGGTGTGAGTTCTTGACGTCACCAGGAACAGAAATAATAACAAGAAGATACTGCTAGGAGTAATTGTGCTCTCTGGGGTCACCTTTTGGACCCACTCTTTTTCAGTTATGAAGGACATAGATTTGGGTGTGTCATTTTACAACATGCAAGATAATTGGAGTTACTGAAATGATTTTGAAGCATGCTGGGAACACAATTATGAACGTTCCCTAAAATCAGGTATTTTGCTCACTGAGAGGATCTAGGTTTAACTATGCTCTGCTTTGGAAATTCAGGTAAGAATACGGATGACTCTATAAGAGTAGGTAGCAAAAACCATAGAAAATTTACTACTCAGTCTTCCAGTTAAGTAAGCTGAAGTATTCTGAAAATATTGAAGTCTAATAATCCTTGTCAGTGACAGTTCTGTTCCATGTCAGTAGGTAGATTGTATCTGAAATAATTTTAAGTAATGAGAATACAATATTCATATACAACCATATATAAGAAATAATTTCTTTCCAGGCAGATAAAAAGAGAAAGCATGTGAAGATATTGAAGAAGTTAAATACTCATACTTAACTTTTGCAATAGTTGATTAGCAATAGCTAATTGGCTATTAGCAATAGCTAAACAATAGCTGATAACTGTGGAAGTAAAAAATTTTTTTATCATAGAATCACAGAATGGTTTGGGTTGGAAAAGACCTTTAGGTCATCTAGTTCCAACCCCCCTGCTAAAGCACCAGTTTTGTGTGAATATCTCTGTTAGTTATTATGTCTGTGGATTATATATTTTAGTTTGTACCATAACTTGGTACTCTGTTCTAAATCATGCCTCTCTAGTTATGATTGAAATAACAGCTAAGAAAAAGGAGCTTATTATTTGGTTGTTAACAGGTAATAATTTCTAGCAGTGATTCTAAGAGAGGTGATATTAATAAAACTGATGTCTCTAGAGCCCAGCACAACCAGCTCATCAAATTCTAGGATATTGCCAAATGAAAGCAAAAGTTGTTCAGACAGTGCACATCCCAGCCCTCGTGAGGCATGGCAGACAGTCAGGATGGAGATCCAGCTCACCGTGCCTTGCTCTTGGAAGATAATGAGGGGCAGCTCAGCTCAGCCTTTGGAGAAGCAGCTGCTCCCAGTGGGCTCCTGGAATGGCTCCTTCATTGGCACTTGAATCGCTGCCACAAAGCCTGGCATGGCTCACCAGGGCTTGTCCCTACCACAGCTGCTTCTTTCAAATTGCACGTATATTCTGCCACTGAACCTTAGTTAGCAAGACTATTTTGATTTTAATGAAGGGATTTCTTTTCAAATTTGTTTCAAGTAGCTGAATTAAATCACAGACATGCAGAACCACCTAAGGGAACCCTTTAGGAAGAACGAGCACGTGAGAACCTCCACTGCCCATGCTCCCCACGTACACACACATGCACTCACGCATTTGCACACATACACAGTTTATTTATGGCTTTCTTTCCACCTGTGCTGACGTGGCTGGGAATTTACAACAGCGCTGACAATGTTACAGGCAGTACCTCACAAATTCCACATTTTACTGAGTAGCATTATTATGGAACATTTGTCACACGGCCAAATGGTATGTCAGCCCCATAATTGATTTACAGCTACATCTGTAAGAACATTTGAGGAAGAGGAGGCAACCAATGTGCTCGCTAGAATTCACCCTTTCAAAGAAATTGTAGGTGATAAGAGATTCACAAGGAATACACTAGGAATAAACAACATTTTTAAAGGAGCATATGCTAAATGTTGAAAAAATATAAGTGCATTAGTTTTCATGCAGAAGAATAACTACAGCGTTTCCAGGAATGTTTTAACTTAGCCATGTAAAACACCTGGCCCTAAAAGAGCACTTTTTTTTTTTTTTTCTTTTTTTCCTGAGGAAAATTTGAAGCTGAAACAGGAAGCCCGCAAATCTCCTTTGTGAAAGACCCTATTTAAACAATGAAAAAATCTATCAGATTTATAGAATAGTCACTTTGTAATTACTATGTACCATACAAACAAACCTGTTTTTTCCATTTAAGAATGGAAGAGATGGAACAGTCTGGGGAGAAGGGGGAGTGCTTTTCCCAAAACATTTTCCCCTGCCTCTTTGCCTAGAATAACTTCCTTTTCTGTTTGCTTATTAAGCAGATTCTCTGCAAGACAGTAAGATGATAATTATTAGGAATGCTGTATATGCTTTCCATTATCCTGAAATACAGTGATTTTGAAGATTAAAAAAGAAAAACTTCATGGTGATATTTGTGAATTCATCCAACATACTTATTGAGAGGCCTGTGTCCTGTGCCCTTTTTGTGCCTCACTTTGATGGGAGTCTCATGCGGGCAGTGTTCACAGCTACCCTGAATCTGGGTGCTGCTGCAGCAAGGCATGCCCACAAGCAGGGGCAGAGACCCTAAAGAGTGGCTATATGGGTCTTCCAGAGAGACAACTCCATGTTGCTTCAGAAACAGAGCCACATCAGGTTAATGCAGAAGGTACAGGGATCAGCTTTCTGCAATTCTCCAGGAGTACAGAGACTGGAAAATTTCTAATCATACAGGAAAATATTGAGCCTCACTCTCTACGACTGCAGAAACTTGTTGAGTCAGAACTGCTGGGAGGAAATAAAAGGAGAAACACACTCTGGCAGCAAAGAGAATCAATCCGCAGGGACCCATCGAAGTCAGATCAAACGGATTCTGTGGTAGGAAGGAAACAAGTGATGGCTCTGCCAACAGGAGCCCCAAGCCTGCGCTATAACCTGCAGGGCTCCGCGTTGCCTGTATGGAAAAGCTTCTTGAGAATTAAAAAACAAAAATGAAAACGATTTTGTAACAAGAAGTAAACTTAAAGTGAAAACTTAAATCCCCTTTACATTTCTTGGAATTTTTGCATGTTCTGATTGGAAAACTTTACATTAAAATAGTTCAGTGGCTCTGCATCATGGAACTTCCCTTCATGATTTCATCAAAAAAAAAGAAAAAAAAGGTTTGAGTGAAAATGTTATTTCAGATGAAATAGCTGGAGTGTGCTGGTGGGTGAAAGGAGCACAGTCACTGCAAGCCACAGAGCAATAAACAAACACTCTCTTAAAATGAGGCATGTCAGAACCTCAGTTTATGCTAACTTAATGAATAAAATTGTGCTTAAATACAATTTTCTGATTAGTCATATTTTCCATCATTGCCATCATTTTACTGTTATACCCACTGTGTGGTCGCAGTTGTGTGGAATTTAATTCGTCCTAAGTGCTGTTTTACACATAGGTTTTGTGCTCGTGCCAAACTGCCAGCAGATTAACTTTTCCCTGCTTACAGCAAATACCTGCGAAGCCGCTGCAAGCACCCTTGACACTTTCCATTCTTCAGCTCACACGAAAGGCTGTGTGAGCTAATTACCATGAGGGCCATGTTTCCCCTTTCTTGAGGGAAGGTTAATAACTGCAAGAAGTTTACGCTAATAAAAAATACGATCAGTGTGTGGCAAAAGCCAGGCCTTGGGCAGTTGGCTGCTGTAGCACTGATGCTTTGTTAATACTGCAGGCGTATAGACCCACAGCAGGTAGCAGCACAAGTACAGTGAGCTAAGCCAGCAGAGTAACTAGCTTCCCTTCTAAGAGCTGCCTTGCTTATATGTCTTCTATCACTTACTTAAGCAACAGCTTCTTCCTAGCTGCACCAGCGACCTCCAGCCATAGAAAGCTATTGCACAAAAGCCTTATTTGGAGATGCGTTGCAGTGGTCCACAGTATCTTTCTGCTTGCAGTGAGATAGATCACAAGCAGAGGGGAAATTCCCAATGCCAAATGGAGGATCAAGTCTTTTTAGTTATTTCTCAAAGTGAAAGCAAACGAACAAACAAAAAAATGAGACTGAAAAGCAGTTTCAAAAACTTCTCATCTGTCTGGGAAAAATACGTGCATGTCTTTCAGATGCAGTTCTTCTTGCCACCTGAAAGGCTCTGTCAGCAGCAATTCTGCTGTATGTGAATTGAGCACTACAGAAACTTCTCACCAAGTATCTCCATCTCACACACATTCTGCGTCCTGTAGAAAACACTAGGTTTGGCCCATTCAAGAAACTTACTGAAATTTGTTATAAGGGAGTAAATGCTAAAAACTGCATAAATTATTTCGTTGGGATAAATGGATTATTCAAAACTACTTTATGATATGGCAGGGATTTTAGCCATCCTCCCTTACTTACATTCACTTTACAGTGTCTCTAGCTCTGATTTAGAGAAGTGTGGCACACCAGATGGCAGAATTAGATACTACTGTCACAAGTGAGCACTTCTGAAGAAATCAGCATGAAATCCCACCATTGCTGATGAATGGAAGGTGGAACTCCAAGTTCTCCATGTTATAGCAACACAAAACAGATGGCAGTCACGTACAAAATATCAACACCAATACCCATTCCACCATTAGTCATTTTCAGTAGATTTCAAAAATAAGCAGACTGAACACTAGGATTAATGACAAAGGTAGCTTCTTTAACTAGATATGAACTATGTTTTTGCACAGCAACTAGATAGGAAATTACATTTTTGCATCATTTTGCCTCAAATGGAGCTGATGCCTCACTGCTCAAGAATGCGTTCAGTTAGACTCAATAATTTTTGTGGGTCCCTTCCAAATGAAATCATTTTCTTTTTCTATTCTATATTTCAAATCAATACCTGAATTTTGATTATCCAGCAGTAGACCCAGATCATAAATCACAGCTTCGTGCACATCTACAAAAGAAGCGCTGACAGTAATTAAGACAGATTATACACTGCTATGGCAAACAAGGGGCTCTTTAGACTGTGCCACATACAAGTCTTACAAGTAAAGGCATCACAGCCTCCATAACCTCAAAGCCTGTTTTATATTCAGGGAATCTCATTACCTTGGTCACACAAGTAAAATGTGATCACATTTGACATTTTTGGGGCTTAAAGACATTCACCATCCATGTCAGTTTATACAGGTGTTCAGATTGGAAACTCCCACGTCG
This sequence comes from Lagopus leucura, assembly GCF_019238085.1. NCBI lineage: Eukaryota > Metazoa > Chordata > Aves > Galliformes > Phasianidae > Lagopus > Lagopus leucura. The sequence goes on from NW_024962265.1 coordinate 30,403,351, forward strand.
CATTTGTTGGTGAATAGCTCTCAGTCAACAGTCAAGTGGCATGGATATAACATGAAAGTGCTTTGAAGTGACTGTATTGACATCTAAGGAAAACTGATCATGCTGAAGTACTATCAGCAGTCCATAAACTAGAGTAATTTATGCTTCAGTTCTCTGTTGCGTGGAAAATAAAATCCTGGATGCAAGTCACAAAGCCTAAGTTTGTTTTACAACCATAGAACTTAAACTACTACCAACTTTGCTTTCAGGTCCTGTTGTTCTATGACATTCCTTAGTCACATTGATCATCAGTCAGTGGACCCCATTGACCACGTGACTCTGGGAAACTATGCATTGCACAGCAATATTTAATCCTGGACACATGAACGCACAGAATAACAAATGGGTCTTGTTTCTCAACAGCCAGAAAAGGAGATTTTAGAGGCAGTAAGACACAACACTCCAGCTGACATGCTCTTGAGTACATAGCTGCTTTCTGGCATTTCATAGCATTAGAGTGGAACTAAATACACAGAAAGTGTTGTAAACAGTAAGGAAATGCATGCATTCTATTATAAATATCTTAAACTCTCTCCTCAGTTATGCATTTACTCCATATTCAGAAGAAAATCTTCCTGAAGCTGTGGCTATTCTGTATTCCCATGCTTCCCCTCCTTTCCCCAGCACTGCTGACTTCTTGCTTTGAACTACACTGTGATCTGCAAACTGAATGCATTTGTCCTAGCTTGCAACTGCTGCAACGGGGCAAGACAAGAAAATGGAAACAGGATGTCCCTAAAGGACACAGGAGGGGTATTGAACTGCAGTGGAAAAGGCAGCCTGGGGAACAGGAGAGGTGCCCCAGTAAGATAGGATACAGCTGTATACTGTTCTAGTGGAACAAATGAATCCTACTCCCCAGGGCCAAGAACCATGATAAGCACTTTCAGCCATGCACATGTCATCTAAAATACTAAAGCCTTTATTCTGTAACACTTCTAAATATAATACAGGAAGATATATGGAAAGCTCCTCATCTGATTTAAACCATATGTACAAGAAATGTACATAAAGAAAATAATAAAAAAGAAACGAAAAAGCTAGAGCATTGAGTCCTGAAATGAATTCTGGAAAAATTATTCAGGTAGAATTCTTCTTATGGTTTTATATGTTCTAAATTGCAACATCCAACTTTCATTTCAGATGCTTTGCAAGTATTCCTTGTGTTGCTTCAGACTCACTCTTTAACTTATTCATTTAGGGAAAGTTTGCTCCAGAAAGATTTTGGTAAAGAGTTCATTCAGTTTATCTGTTTAAAATAATTATTCAGTGCTTGCAGAAACTTCTACCTTATCAATTGTTTGTAAGAGTTTAGTGGGTAGAACATTTGTGTAATGCATTAGGAGCATATTGCCTCTAAAGAACATTTCACAAGTTCTATATGAGCCCGTGATGAAATTCCAGTTGCTGCTAGTCATAAGACTGCACAATGTCTGTTCTGTCATTCAGCAATACTTGTTTCTCATTCTAAGAGTATTCTGAGCTTCAGTATAAGCTTTATTCAGTGTTGGCCACAATTTATTTTCTCATCACATCAACTCGGGATTCAGCGTTCAGCTGTGTAAATATCAAACTACCAGCTACCTAATCCCTGGAGCTTCAGAGGAAAGAGAACGAAGGTAACACACTTGCATGGTTTTAAAACAGATGTTTGGTTACACCAAGAATCTATAAGAGAACTATTCAGACATCGCAAGTATCTTGCAGCTTACAATTGCCACTGTATTTCAGCTCAATAAACCTCTTAAACACGAAAGCTCAAACTAGGAAAAAGAGATGCTCATCATCAGCATTCGTTTCCATCTCTGTATAATTAAGGCATCAAATAAAGTCACAGCCATTTGCATCTTTAGTCTGCTCAAAGAAATTTCATGGGAATGGTCTAAAATTCCAGTGTTGACCCTGAAAGCTTTATTTAGGTAGAGGGATACACACGCTTCAAAGATTAGGATATTTACTCTCCAACAGAAGGTCTAAAAGGAGAGTATTTAGAGATGAAAGAGATGTAAATAAGTGACACTGTCCCAGTTAGCAACATTAATTCTGGAAGGATGGATGTACTTACTGTTTTTATTTTATTATTATTTTTTAATATTTCAAAAAAGCAATCATGCCAGTCCTCCCCCTTAAAAAAAAAAAAAAGCTGGGATCTGAGCAGGAGAAACAAAGTTAAATTATCTTAAATTATTAATTTAATCGAATTTAAGATTTCTTACCTCATTGATTTACAGCTTTGTGCTTAACTTGGGAAGAATTCATCTCTTTCAATATGCACTTAGTTATAATCAAATACTCATATCAATGTCTGTCACCACATCAGCACATCTGGCAGCAATAGAGACAAATTAACAACAAGAGTCAGAAAATCTGGCAACATGATGAACTAAAACACACAAAATCCTTTCTCTACACTTAGACCACCAGTGACTAAGGATGGATTAACTTCCTGTCTCTAATACTGGCGCCAAAATTAAAGGAAAATTACATTGCAATCTGGGTACCAGGTTTCAGACTACAAACAAGAAAAAGTCTCTAGCTCAGCTGCACCAGGCGGTGAAACCTTTGCTCTAGCTTTAGCTATGTCTGTGATGGCCCCCTCTAACAGCTGCTTTTAATTTAGTTTAAAAGAAGTGATTTGGCAAGCATGTACGTTTGCACCTTCAAAGGAGACAGACTGAAAAAGCCAGCGTCCTGGAATATTAACCATTTTGGAGTCCCACTGTTTTTTAATACAGTGATGACAAAAGGGTTCACAGCTTTTTAAAATAGTAGATATCAGTACATAGAAAAATAAGTGTTTTCACTTTGCTTTAATTACCATCTCACAGTAAGCAACCATCTTTCTCTGACTTTGTACAGTTAAAGGCATTGTGTTCCTTACTTCAAATTTAATTCAGCAAGAATTTACAATTGCTGAATTACTAAGGCACAGATTTCAATTATAACCAGAAAAGGAGAGCTGAATAAGGAACAGAAGCATGAGTTAAACCAAAGAAAACATTATCTTGTACTTAGATTACCTTCTTATGCTGGGTGTGGCAGTGGTTGCAGAAACAAGAAAGAGGGAGAAAGGGTATGGGAAAGCAAAGATTCAGGCATGCATTGCATATTTGGCAAACATTTAACAGTAAACCCCTTAGAAAAGAGTGCTTGGTGCCAGGCAGATTTTCATTGCCTTTTTATTTTTTTTGTTATTGTTTTCTTTTACTAAGTAGCTCAATAAGGATTTGAGAATCTACTATGCATATATCCTCCATCAGATGCAGGCGCACCAGGCAAACAGCATTACAGCCTTGTGTGCATGAAAATAGAATGTGTGCAAACACATCTTATAGTTGGAATGCAGAAAGTGGCAGATCTGCTTATTTATTTTGGCATAAAGGGCTTCACAACCCAACTTACCAGACAGTAACTAAGCGCCTACCCTTGGAAGCAGGACACATTTAACACAGTTAAGTCCAGAGACACGAATGTCAGGCAAATGAAGGTGCAAATATTTAACAGAAGGAGCCTGCAAATTTAACACTCCTTTTCTCTATTTACAAACAGAATTCACACTTCTCATTCTTCATACTTTAATGTGGGTCAGAGACCACATGGCAGCATAGTTTATTAAAAGTAATGTGCAAATAAGATGCATGATACCTGCAAACAGCGTGGAGTTTCCATTTGTAAAAAAGATACAAGTAACAGTATAAAATTAGAATGCTTACTACTCATTTCAATAAAATGAAGTCTGACATAGAAATACATAAGCTGTATTATTTACACCATTAATTTACAAAAGATATTATTTGCATAAAACAAAGCTATAAAATAATTAGAAATATAGTATTTTTATAAGGAATGCTTTCCCTGTATAAAAATTTAGAGCATTTTGGCAATTATGTTTTATTTGAACAAAAATGCATTTATTTGTTCTGAATTCATTGCATCATGTGGTTTCTTTCTTCCCTTCTTCCTTTCCTTATTCCCCTTTTTAAATAAAATTCCACACTGAGGTAGTAGCATGTCAAAGTATTTCTTTGGTTCCAGAAATCAATGGCAGGTCCAAGAGGAGCTATGTATCCAAATCACAGGATTGAAAAGTAAAAGTTCTGAAGTTTTCAAAGGACTGTTTGTAATTGTAAATGCTGTTTTCTCCTCTAGAAACTGTCCTTTCCCTTCCATCTTCATCTGCTTCTGGGTCAAAGTCCAATGAGGAATGAGGATTATTATGGAAGGTTTTCGGTTGACATCTTGCTGGCTGTCTATGACTTGAAAGGGAGTCCAGCTGAGGCCTCCATACAGGCTTTCCAAATGTTCCTGAAAGATAGTAAATGAGTGAGTATGGAAACACTGATGCAAACAGTTTTGTGTCACATTGAGGGCTTCATGTCAAAACAGAAGCCAAGGACTGACACAAGCAAAAGTTCAGCAACATGAGATTTTACTCAACTATTATTCTTCCCCTTCAAAGCAAACGTGATCACTACTATAAGGCAATATTCTGAGACAACAAAAAAA
>NW_024962265.1:30407905-30459984 GCF_019238085.1 Lagopus leucura
ATGTGTGTTAAGTGCATCCTTATTAAGTGCACAAATTCATAAAAAATAATGTCTCTATCATCCTTAAGCTCTACAGGCTTTACAATTATTTTCTTTTTTTGGTTTATGTTTGAACTATTGTATTTCCTCTCCATTCCTTTGCTGGGTAAAGAAGATTTTGCTTTCCTGATTTTTGTTATGGAGTCTCTGCCATACCAGGTGATCCATCAGTATAAATTATATACAGATTAGGTATGGGCAAATGATCACATTTATGCTGAGTTTTCTAAAGCATACAGCAGAACAATTATGCTGGCTTTCTGTTTCTGTGCTGGCTCTCTGGCAGCTGCAGGCGCTGCAGCTACCTGATCTGGCACAAAGTTGGGGGAGGTGTGGGGGGAAGACAATGCCTGATCCTGAATAAGCCAGGCAGGAAATACAAACAAACAAACAAACAAACAAAAACCACAAAGAGAAACCCAGGATCTTGTTTTTTTTTTTTTTAAAAAAAACAATACAGGTTATAGTAGAGGTATTTATTCATTTATTTATTTAATTCCGTGGCAAGAATTTTTTTTTAGAACAACCTACTAAAATCCCTATTCCGAACTTAATGTAGCATCACATAACAGCCTGAAGTTAATGGGAAGAAGATTTGTTGAGACAGTGTATTTCAAGACAACAGCACAAAGTCATTTGGAAAGCATGACTGTTGTGTCTGTTTTTATGATGTGACCAGCTTTCACTAAAGTCAGCAGAAAAATGCTGATCATGGCTTCCTTGTTCCAATAACATCCTATGGTTTGTTCAGCATCACGTAAGCTACCTTTTGAAATATGCTGTTTGTGAACAGTGTCTGAAGGTGACTTTATATCAACAGATGACTAAATCATTGTGGCACATGCCACTTCCCTTGAATTTGTATCTTTTTTGGAGGACGTTTCATGGAATCTGGCATTTACAGTTTTTATGCTCTGGTTTTATTTCCTTCCATCATATCTTTCATGAAGTGAAATTAATTGCTGTGAATTATATTCTTATCTCTGTCCTGTATCTCTGGAACACCAGTATTTTAAAACATAAGATATCTTCCAGAAGAGAGAGCTCAGTTCAAAAAAGTCTATATTTATATATGGGGTGCTACAGCCTCAACTGTTCTGTATCCAAACTTCAGGGTCAAATAAAAAAAAAAAAATCAGTTAATTTCTTGTGACTCCTACACAAGCCTGGGGGCAAAGCAATATTTTTCATAGAACCTTAGGTCCTCTGGACTCTGCAGACATCTACTGCCAGAGTCAGTAGAAAAGTCACGTGTATGTATAAAGTCCACATAATTTGAGGTGCCCAATCTTTGTCTGCCAAAACTTGCTTCTGTCTATTTGAGATCTGTTGCTTTCTTCCCTTCCTAGTGGTGCAAACTCAAAGCCATACTCTGAAGTAATGGAACAGGGTTCATGCTTTTCTTCTGTAAGTTCTTGACTGAACAAGCACCTTTTAACACAATACCCTGGGAAGAACGGCACCCACAAAAGAAGCACTTAATGAATTTTGCTCTCAGCCTGAAAATTTACATACATATATGTCACCTCTCCAGGAAATGTGAGCCCCCAGCCACAGAGGGACAGAGAATGAGGAGTAGGGTAGCAAGAAGGTACTCAAAGTGCTCACTGAGCCTCCTGTTGGAGACGGACCATGTAATTTCACAAGTCAGTGAGCCACACAAACCTGACTTTATAGTCCAGTAGTTAATCACTCGTATGGAAAAGAGGTAACCTTGGATTTTTACTCTTCTATCTCATACTAAATAACAAGTCCTAGACTGTCCATATGAGGGTGTGTGCATCCTCCCTGCCTCTCCACTTCCCAGCTGCAGTGCTTATGGCTGAAAAGTTCACAGGCCTGCATCAATACTGCAACTTCATTTTCACTGCAGATAAGACTTTGGTGCATGGAATCCTTAATCCACAAAGGAGCTGTAACTCTGCAGCTGAATTTATCCTTCCCAGGACCATCATGTTCAGAGATACCAAGCTGCAGAATCATTTCATCTAGAGTAGCAGAATCCTATTTTCCTCCTGCTCTGTGATCAAGGATGCTCATCGTATTAATATCTTCCTGTCAAAATACATCAGTTGCTTTACTTCTATAGAGAATGTTGCTGCAGTGGACTCTGGGAGCCAGAGCTTTGGATTTTGGGGATAAATTGTGCATCTATGAGCTTGGTTCTAGGTCAGAAAGCTACTCTCTGTGAAATGAAATGCTTTGTAGGAATGTTCATGTTTGTGTTAAATATTTTGAAAGCAGATGAGAGGGTATAGTTTTTAATCTCTTTTTTAAATTGTATTTTATTTTATATCTTTTTTTTTATTTTGGCCATTTACATAGTGTAAAATGTTTGTGTGGCATAGCAAAAGGTTATGCTATTCCTTGTCTAAGAAGACATGGGAGGAAAAACAAAAGAAATATGGTTATGATGACATAGGTGCTTCAGAATTAACCAAACTTTTCATTTAGTAAAGCATGCACTTGTAACGTATCTTGTTTCAAGCCTGTGGCCTCTACCAAACTCAGAAAGTATTTTTATCAGAATTTTTATAAGTATGGCTATAGCTTGCCAGTTGTTCTATTAGATTTTAATTCATCTAAGCTTTACTTAAGCAGAATTATGTCTCAGAGGCATGACTGACTTGTCCATGTGCAAATCTTACCGACTCCTCCATTCTACTCTCACTTTTGCCATTAATTTATGCTGTGGATTTGAGTTCATCATTTAGATTTAATTGCTGATCTCACTGTTTTGGAGCACTGCCACTGAACTCAAAAGAAGTAATGTAGGCCTTCAGCCATTTTGTTTCCTTGTTTTCTTATTCAAGTGGGGCCTAGTTCTGCTCCCCCAGTGGAGGGCCTTGATGCATGGGCAGCAGGGACACCTCCACTCTCCTCTCCTGGCCCTGCCATTCGCAATTGCCCAGCAGCCCACTTTCCCCATGGGACATTGCCTTCTCAGAGTTATCCTGCCACTTGGCACTTCTCCAGCAGTGTGCTAGAGAAGTGCATTTGCTCCCTTAGGCCAGTTAAGACCTAAATTCCAGTTCTCTTGTTTTCTGGGTGAATATTCCAGCAACTAAAACAATTACATGCTTAGTACATAGCATCAGACATGCTCAGTTGTAGTCCTGGCCACAATTAACATTTCAGTTTTCTCCAGGGACTTTTTACTGAATTTAAGTACCAAGTAACTTATTAAATGTGAGATGTAGGAAGGAGATAAGCATCCATCTTTCCACTTCTGAGTCTATGTGGAAGACTAAAGGAAGGCATCTAATGAATTCATGTAGCTCTACATGTGATAATCCTGGAAAGTAGGACAGACTGAATTGTTCTGTAAGACTGAGGCAAAGTCTGGGCAATAACTTCCTCTTTTAGACAGATCTTGTTCAGACTGGATCTGACTAAGACAATCAGTGAAAAAAAATAAATTTTTTTTTTTTTTTTTTTTTTTTTTTTAAGTCCAAGGTATGCAAATGTACACATTTAGCTATATGTGATAATATAGTCTCTTTTAATATTGTTCCTTCTTTAGGTTTCTCCTCCACTTTAAAACTTCAGTCCAGCGGCTGCATCACTTGCCTCCTCACTGAAGAACAGGTACCAGTTCCCCTCAGCTTTTCAATGTTTCTGTACGATCTATATTAAGCAGTAAGAACATGTGACAGACGGGATGTCTTGGAAGCCTGGAAACTTCAAAAACAATTACACTGAAATGTCTTAGATGCCAGAACAGGGAATGTTAAAAAAAAAATAAATATATCTTTCCAGTGTTGTGCTATGTATTATATTCACTGGAGAGAGAGAGATTAATGCAAATTCCCCAGACAGGTAAACAAGTCTGGGAAAGCACCACCCTCTGAGAAATTTGCCCTAGTTCACAAAGGCATATAAACTCAGATTTTTTATTATTTTTTTTTTTTTAAGAGATAGGCTGGAGACAGGACCCCAGCCTAGGAAGGAATGGAGACAACTGAAGACACCAACTAAAACAGTTTGATGATTGTGTTTATAGCTTCTGGCACACCCAAAAGCAAGCTGAAGATGTATGCAGACTGTTGACTGTCTTAGGGCTTGTTTTCTCTGTATCTATACTAAACTAAGAGAGAGTCATTTACATGAAATCTGCGTGTGGCCAATTTGCTATATCATGGGAGAGAACAGGAGTAATACTGCTGAATTTGGTCAGACCTGCTAGATTATAAACACAAAGAACTGCAAGGGTTCTGCAAGAAAGAGCCAATTTAATATTCAGCAGAGGGGTGGAGATGACTGCCGGCAACTAGAGCAACTGAATGTAATAGGAACTGCCAGAAGCTGTTGATCAGACCTTCAGTCTTTCCCTGTATGCCCTTCTGCAGTTCATATGGCTTTTGGATATTCACTAGCTTATATGATGTGCACTATTCAGTCTGGCATGTCTGCGGGAATAATTGAAAAATCCTAATCTGAATTCCCCATTATGTTTGCCAAATAAGAATTATTGTCTAAGCTGAACATTTCTCAGTGTCTTCTAAATCACCATGCCTTTCTGTAGTATGTATGACATAGTACTTTGTAAATAGTTTTATGTTTAATAAGATTCTACAAAGCAGGGCTTTTGATGAATTAAGTACCTTTTCTGGGGTCATAAAGTATTTCCCTACCTAGTATGTAATGTGTTTTTCTTCTTTACGACACATTTAATTAAAGCACTGGTACATCTGTAGAGAAATACTTTAACTTTATGAGGTAGTGGCTGCATTCACTATACAGTTAATGCAAGCAGCACTTGTGCAGTTTACATGGCCTTGCAATTTTGCATGGGATAATTATCCCTATAAAGTGAAGGACCAAAGTAAAGTCTATTACATCTACACCAAATAATCATTACAGTACACTGTTACTAAGTGTTCTTTATCATAAGAATATGTAAGAAGTGACAGGGTGTATAATTTTCAGACAGCCTTACAAGATAATGAATCTCCAAAATCCTCGAAAGTTTTCTTGTCTGAAAGTAACGATCCAGCAATACCTTGGTGAACAAACACCTGTTTGCCTTACTGATTTCAACTGGTTTACATGTTACTGTATGCAGTGCTTTACAGGCTGACACATGAGATTCCAGGTTTCATGAACAAGTGTGCAGTAGTGGTAGGCACATGAGCTGGTAGGAAAAGTCCAGCCCATTGATGGACTGGATACAAGGCTGAATTGAAGTTTTTTTCTGTCAACATGAAAGGCCTGCTCTAGCGGATAGACAGTTGTCACTCATACAACAGGAAAGGGTTTTTGGTTTTCTTTTTTTTTTTCCCCAGAATGAGCAGCTTGCATGGTTTTTCTTTGCTAGTAAGTCTTAAGAGGGTAGGAAGTATCAGTCATCTAAATAGATGTAGATTTTTCTAACAGAAACCTAACACTAAAACACTACAGTCTTGTCGTGTATTTATGTATGTTGTAAGAATGAATCCATATGGGGTGGCCCCTTTACCCATGCATATCTGATAAATCCAGCAGAATGACTGAGGCAATAACTCCAGTAAACAACTTGGCATAAATGTTACTCCGTTGTTAATAAGAGTAGTGTACAGAATGTCCTCAGTGGGATAATCAATTCTGTTACCAGTGGCAAAGCACCCAGATAAGAAAAAGAATAATGCTAATTTATTTTTTGTGGGAAAATGTTGTACCATTTGAGACATGCAGTAGTTCTGCTCACACCTAGTAATAAGAAAGCAATGTAGTAAAATGTTATGATAATGGTTTCTCAGAACTGGCAGTGAAGTACAAGCACCTGCATATTCCTGTTCTCTGTCTTTAGATCAGTCATCCAGAAACCCATCCCTTCCTAATGACTTAATAATATTTAACTACACAGAAATCAATAAGAATTTTGTCACTAACTTCTAAAAGGGCTCCAAGGAGAGCCTTCCCAGGCATGTCTGGCCTTTCAGCAGTACTATCTGATTCCTTCAGTACAAGAAATTTGATGAAGAAAAGATTCTGATAATATTGTTTGGAAGAATCTGATACATCAGCTGTTGTACATAGTGTAAAGCCATCCTGGATGACAGTCCCCTGGATTGCCTAATTTGATTTTTGGAAATAAGTATACTGTTGAGCTGTTCAACAATATGCTGCAGTGTACTTAGGTTGCCATGAAAGTAATGCTTCCTATTTATTTTCTGTGTAAGCAAAATACAGGTACAAAGAGCACAATAACGCTATTTGATAGAACAAATTTTCAGCTACAACATAGTCAACATATCTCAACGTAGTTACCATCATTAGCTATGCATTTTGCTGGTGATTAACAAAGGCCTGCATGCCACACTTGTAACAAAGTGTACCAGTGGAAGTGACCCACTGTTGCCTCTGCTGAAACGTACCACTCACTGCTTGAGTGTGCTCACATCCACTGTTTGGTTTCCATGTTCAGCAAGTGTCAATGAATGCCAATGAGTGACATTTTTTTGCATGGAGGAATTCAATGACACGCCCTTGGTCCTATGCACTTCCATGTCAGACACTATTCTATCAGACTGCTCCTCTGCTGCCATCTGTCATGGCAACAAAATGTAACAGAATATTGGTGGGAAGATTCAGACTCTACTGCCATACTACCAACCACCTCTGACATCATAGGCCAACATAATAACATAGGAGGCATTATTTTTGGATCAGTCTTTACACATTCCTTGTGAAAGTACCTCATTATACTAGTTTTTCTTATAGCTCTATTAGTCTTTCTCCTTACACTGTTATTAAGGACCACCTGTATTTACCTTTGAAGGTCAGTCTGAGCTATCTCGTCTCTCAGTGGGGAGAGCAACAGATACTACAGGAAGAGACAGCCATACTCTGATAATTTTTCTGCCTCTGTTGTTGTTTGATTTTGACCTCAAATGTTTGAATAATTATATCTTACTCATCTTCTGCTACTCACAGTTACCATCAGTAACTTCTAGCATAATCCTTTGAATCTTCTCTCTTCCAAACTAGAAAAATTCTAGTCTACTAATCCCTATTAATATGGAAAGAAATTTGTACTTTCTTGGTATATGCTTTGTAACTGCTCTTATGCCACCATATTCTTATTAATGCCATCAGAACAAATAACGCTCAAAATCTGGATCAGCCATAGATTTATAATAACAGGATAATAGTGATTTCTGTCCTTTGTTCTTTTTCTAAGATTTTCTCTCTTTATTTTTGAAGTTAGGTTTAAGCACTGAGCAGATTTTTATGAGAACTTACCCACACTAATTTCTAAATCTCCTTTAATGTAGTAATATTTAATTTAGAGACTACCACTTTAGAGATCTAGTTGGGACTGGTTTTATTTATGATCCTGCTTTAGGAGCATTATATTTCCCCCGTCAGTTTATTAGCATGACAATAAATAACATGAATATTCATTAAAAAAACCCTGAATTATCAACAAATGCTTTGTCTTAAAATCTACTTCCTCTTCTAGGTCATTTATGACTGTGTTGGAAAACATAAGCCTCAGCACAGATCCTCAGCACAGTGAACTCTTGTAAAATCTGCTCATTACTTCTAGCTTTTATTTCTAAAATTTGTTCAGATCTGAAGTTTTCAAGGAATCTTCCTGGCTGCAATGGCAGCTGAGCTTTCTGCACAATAATGCTGTAAAAATGATTGAAAAACTGTACTCGCTGCATAGGCTCAACTACTTCTTACATCTGCCTGTTCTTAAGCACCTTTGAAAAACTCTGGTAAGTTCATGAAGTATGAATTCCATGAGCAAATGCAGTGGCTACTCTTCCCTACTTATCTGTTTATCATATTTTGGTTGATTACAGGATATTTTTATTACAAATCTCTACCAGCTCTCCTAACATGAACCTGATATGATTTCCCAGCTTTTAGTTCCTTCGTTCTCTCTTGGGAGTTTTTTAAAACTATTCAGTCCATCGATCATTTCTCATTACTCTGTTGTTGAGGCTATTTCAAATGTCAGTTCCTCCTGTTTGATAAAGGAATTCCATCTCCTTTTGCGAAGCCATAGATGTCTTTATAAGCGCTATGCAACTCAAATGCAGATTTCTAGTTCTCCTCTAGTTTGTAGTAAAAATGATCTCAAAATCTTGCTTTATTTAGAGCACCTTGTCCCACTAAACAGCCATGGACCAGTTTCTCCTTCACAGCTGCAAAAAGCAAATGCTAGTAATGCAGTTAGTCATTTAGTCACAGCCTTGCAATCTGTAGACTGAGGCCAGCTGAGAACCCAACTGAATCAATGGCTTCACTTCTGTTTACTTCAGTAAACAGGAATTAAGGACTTGTATAATTGTACTGGGAGCTGAATACCTGCATGCAAAGTATGCTGAGAAGAATCGAGGTTTGCCAAAATAAATCCCCAGTCTTCAACCAGGCTAAATTTTTGTTTGTGATGTTCATTGCCACTGTTTTCTGTTGCACCTCTGAGCAAGGCCTAAAGAGTTTTGGTTCACTGGTTCTCAAGAAAAACAAGAAAAAGTTGGGATCACAGAGTTTGGATTTTGATTTATAGGGACAGAATTCTTGATTATCTTGGACCAAAACTGCATACTATCATCTTCTGCCTTATTGAAGTGTGTGTGCTCCCATCAGTGTCTTAGGAAAATTTAACTGCATAAATGGATATCTCTGGCCAAGAAAGCTCAGAAAGCTACAGCATAGAGTGCTGCCATCAGGAAAACAGGGTTTGGAATTGAGAATGTTTTTGCTGGGCTGATGGAAACTTGGCATGCTGCATGATAACTTAAAGTTAATGAATGCTGGTGGAAAACAGGCCCCAAACTCTTGGCAGTAGAAAGTAAGTCAGGAGCAGAGATTTAGTAAACAAGCTGCTCACACACAACCTTGGCTCAGGAGAGTGAATCAGTGCTGGTGACTGCACCTTCTGGTGCTAGCCAAAAAGGAGGAGAGGATTCAGCCAGACAGGAGCTGTGCAGGCCTCCAGCCTGTTGTGCAGACCTTGTCCTCTAAGATGGTAAAATAGTGCTGTAGGCTGGAGGTGGCTTTTTGGATTTTATCCTCAATATACAAACGAGATTCAGATATCTGAACACCATTTGAGTTTTCTAAATCTAAGATATGGAGCTTGAAAATGACTACTTGGCTGCCACTTAACTCTGGGGAAGCTGACTGTTATAAGTACTGAAATTTCTATCACTAAAATTTGTTCCATGTCTAAATGTTTGCAACTGTTCATTCGCTAGAGTTGCCAAAACATCATCATGTGAGCATCTTTAGCTTGGTTTCCAAGTATATTTGGGGTACATAATTTAGACATCATGCTGATTGGCTGGCAGGATCTAATCCAATCAATGGACTCACATGAGATCTTCTTTTCTGCTCTTCATTTAAAGACTGGAATGTGTAATGCTTCTTTTACTTTTCTGGTTAAGGCATTATCGAGCAGTTAATTTCCTCCTCTGCTTAGTCAGACAGTATGTTTATATCAGGTGTTTCTTCTGACTGTGTCTAACAGCAGCTGTGTGGGGGCACATTTTGAACACAGAAGAGGTACAATGAAACTTAGCAGAAAGTGTGCTCCAGAGAGGGCATGGGTCCCTCATCTTTCCTATTCTATATCCTGGAGACAAAAATGTCACAGGTGATGGAAGCACCTATGCCCTACTTCAGAGTCCTACAGGAAGAACAAATATCCTGCTTTGAAGTGCTCTGTAATCTGAAAACTGAACCAGAGCATGTGGATTCAAGTTCCCCTGAGCAGAAAAAAAATACTAAATCTGCCTCCTCAGACTGAGTGAAGGCTTCAAACCTTATGCTATACACTGAGAGATAGTGTTGTGTTTTTTGGAGATGGGAATTGGCACAAGAACCTGTGATCAAGGGTGGATATTTTCTCATTGGTCCAGGAGCGTCAGTTCTGGCTCACAGTATTTGCTCATCCCTACTCTTCTGCACATTGTTTGTTAATGATGCATGCTCTAATTCATTTGCTTCAGGCAAAATAAAGGAGATCAGTTCAAATTGTGTAAATTGTTGGCTTTAGCCTCACTGAATCTCCTTAGGGTGGATTAAGAAGTTGCCCCACATGGTGACTCAGACACAGGTGGGCTGGGAGAGGAATCTCCAGCTGGGAAAAGAGAAAACATCTGTCCTAGCTTTAGGAAACAGACCAAGACTAAAAATACCTCAGGCAGCAGGCTCCCCTTTTTTTTGTTTGAGATCTCTATGATGAAAGCACTGTCACATGAATTTTAAAGCTCTGGATATTCCTAAATCCCTCTATGAATCAAATCACCTGTTCATCTGCTTACAAATATTCCGTATGTCTTTCTTACTTGAAGTCTAGTTCTGATCTCCTTAAAACTGTTACCAAGATGCCCCTTAATGTTTCAGCAAGAAGATTAGTGCAGAGGGTGGTGACATACTGGAACAGGTTGCCTAAGGAAGTTGTGGATCCCTGGAGGCATTCAAGGCCAGGCTGGATGTGGCTCTGGGTAGCCTGGTCTAGCGGTTGTCAACCTGCACAAAGCAGGGGGGTTGAAACTGGATGATCATTGTGGTCCTTTTCAACCGAGTCTATTCTATGATTCTATGATTCTATGATTCTATGAAATGCTCTTCAGCCTCATTCCTCTACTGCCCTCGTTTCCTCCAGGAAAAAGAAGGTCCCAGCTCCCAGCAACCTCTGCTGCTCCCAGGATTTGCCTTCCTCCTTTACCCTCACTTCCTCTCCATCTGCTCCTGTTATTATTTTTTTTTGTCACCTCCCTTTTACCAGCTCAAGTCTATCTGATCCCACTCTGGGCCATTTGCTGGAGATTTAGGATTTTCAACAAGTTCTGCCTTAGTCAGAGCAGCCTGAAAAGGAGATAAAGGGACAAAGATGGATTGGGCTGTGTTGGGACTGCAGCAGCAAGAAATTGGCTATAGAGCTGCAGCCCTGGACCAGTTGGCAGAGCTGCTTGTGTAACTGTTCCCTAATCCAGCTGGGTGAGACAGACATCAATTTCAACAGATTGAATACCACACAACTCAGATTGTTTTGACCAAACTGGATGAGAAATAAATTTTGTTAGCACTTTATCTTGACAGATCTGAAGGGTGCAATTAAAAGAGGAGGTGGAGCTTGGAGTAAAATGAGCTGTAAATTCTGACCAAGATCAACTTTGGCTAGACAGAAAAGTGCAAGTGAGGTTTCACGTGCCAGTAAGATCGTGATGGCATGAAACTAGATCTTGATAGCATTAAGTAAACCCAGAAGAAGGTCTCATCTGGGAGTAAATACATCTAAGGGTATTTTTTGGTTTGTAACATCCAGATTAAGCAGTTCATCAAAGTTATAGGATTTTTTAGCATATATACTAGAGAGGTCCTGAAATATACCCATTTTGTAGAGGTAATACAGTTTTTTTTTATATTGCTATGGTCATTTCAGCCTTCCTATGTTTTTCTGTTATGTGCTAAGAAGGAAAAACACTGCAAATATAAATCTTATTCAGCCAGAGAGAAAGAGAAAAAAAAAAATTATCTTAAACACCAACAGTGGAAAAGTAGGAGTGGAGTTTTCTATGTAGTCTGATTGAGTCACAGGCTGTAATATAGCCAGATAGTAAAATTAGCATCTATATTGCTAGGATAAAACTCAAGATTATCTTTGTTAAGAAAACAAAGGAAAAAGTACATAGGGCTTTAAATATGGGTATGCTTATTTCCATTCTGAATGGAGTCATCAAAAGACAGTTTAATTTAATTTCATTTGGGAGGTTAGCTCAATTACCATGTGGCAAAAGAGAGCTAATGCATGCTTTATTTAGACACTGGTTTTCATTTAACTGAAAAGTGACTATGTAACCATGTGAACAGAGCTTTAACGCCTTTAATATCTTTTGTATACTGAGTGAGTGGAAGTTGGCAAAAAGACAACTTCCCTCTTCATACTAGCAGCAGAAATAAGAATATATTTATCACATGGGGATACTTTCTTTGGATAGACATAGGACTACTGCATGTCTACATCTGAACCCTGTGGTAGAAGATGGGCAGCATTAATTCCCAAATTATATTAATAATCTTACTGGTAAAACCAAGACAATTTCTTGAACCTGATATTTTTAAAATCCTTATATCATAGTGAAATTTAAGCTTTGCCTTTTATCTGTATGACATAAATAATTTAAAAGCTCTCTTTTCTTTTCCATCTATGATTATATTCTTAATTCTTTGTTAAGGACAAAACAAGCTTTACATAACTTAGAGTTGCCCTTTATTCTAATTATTTACAATATTATTTTCTGTAGAGGTAAATGCGTATGCCAATAATCATTATCATCATATCATAAGCCTCTGACACATAATGATTGTTAATCTGCTGTATCCTTTAGTTTGCCACAGTTCATTGGTACCTTCATTGATATTGATAGCTTTATTTTTTCTAGACACTAAGTGAGTAATTCATCAAGAGAACAACAAAGGCTGCAACTGAAACATAAAACATCCACATTTGGTAACACCTGAAAATGTGCTGGAACATACAGAGGATACAGGCTGGTTTGATACCTGGATATGCCAGGTTATCAACAGGAGTACCATGCACCCAAGGTTGTGGGTGCCTTGGAATTCTTAGTTCTTTCTGCGAACCAGCAGACACATGCTTCCATACATCTCAGTTTGGAAAAAAAAAAATAAAAATCTGCTGACAAAAAATCTGGGGAAAAGAGACCTGTTAACCAGTTATATCAAATAATTTCCAAATATAATTTTCTATTACACTTTTGTAGTTACATTCAGAAACTTTTCAAACAAGCAGACCAAATGTGGATAGTATTCAGACATGTAAAGATGTAGAAAAATGCTGAAATTTACAGAATAAATTGGGTCTCAGTAAATTTACATAAGATGACGATCTCAAAATGTATTCAGGCCTATTTTAAAAATAGCCATCTAACCAGGTTGAGTGATGTTCCTGAGCTCATGGTATGGTAATAGAATCAAATAATGGTTTAGATTGGAAGGGACCTTAAAGATTCAAACTCCATTCAAACCTCACTGCCGTGAGCAGAGCTGCCTCCTGCCAGAGCAGGCTGCCCAGGACTCTATCCAACCTGGCCTGGAAAGCCCCCAGGGATGTGGCATCCACAGCATCTCTGGACAGCCAATTCCAGCACCTCACCCTCTGAGTAAAAAATTTCCCCTAAACATCTAACGTAAGATTCACCACTTTTAGTTTAAAGCCAGTCCCCTTGTCCTAACACTATTAACAGTCTAAAAAGTCAGTCTCCTTCCTGCTTATAAACTCCTGTTAAGTACTGGAAGACTGCAATGTGGTCTCCCTGGAGCTTTCTTTTCTCCTTCAACCTTTTTTCATAGGAGAGGTACTCTGACCCTTTGATCATCTTTGTGGCCCTACTCTGGACCTTACATTATGCCCTACATAATTATCTCTTGTGACATACGGATTCCTTTGTTTTACTATATGTGAGCAGAGAATCCACAGATGACCTGGAATTTGATCGTCTATCTCATGGTGTCATGATTACCCCAGTAACTTATACTGTCTTTTCAACTGTAAGTATGTAGAGAAGGACCTGGTTGTTCAGATATACTCTCTCTATCATTTATTTTTGGAATATAGAATATTTTTTATAGCAATAAAATCACAAATATTGCATGTTGCAAATAAATGGCAAATAAAGCATTAACATAACAAATGTTGAATTGAGACATGCTGATAAGACAGGACACTTTTGTAACTATATATGTTAGTGCTTATAAACAAATATCCACAGCATGAGTAAATGACAGAAACCAGCCCTCTTGAGATGTTTTCTTCCATGTTGGACATGATGCCAGTTTGAGAGAGAAGAGCTTCCAAGCAACATACCTTATAAAGAAAGGCTAAAGCATAACCTATAGCAATTCTTTCTTTAGGAAAATTCCACACTGTTAAAACTGTTTACATATAAAACTATCAGTATTTGTCAGTGTGGAAACTTTGTGCCAAAAACTAGTGATAATAGTTACACAGAGCTGTGAACTATGGGTCACTTAGTAGTAAATCCATCAAATTTTGTAAAAACTTGAGCAGTATTGCTGAGAGGATCTCCAGGTTAAAACTATGATGCAGTTGTGGGAACAAAACTGACTATTACCTAATTTTCAAGGAATTTAAAGTAAGTCTGAGGCTAGAAAGGACTTGTTTGAACATGAAGGAAGAAGAAATTATCCATCTCAAAACAAGAAAACTTTGTTGTTGGTATTTTTTTTAATGAAACATTTCTGAGTTTGCATTATTTTTGTTTCTGTTCACACTATTGAAGGGAAATGATAATGGTCTGTCAGCTACATGGAGGCATATCTTTTTCTGTGAATTTCAGTTACTGTTAGCAGCTAACCAGCTTTTCTGTTTCTAGTTTTACTGAATTCTGTACAGTAAATCCAGAAAAATCTCTATTTATGTTTACCTGTTAAACTTAGGATACAAAACAGGTCTGAATGTTAGCATCAGTTGTTATTCATCTAGGTACATTTAATATTGAAAGAGTTAGAAGTTGCATAATTTCTACGCCTTCAGATATGGAATAATAGGATATTTTCCTGCTGACATATACAGAGATATTATTTTCATCTAGAATATAACGACTAAACTTACTTTATAAGGAAGAGGGAGGTTTTTTCTTTTGTTTACTATACAACTGATAAGCAGAGCAGTATGTTTGACAAATACTCCTTCTCTGTATTTGGGAAAAAATAGAAGTTATATTTCTAGTATTTGATGGTGATTAAATTATTTTCATTTCCAACTTTAGGACATTATTAATCAGATCTATAAATTATCATTATCAATAATTTTCATCATAGCATTTCTAAAGTAGTACCTGTCATCTGCTCATTTTCCTCCTAGTAAAAATGAGAAAAAATGAGTATTTTCAGAAATTGCAATGAAGTTACCGGTCATAGTAGTAAAACAAGAAAGAGAAGGACTATTTATTCTTGCCATGTTATCTTGATTCTTAAATAAGCAATTAGACATTTGACAAACTAAGTAAAATGCTCAAAGATGAATAGTTTTCAGCAAACCGTCAAGAGTGTCAAGAGGATTATTTGATACAATCTTTTCAAAATAGCATAATCCTCTTGTTTTAATGAGATCATAATTTTGATCAAATTGAAAGTTAAAAAGTATTGGGCTTTTTTAATTCAGCACTTGATATCACATAATGTCACATTTCTGTTAAGAAACTTGAATGAGAAAAGATAAATAGAGAGTAAAAGAATGGATTAAAGCACTAAGTGCAATAAGAACTTGTTCCCTGTACTGAAGCAAGATCCCTCAGGAACCTTAACTAGGCCTTATACTAGTGAGTTCTTACCTGTCACTTAGCTAGGCCTGTATTAACTTGTATGGTGTGTGATCTCTGGCAAAATATTATAATACAATCCCATGAGTGGAAGCTAAATAAAAAAAAAAATCAAATGAGATCTATAGGAACAGATGAGGACAAGTTGCTGCTGGAGCTAGTTTCCAATATGCATAGTCCTTGACTGTTCAACCAGTAGTTTTAAATCAGTATTTGCTATTTTTCTAAGATAATTGTAATTCAACTAAGCATCTTGTGAGAATTAACCCAATAATCTGTGCAGGAAGAAAAAACTGAAAATCACAACATCTTACTAATTTTCTAATGACAGCTTGCCCACTGTTGGCATCTGTAGGTTGGGTTCTGCATTTCTGTCAATCTCACCATCTCACCAAGTGTTATTTTAAATAACACTTCATAGATTTTTTTTTTCCTCTAAAGCTTACTTATTTATTTTTTTAATTTGAAAACATTCAGCTACTTCTAAGATGAAGCACTGGAAAATAAGTATTTTCTGCATTATAAATATTTCTGTAATTATTACCTTGGATAAGGAAAAAAATGAGCGTGAACATTGACGGCAGATTGAGTGCCGCTTTTTGGCGTGGCTGTGTCTTTGATTTTAGAAAATATTATTTGAGGCTGAGTGCTGTTAACAGTGTTTTTTACCCCCCGTTGTCTCCTGGAAGCAAAATAAATTTGTAATGCATGCTACTACTTCTAATTGTGAATATCTGCTATTGACAGTTGCTATAAAAACAGGTATTAGTGAAGTGTCAGTGATGAGATTTCTAAGACCGAAAAAGATATTGGATACAAAATATTGCAAAATAATTCATTTGAAAGTAGCTAGTGAACTACAGACACAAGAATGAGCAAGGTAGTTGTTTTTTTACTTAGTATGCATTCAGCTCTGCTTAGAAGTGAAAATTCTCAGGTCAGTTCAATGACTTTCAGCAAAAAGTATTTTTAATATAATGAAAAATAATACTGTTTACAATGATAAAATATAAAAGCATTTGCTGACTGGTCACTATTCTGAAGCATGGAGTACATTTTTTCTCCAGAAAAGACAGAGCTAAAGGCTCTGTCCCAAATGACCAGACATAGTCTGTAATAGCAGAGCATTAATTTTCTACTTCTAAGTTTTCAAAACCCAAGGGAAAGGTAGCCAAATATGCATTTTAGGTCTTAATTTTCACCCCTTGAGAATATACATTATTAAACATGTTTAATGTTCTTGCAATGTACCATACCTTACATGCAAATTTGCATTTTCTGGAAGTCATTTAAAATGAGTAAAACAAAGCTTTGTAAAGCTGTTTACTAAGTGATGCCACAATTTAATTGTAAAATTGGGTATCTTAATTATGCCATTATTGTATATACCTGTAATTAGGCAATAAGGATATTTAATTTTGTGTCAATTATCATGTACAATTATGAACTGAACAACCCTAATGAACAGTCTTAGAAAATGATGGCCAAACTTGGCAACCAAACAGTTTATGAGTTCACCATCCTACTTTTTATTGTTATTATTATTACTATTATTATTATTTATAAATGTGCCCTAGAACATAATGTGTGTTAATATGCTAATGTTTCACCTCAGATCATGCACTGTATAAACATCTGTATGCAGTGAGTAGCATGAAGATAGATCTATGTTTCCTTCTCTTTGTATACAGTAACTATTTGCAATGTTTGTAATTTGCATTGCATTGGGTTTCCTTGTACGTCTTGACCATATCCTGGCTTCATTTAAGCTTTTCTATGCACTTCTACATAGTAATCTTGCTAGCACTCATACTTACTATTTTGATCTTTGAATGTAATCCTCTCTTAAGAAAAGGGCCGGAGTACTGGCAATACAAGCATGGAAATGTCCATCAGCATTTGCTGAAAAAGTAGCATACAAACTAGTCTATAAAATAACATGTGAGCATGTCTTCAAACCCACTCAAGGACCAATAGATTCTCCTGCTTTACCAGTTCATGTAAAATTAGCCTATAGCTTTCAGAGGTGTCTTTAACTAAGCCCTTTGTATTCCAAAAAGCATATACTTCGGTGTCCA
The DNA here is from genome assembly GCF_019238085.1 of Lagopus leucura. Taxonomy (NCBI): domain Eukaryota; kingdom Metazoa; phylum Chordata; class Aves; order Galliformes; family Phasianidae; genus Lagopus; species Lagopus leucura. The sequence goes on from NW_024962265.1 coordinate 30,425,331, forward strand.
CAGAGCTCCACTTAGTACAGATGGGCCTGCAAAACAGTTCAGCACCTAAGAAAGAAGAGAACAAAGCAAATCTGTTGTGGTGATACCCTGAGGCATCCATATAATGATGACAATACTCAAAATTCCTTTCACCTAGTTGCAAACCATGGTCTAACAAGCCATAACATTCAGCCTGATGGAGAAATAACAGATCAGAAAATTTGCTAATTAGTTAGTAATTGTGTGCATTCTTGTCATAATTCAGCACCTGTCTATTCCCAAAACTCAGGATAATTTTAGAAGTTTAGATCATTGTAGATAATGATAACTTTAGATAGGAATGCTGTGCCTATCCTCCCCAGAGAGGGTACAGAAATGGGTATAATGTGGCAGCTGAAATCACATTCCAAGAATATTAGCTGAAGTGCCTTTAAGACAGCAATCTTATAACTGTGATCTGGGAATGAGTTGAGCTCTAGCTGAACTCTAACCAGTGTGAATACTGAGAATGCCTAAGTGGTGTCTCCATTCTTCCATATGCTTCATCACAATTATTGTTTAGCATGGAAGAGGAGATGGGTGGTTAGTCTTGCATGCACAAGGAATGGATCCAAACAATTCTCAACAATTTTTGTCAATGCATCACTTAAATTCTATCTATAAAAAGGGACAGTTTTGCTGCTTATGGTTCATGGACCATAAATTGAGAAAAACTGTACTTATTATCTGAAAAGATTCTATTGCACATTCTTTTCAGTTGCCACGAAAGAAATTTTCCTGCAAATAATTTATACGATGTAATTGTTCTTACTCACTATTCACTCACTTTGTGTCTGTTTTACTGTTCATTAGCAGATCACACTTTTTTGAAGATATAATGCCACCTTCGGTTACAGTTGTGACCTTTGCTCAGAGGGGTGCCATCTCCTGTATCTCAAACCAGGCATAGGCAAGAAAGCAAATGTGATTTGTTGAGTTTATGATCACAGGTAAGAGAGGAAAAATATGGATTTCTGTTAGTGACTCACATTTGTAAGTGCCTCAACTTTTGTTTTGGGAACTACCAACTGAAGCATATGCCAAAAGAGCAGAATTAGCATTTGCAACAGTAAAACAGGAGCCTGCATGTGCTATTGGTACTGTTCAGGGCTGCAGCACAGCACAAAATTCAGTCTGACATTGAACTGCTCTTTTTAATATAGGCCTCACATAATGCAGCAACCAGGCAGAATGTAGCGTGTTTTCATGCTCTCTAATTTCTAATATATGGCCAATGATGAATTGTTACTTGCACATAATTATTTTCCACGGGGTGAGTAGTGTGAGTATACATCTTGTAATGTGCATGTGTAAGTGAAATGGAGTCATAAAAATTAGTATTAGGTTAGAGGATCATTTTAGGTTAACAAATTCGCTTTCCAAAAAATAAATTTGTTTTTATTCAATTTTGAAAAAATAACAAAAATCAATCCTTTTGGAAACAAGATATCTGGGACATGTTTCATGTTTACACTGTGTACCACACCAGAAATATAAATTGTATTTAAAGGGAGTAAATATTCTATTTGCATCCACTTCAAATCTACTTTATACTTCCAGATTGGTACTTAAGGGCCTTTGGGAATCCTTGAAGAAATCTGGGAAATTGCTAATGGAAAATATATCATATTCACATTGGTTTTCAGGAGATACGAAGCCAAACTTAAGGAGCACTATCTTGAATCTTTTCTTCCCTGAGATAAGTTTAGGAAGTATAACAAACTAAAAAAAATAAAAGCCAAAAATGGATTTGGAATCAAAATGTCACCATGCAGATAGTCAAGAGCACCATTGTAAGATTCTGCATGAAAATATGTTTGCTTTTCTGTTGCAAATAGTAATCTAAAAAGAGTAAACAACTATATGCAGAAGGCATGTCACACTGATGCTGTAATGACATGCTCTAGTGACTATGGAACATATACTTGAAGTAATTTTATCTAGATACATGATTCCATTCAGTTCAAAACAAAAGTTTCTAGTAGATACTAGAAAGGTAAAGGTAAAAGGCAACATTTCTTATTTCAGTAAATATAAGCTAGAATAAGAAAATAAGTTACAAACACATCTCCTTTCTACTCCAATGAAAATGAGAAGTAAATAAACCTGTCTTTTGAAAAAAATATGACAGCTAATTCACTTAAATTTGATTTATACAATAAACTAAGTAAAAAATATATGGTTTTGGAGTGTGTACGTACTATTTTAAAATTTTCTTAAGAAAAAGAAATCACCCTTGGAAGCAAACATTTTGTTTCAGAATTTTCACCTCTGCAATATATAAAATGCATTAAAATGACTCCCCCCACCACCACCATTGAAGTGCTTTTCTCTTTTTTTTTTCCCAGAAAAGGTTATAAACCAACAAATGTCTGTAACACTGACTCATGACAGTAATACAGAATTAGGAAGTACAGTGCAGGAGATACCATGATTTGAGTGGCAACAAAAAATCAAAATCTACTGACAAAGTCAAAAGATGTCATTTTTTTGGAGATAGCTGTGTCAGGTAAAGTGCATCAGAAAAATATCACATTTGGTTATTATTCCGTGTTTGTGCTTCTTTTTTTTTTTCTGTAATGTACATGAAATTATTTATTTGTATATGAAACTATTTATTTTTCTATTAGTATATATTGTTTTTGAATATTATTAAGTAGTTGTTTTATGTCCACCTGACGTGGCTGCATTACAGATAAATATGAAGTACGTATTAAGTAAACAGTTTTTTTACAGTCCTTGAGGACAAAATATATACTGTGCTCCAAGTAAAGTTTATGAATAATATATACTATGCAAATATAGTAGCACTTATCTTGTTTAAAAGAAATGTAAAACCTATGATAGCATAAGAATTTGCATAGATTACTAATATGTCTTTTGAGACTTTTAAAAAACATATTTACATGTATAAACCATTTCCTTCAATTCACATAACCTCCCATCATTACTGAGCAATACTGAAATAACCAGTCCCAGATAACCTGCTTCTGGATTACAGAATTTAGTTTCCAACTGAAATCATGTCAGGTCATGCCAGACTGTGTAGAAAGACAGCAACAGATACCTCTTTCTCTGTATTATGCTGTCTCTGTCTTTCTCTCCATCTGTCTAATGTACAGTATGCATTCGAACATTTTCTGCACATTAAGGGGGAAGTTTATTGAACATGTGATGATTTGATTGTAAGGTACTCATCCACATATGTGGATACACACTGTGAATACTTAGTATCAGATATTAAGACAAGTCTAGCGAAATCAAACAGAACTGAGAACTGTTCTCACCAATTCTAAGAAGAATTCAAGATTAAGCCCTTTTAAAACAACAACAAAAAAGATCTGTTTGCATTTATGATCATCGAGCAATCAGTGAAATGATGTACATGAGCATAAGATTCAAATAAATGCCTCATCTTGTGTACCTATATACAAGTAACATGACCTAACACGTTAGAAAATAATAAATGTGGTTTGTTAAGCCATTTTGTAAGAGCACAAATCCGGATTTCTAGATGCTCACTTGTGTTTCACTTGGCTCATACAACTCCGCTTGAAAGTCTTGTGCCACGATGGAATGATAATTGGGTGTTGATGAAAAACATCAATCATCATTGTATTGTGATTGGAGTTATATTTGTTTTAAAGTTGAGCAGTAAGATATTGTGAAATAAAGCATATGGGTTTGGAGATTGAACTTTAAAAGCTCCTTCATTCTGAGCCCAAGTGTGAATAATTCCTTAAATCAATAGAGATTATTGAAACTCCAGGATTACCTGAAAGGGTTATGAAGAATTTATCAGTAAAGAAAAAAATAGTCAGACTCTTTCCTAGTAGATATCTTTGTGCTTCATCTTCTGTAATACTTCTAAACCCCTACAGTAAGTACTTTTCCAACATTTGTTCTGGGACAAGCCAGCCTGATTTTGAAGTTCTATTTTGCGAAGTCTTTCAGTAGAAATGTTTTGTTATCAGTGATTTAAATGATTGTTAAATGATCCATTAAAAAATAATAACAATTAAAAAAACTAACCAAAGTTTAATTGATTTAGGTTTATAGGTTGATAGGTTGATAGGTTTATTTATACCAGTCACTTTACATTATAATGAAGATGTTAATCTTTGTCCATGGTTGAAAATAAACATCCAATTATATAAAAGAGGCTGTATAAAGCTGAAACTTTTTAAATGTGAAACTGTTTTGATTGTTACTTCCATGATAAGCATCCATTAACATAACAAGAGATCATTAGGATAGGGCTGAGTATTGCTAGAGTTATTTAAATGACTCAGAATGCCCAGGGCTTACAGAATGGAGGTTACAGAATGATGTAATAAATGTGCAGTGCAGCTAATGTAGTAGCCTGTATTTTCACTGAGGCATACAAGTGATGCTATGAAGCCCTTAACCCCTGGAGATGCATTTCATCCGACTGCCCTTTGTGCTCTTTTCTTCCTTTGATGCTGGGAACACAAAAAGCACAGACTGAAAATTCACTGAAACGATGTTTTCTGCAGTTAGTATGTGTAGGCACTGATGAAAGAAATTTACGCTACTATGAATTTCTTTCACTCCAGTACCCAACAGGAGACAAGTGACATTCTCTGTTTCTGCTTTTTCACATCTAGCTTGTTAAAAACTGCTGGAGATTACTGTGATAAAGATCCAGTGATCTAGAGTTTCTGAAGTTAGAGAGGGATTTCTTAGGTTGAGAAGTTCTTATATATGTGAAGATTTTAAATAGACATTTATGTAGGTCAAAAGGGTAGGTTTTGTAGTTGAAGGGCAGTTTCATGAAGAATAGTGAAGCGGATGGATTACCACTTTAGGCTTTTGTTCTTCAGTGTGCCTAAATTATAGTAACTTTATTGATGTGTGAAAATGAGTCAGAAAATTATTGCTATTGTTGATCAGAGGCAAATTCAGAGAGCTCAGTAATGTGACAGATGAGCTGGCAAATGTGTTGCAACCAGTAAGTGAACAAAAGCATTTGAAGAAGGTGTTGAGAGAAGAGTGAATTTAAGAGTTATTCAGAAGGAATCTTTTCTATTCTTCTCTGTAAAATGTTTTCAGTCTTCACTCTCCTTTTTCTTCAACATGTCATCCATCTTCCCTTGCTCTCACTAAACCAGTTCTCATTAACCTCCTCCTTCTTGAATAGATTGCCATTGTTTTTCCGCTCTGAAACTGTGACCAACATGCGCAGGAATGTGTGGTACAGACTGTTGGCTACAGCCTCTCACTTGTTTTTGGCTACAGAAACTACTGCTAATTATTACATTCCTTCAACTACTTCCCATAACGAACAAAACCACTTTGAAAAATATGAAATTAATTAATGATCCCTTCTGAGACTTCTACCTACTTAAGCTTTATTTAGACTAATTTCAGCTGGGACCAGAAGGTTCAGGTTATCTGTCAGGATTATATAAGTCAGAATTTCTCAGCTTTTAGAATCCAAGAATCACCTGCTTTTGCAGAAGAAAAAAAAAAAACTTTGTAATACAATGTTGTCAGTTTTCTTTTCAAAGATAAGCAAATGAAAATGAAGCTAAATTCCTGGTGTTCACAGTTGTTTCAGATATTGCCTGCATGCATGAAAATGGGTACACACATGTTCTAAGTCCTTTAGAAGTTCAACCAACAACAAATGTGCTGCCAAGTTCTGAATACTGTCAACAAGCACTTAGAATGATTTCAGTTCAGGCAGTTCTCAGTCACTACAGGCCAGTTTTCAAAAGAGCTTAGCATTTGCCTAACCATAACTGCAGAGAAGATTTCGAACAGTGTTAAGAAGCAAGAAGCTCTCACTGACCAGGCTTTCAAAGAGATTTGTCAAGGTCTAAACTTTTCATACAATGGCCATTTAACCTGATCCTAAACAGAGACTGAGCTTGTGTTAAAACTGTAAGTATTAAATCTGTTTCATAAATATGTTGACTTTGAGGATTTCTCTGGCAAGAAGGGGAAATTTCTTCATTAATTTCTGACTTTGAATACTAGATTTACTCCTGTGTCTTGGCATGAACTTGAAATTTTAACTTGAAAACAATTCCCTTGAGGCATAAACATATAGTTTCTATGCTTAGACATGCTAACCCTTGGCAATTTTGTTTTTATTTATCTGAACTAGATTTTACCGTATTTATTTAGGTCATATTACCCTCCTTGTATATCGCATGTAGTTTCTTTGCTTTTATTATTGTTTTCCCATTGGTGTATTAAACTGGGCTAACAGAGTCATGATTTTTGTTACCTCCTTCTTATGTAAGAAGAACATACGTAGATCTAACCAAACTCACCACCTGTGGTTTGTTACAGTGACATTACAAATCATGGTAATGATCTCTTAGAGATCATTGCTCTGTTTTCATCAATGATCATTATATCCTCATTATTTTTACGTTTTTATGCTATATACATAGTAAGAGGATTAGTCATCCTTAATCACTCTGAAGCATAATTTTAAAAGGATTTCAGGACAGAAATTCAATCCAGAAAAATGTTTCTAAAATTATATTTCAGTTTTTAAGAAGTTCTGTTGTTATTACAAAGCGTCGATGTTTTCCAAAATATAAATAAGGCTGGCTAAAATATCCACTTACTTTTCTCATATCCTCTTAAGCAATCTTCATTTTCCTGAAAAACAATCTCATAATCAAAGCTAAGCCTGAAAAGGCAAGATGGAGGTGGAAGAAAAAAGATATTCTGTTTAAAAAACATTTGTTTCTGTGTATTTAGGTCTGCAGAAAGTGCTTGTACTGTTTACCTATCAGTAAACACAGTCAAAATGCCCCAAGGTATTAAAACTCAATGTGACAGCAAATACTAGGAGTCAGGTGTTTAGTGGTCTACATGTTAGGATGCTTGAGAATTTGCCAGGCATCACTGAACAATTTTCATCCATGCATAGTTTATAATGTGACAAAATATGCTGAATAAGAACAATGGTAGAAGCAATACAGTAAGTAGGATCTCTTTCAACTGGGCTTCAGTCTCATGTAATTCTTCTTGCACTAAGCTTTCTCAAAGTGTCCTTTTTTTTCCCCACTGTGATTGGTTCAGCCTACATAAACTGTAAGCAGTGATCCCACAGTTGGATTTGGGGAACTTAGGGGTCATAAGCAATTTTAGTATTTCCGTTAAGGAAATCTTTCCAGCCAGCTGCAAACATCCTCACAGCTCTTAGTTTTCTTCAGTTCCCCAGATAGTCTTCACTACCCAGAACACTTTGAAGTTTATTGCTCTTGCCCTTCATACATACACACTATTGTCAAGGATCCTGAAAACATCCTTCTCAGCTTTCTCTCTTAACTGTAGAGACCAGCTGTCGACATTCAAACGACCATGCCTACAGTTACTTTGAACACAGTTGAAAGAAAGAGGAGAAGTGAAAGGCTTGTGAACAAGTGTCAAGAAAAATGAGCAACTACTGTGCAAATGGAGTTGGAGAGATGCTAAGTGCAAGTCATTGTCATTCTACAGATAAGTACCACTGTATATTTCTTTTTTTTTCTTGTAGTCTTCTAGTAGCTGAAGCATTAGAAAAAAAGGAAATTAAAAGTACATCTATCAGGAAAAAATATATGTTTTCCCATGAATCAGAAAAAGAAACTGTAGAACAAGAATGAAAATGAGCATGGCAGACAGTTAAACACAAAGTAGAATGAAAGAGATGATTACAGATTCAAAGGGGAGCAACATCAATCAGGCCATTTTTGTTAGATTAGAAAGAAACTTTATCTATATGACTTGCTTAATTCATGAATAACCTGTGCAATAGTGTCCATGGTAGAATCCACCCCTTGATCCCAAGCTCATCTATATTTTGCTTCTTTCTGTGATAGTCTGAGGTGTCATGGGCCCACCGATCTAAAAATAATTCACCATTATGTTGCTAGTCCAGATCTACCTAAACCACTTCAATTCTAGCAGCCCAATACACCTGCTGGTTTTTTTTTATGTTCTTCAGTGACATGACTCTTGGGTATGTGAGCATCTACGAGATATACTTTTAGAACCGTATTCTCAACCCAGGCAGCAATATCTTTCTATGCTTCAGTGGCACAGATAGGTTTACCTCTGTGCTGCCTGTTCTGCTTCCATTGCTGTAACCACCCCCCAGTGGCATTTGCCACCATCCTTGAATCAACGTAGAGGTAGGGCACTGACCACTTCTCTCATTAAGCAATATCTAAAGACAGCTCGATGTCCCTTGCTTCTATGAATTGGCTTAGTTCACTGTCTCCTCAAAAACATGGTTAGATGGCATGAAGTAGGTGGCAGTGACTTAATCTTACGTGTTGCGCAGGCAACTAAGGCATCTTCCATCCTCGTCAAGGGAAGTGCTAACCTTTTCTTCTTTCATACAACATATTAGGACAGAAGTTTACTCAGGCACATCCTCAGCTGCTAGTTCTGTTAATAAGATAGTAAGAAAACATCTGAGTGATACCCAATTTGGTACTGTAAGTCTAGTCATATTCAATATATGAACTGTTACGATTACGGATTAATAACTAGCACACTGCCCCATTTGTCTAGTGGCATTCGGTGAGCTACTCATGAGCCCCTCATTCTTCATCTAGCAGCATTGAGTCAGAACTCACATGGCTAGCTTAGGAGATGGTACAGTTTATTGAAGCAAAGGATGCACAAATTCTTTGGATTGCTGGTGATAAATTTACTGTCAGCAAAGCTTGTGCAATGAATGAACTGTAATACAGCCTGACCACCAGCATGCTGACTTATAAATCAACTCTATAGAGATTTCTAAGTTTCCAAAGAAAGCACTCGGCATAATTGAGTGTGTGAATCTTACCCAGCAGGCAGCTCTGTAGGGAGAAAGGTTCAGCTCCTCGACTGATCACTGAAGTCAGAGGCGTTCTTCCAATTTATCTGTGATGGTATCTTCCCTGACGTACTGATGTACCCCCTGTCTTCAGCCATTTTTTATATTATTTCTTATTATACAGATGGAACTTGACTGGCTCGTGTCATGCCTTTATTTTTGATTGGTGTGAAATTCTCTCAATTTTATTTAAAAAATATAGGCTAAAACATTCAGACTGCACGCTCAACAAGGGGTGATCACACCTGGAGGTGGGTAGCTTTTGGGATGAAGCTTATAATGAGCTCATGTTGAGCAACAGATACAGATGGATAGACAGATTGGGTTGGGGTATATTATCTTGTAATATGGGAGTATGTTGTCTGAAGGGGCTGTGAAATCTTCATCACTGGAAGTTCTTAAAAAGAGATGAAGTCATCTGCTCAGAAAGTTTTATCTATATCTCATTTCTAAGGTTGGATCAACTCTTATAAGTGTGATGAAAGATATGAACACTCTGTCAAACTTAGTTACATTATGGTTAGTCTTTACTTCAATTTCTCTTATGTGTTTATTATTTTGAACAATATTTTGGTATATATGTCCATTGGCAATGATAGAACTATCAAGAAAATAAAGCAATAAAAACATTCCAAGCAGTAGAGGCAGCATGACTGCAATTTTTTCCAGTTTTTACTTTGAAGAACTTTAGTAAGTTCCGTAAAAGGATTGACTGAACTGACAGAGAGAACTCAAGCTCTTCCCACATAGGGAGTGGACACTTTTGAGGATACTGACATTTTAAAAGCAGAATTAGATGAACACGTGATACTTGTGTAATACAGAGTTTACATTTGGAGTAAGTCAAAGAGCAAGATGAACACACTCACTGTCAGCACTGCTTTTTCAACCCACCATTTCTGTATTTATGTTTAATATAATAGGTAAACTTATACATGATTCAAACATCCTGCACTTACAGATAAAAAAGAGCCATTATGTCACTTCGTCTGATTTTTGTATAACACAGGCCAGAAACTTTTACTGTGTCATTAACTTTATATAGTGCATAATTTCTTGCCAAGATCATAAAAAATAATCAAGAACACAACACTTCCTCTTAAAGTGGCTTCATTGATTTGCAAAGTCAGTACTAGCATCTTTCTCAAATTTGCACCCTAAATTCTTATGGCAATCAAGAGTGTTAGAACTAAAGTACATTTTTATCTGGATTCATGTTCCTTGCCATCTCTTGTATATAGTCCCATGTGACTCTTGTCAGTTTTTCCATTTTGATAGTCATTAAGGGAAAATATGTTCACCCACTTAAATATCTTAAAAATATAAATGCAGAGTCCTGCCAAAATAAACAACAGATGCTAAAACATACCTTGGGGTGAATACTTTAGTCAGAATAATCATTATCACATAATACACAACCACATTATCTTCATCTGTTCCTGGTGGTGTATTCCCAGGAAGCCTAGGTAACGTATTTCATTGTACCAGGAGACGTTGGGTTCAAGGCATGCTCATCAAATCTTCTCATTCCCTTTTTGAAGAGATTAGATGTACATATAAACATTGCTAGAATAAGCAAAACCAAACAACGTGGGCAGCATATGAGATGATTTTTAGCATAATTTTACAATCATTTTCTTTACTAACACAATGATCTTATAATAGCAAAGTCAAATGGAGATTTTGAAAAATAACCCATCAAAAATTATGAGGATTTTCAGGAACCATGGGTGTGTATTCAGAATATTTGAGTTAGGAGTCTTTAGTGTGAAATTCAGATACTGATATGGCACTGGGATCCTGAATAAACTTGATAGCTTTATCTTTCTTTTTACTCATTACAGTTCCCTTTCTACTTTTTAATCTCAAGACTTGATTATTAATTTTCATAGTTCTGTACTGTCTCTACTGAGTACTATAATACATAAAGACTAGATTATACTGGAGAAAGTGTGAGTCTGTGGACAGTAAACCCAACACAGTTTTTTGGGTACAGATCACGGAATTCTTGCATTAAGTTTCTGTGTGCTTATCCACTTGATGCAGATTAAAGTGCATAACCCAACAGACTTTTATTACTTATCCCCCCACAGGTTTTAGCTATAATATCTGGTTTATCTATAGTCTGTTTTAAAGGTGTTAGGAATTTGAATCCCAGCAGTGAGCAGTTTATGCTGATTGTTGTACCAGATGTAGGTAGGTGCAAGTTAGTATTGGATAGCAAGTTACAGCTCTGCAGAATGTAATTACTAGGTGAAAACACTTGTTCCTTTAAAGCTTACAAGAAGGTGGCTAAAATTGGCTTAGATGATAGTATGCTTATGGCAATAACATAATTTGTGTCTCTAGGGGTTTGAGTTATTTATGAAACGATGTAGCTCATTCTCTTGGTTTTGAGTTAAATGTGTTTTCAGGGCTAAAATATATTACATTTGCGGTCTCCTTAAACATCAGAGATCTTAATCTGGACAGGCCTAATTAAGTTTGCCTGCATTTCCCCCTGTGTGTTTTTAGAAATATAGGTCACAAATGCAGAATCATCCATCGTAGACAGTTTTTCAGTGAGGCAGCACCTAAGTTTAGGCATCTAAATTAGGTACACTAGACTCCACCCGATGTTTTATTGTTACAATTAGGACTGTGTACTTACTTGGTGCCAAATTCTGCTCTCATACTTGTCACTGAAGCTATTCTGGATTTTCACTAATATGATTCAGAACCAGAAATTATAAATCACTCCAGGCTATGGGTGGTAATATGTGTTCAGATACAGACTGTAAATATCCTCACTTAAATCCCAGGGTTATCTTTGAAGACAGGAGCCTTTGCACAATTCTGGCTGAGATATTGACTTTAGAATTTAGATTTTAGGCATAGTAATGGATCCAAATTCTGGTTATCAGAAAAACATTTCATTGAGTGAAATCAGTAGTAGGTCTTGCAGGGATTAGCTTTCAGTGTAAAGTCCATACAGCATGTTTTTATTGTTATTATTAATAATATTTTATTTTCATGAAGACGGTGAAGACAGTCATATTTTTCATAGCAATTTCTAAGTGCAAAACAGTTTGTAGGACGAAAAATTATGTAAAGCAAATTACAGAGAATCATATATAATTCAAATGCCAAGAAGCTTTTCTAAGTATCCAAATACAAGATGATTTGGAACAAAGAGTGCAGATGAACGTAACAGGACACAAAAAAACCCTGGGAAATTTAGCACGTAAGAACAGAATGTTCAACGCAAACAATGTCTCTCAGTATAAGTGAATTATAAATGAAAAATGGTGGCAAAAGGGACCATGTTAATCATGGATGTATAAGAGAGATTGTCAGGTGGAAGCAGGCAAGCATTGTTACTTCTAGTATAGCACTGCTGTCTATACTATATTAGTGTATCAGCACTACTATCTACACTTCAGAAGAATGCAGATATATTAAAAATTTCAGAGTCCTAAAGAGAATCTTGAGAATTTAAAGCCTACAATGTAAACTAAAAGAAGCTCAGTTTCTGTGAACATTTCAGTTCATAGAAGAGATCTGCTAATGTTTAGGTGATACAGATGAGAGCTTTGATGCTGAATTAGAAAGATGTGACAAGGACTGGTAAGTGAGGCTGAACTCAGTTCAGTGGAACTTTAAAGCTAGGAGCTTTCCTAACAGCAGCTAAACATGGAAACAGCTTACAACAAAAAGGCAGCAGATACAAGATCACTTGGGCTCATTAGAATAAGGCTGTAGTTCTTTCTTACGGACAGGAAGTAAAATGTCAGGAAGAAAATCAATGAGTGGAAAAGTCAGGGAGACAGGGGAGCGAGATGGCCACAATGGTCCTTTTGGACTTCTGCATTTCAGAGAATTTTCACCTTCTTTAAATTTTTTTTTCTAGAAGTCGAAAGAGAACATACATTTTTGCATTGCCCTCAGAAAATACATGGCAATCATTAGACAGTAATATGCAAGAGGGAATTCATCATTTTTATCTCCTCTTACAAGCCACTTGTATTATTTTTTACTTTCTTTGCCAGACTTAACCTAAGTTTGTAGCTGCAGTAAACAGTTCATTCAAGATAGGTCAAATTAAAATTCAGAGAAGGTGTGAGGAACTCTTTTAGTTTGCTGGACAGTGTTGGTATCCATATGCCAGAGCTCAAACCCAGACCCATGTTGAGTCTTGAACCAAAATTACTAGCTGTTTTACAGACTAAATTGACCTGTTGTTTTTTTGTTATCACTGCTTACTGTCTTGTGTTTGTTATTATGGAAGAAAGGTTGTTTATTTACTTTGATTTTTTTTCCTTTGTGGTACAGGATATGAATCACCCTGCTCAGATCATCTAAACAACTCTTACTTTATGAGCTCCTTGCTGTTCAGAAGCCTCAGGCTCTGGTGGAACCTGGATCCTTCCTTTTCACCACAGGGAGAGCAGAATGGTTTCAGTTCACAAAAGTAGAAATGTTTTTGTATAACTCTATTTGTCGTATTTATTGTAAGAAACATGGGTGAAAGTTAATAGGTTTCAAGCATAGGAGCCTGGAATACATGACCTAAAGGTCTCAATCAGTCTTAAAACTTACAGACAAGGAAACTTTCTTGCAGTTATATATCTAGTCTCTCTAAGAAATGCCTATATCTTTTGTATGTGGTATTGCATTTACTTTAATAAAAGAAAGAAAATGCAATACGCTGCATGTAAAAATTCTGAAAATACTGGTAACATAAAGAGTTTCAAAGGACTTGGTTTATTCATTTTTAGGATTAAGACTAAATCTGTCAGCATCTCAATAAACATCCAGCTTTCACATTACATTATTCCATAGAACACATGCATTGTAGTCTGTACCATGCAACCCTAACTTTTAGTAGTTGTATAACCTATTTTCCCCACTGGTTCCTTAGTTTTATAGTCCACAGTTTATATTAAATTTAGTAGTTAAATGCAAGTTATTAAATTTCATACTATCACTTCACCTGTAGATCTTAAAAAAATATATATCAAATTTATAGGAAAGAAGAGAAGCTTCAACAGGAAGCGCGCTAATTTTTTGAGAGTCTAAAACACTTCCTTCTCTGAGGCTAAAATATCAGGATTCATATGCCTTAAAGACTGGAATTTGCACATTTGGCTGTTTTTAATGACATTTATGAAACCCTTTATCCAATATTTTGAGTTTCTCAGTATTTACTAAGCATTTTTCCGAATACATACATTTTAGATAAAAAATATTAAAATGTGTTAATTAAATAAGAATAATAATAAAAAAAGTATGGACTGATTAAAATTTACACAGCATTTCTTGTTTTCTTCTTTCATATTTTCTGTGTGGAAAGTACTAGATTGTTCCCACCTAGATGACACACATAACACTGGAATGAATGTATGAGCTGAATTTGTCTCTCTAAGCAAATGTGAAGTTGGGTACTCAGTAAATACAGAAATAAAATTAACTTTATTTCAATTTATTGCTGCAAAAAAGTATCAGTATTTATATTCCATAGACAATATACATATATACATTGTCATACCTACTCATGGTAATAACAGATATTTTCCCACTGTGTTTGTAATTTCTTTCAGTGCTGTAGGCAGCTTTAAAACAAAACAAACAAACAAAAAAAAACCCAAGTTTTCTGCAGCTGTATATAGCCATAAAGAGACTAAATCAGATGTGTTTCCTTGAGTGATGACTCTTTTCTTTTAAACAATTCTGGTAACTAAACTTCTCAAAAAATAAACTGAAACCCAAATCAGGTTTTTCCCACATATCATCTTGTAGTTAGGTGGTAGAAGAGCAGAATGTAAAAATTTAACTTTCTTGAGATAGAAAGTTATGTAATTACATAAAAATAAAATGGATGTTAGTTGTTTTTTTTTTCCTTGGTATTTTCTGAAATGACCAAGTCATTAAAGCTTTTCAAACGAGGGTTGTAGCAGCCTTGATGAGACTTAGTTCTGTCCCATAACACGCAGATATGTTATTTTGAACACACTTTATTTTCAATTCTCTCCACAGCAGAAAGAAACAGAAAATATCAGTATGGAACTGAGTAGCATGAAATACTGGCAACACACGGATGACTTAAAAAATTCAATTTACTGTAGCCAAGGCAAATATAGTCCAGGGAACTACGTTCAATTTACGTTTTGTTACATTGTTCCTTATTTGACAGATAATAAAACTGTATTTATTTTTTAAGAAATACTTCTGATCTGCAAAAACATAGAACCTTCCTTTGCTCCCTATCTGCACTGAAATCCCCTCTGCTTCCCTGGCTATAAATGTCATTTACAGCCTACACTACCAATACTTGAGTGGATTTTGGAGGTAAGTGAGGATAAGCCCCATTTTCCTAAACACAGAGACAGAATGCAAAATGATGGACTGTGTGACCACCCACCTCTACTTACTGACAAATATAGTCTGAATAACTCGATAGAAAATCACAACTATTGAAATTTACAATCTGTGAAAAAGTGAAAAATGTGTATGGAGGTGAGAACTGAAACTAATTTACACTTTCCCCACCCCTCATATTAGTTATTTTTCCTGTTATCATGTTCTTATCCAAACTCTTGGTATGCAGGTTACATCATTATTTACTGAGATTCACACTTTTTTTTCTGATACATATTTTCCCCCTCTTATACATTTATCTTTTGACTGAGACCACACTTTTAAGCTTCCAAATGACATTGACAGATGTTCTTTTCCTGCTTCCAAATGAAATTGACAACAGCAGAATCACAAGACATGTCTTTCTTCAGAGATTTACCTCCCTGCTATTAAAAGCTTATTTAATATGGTGGTAGAATTGGGACTATAAGGCTCTTACTCTATTCAGGAAAAGTTGGCAGTTCCCTGTAGGACTGTATAACTCTTCTTTAGTTATATTAGGAATAGTTTGATTCTAATAATACCCGGGCACTGCAGATCTGGAAAAGACATTTATCATGTCTTCCTACTTCTTCTTCAGTGGGATTATGCAAAGATGGTATGCAAGAAGGAATCTTAAATGCACTTCTAAACTTATATGTTACAGAAATTCTGAGAAGTCACAAAGGACTCTTCAGAATTAGCATTAATGAAATCTGCTGTTTATGACTCAGAGAAGGGGCTCTAAAGAGCAAATAAAAAGTCCGGGTGTAGTGACTTAGTGCTTACAGAGTATAACTGTTACAAGACTGATTGCATGATATATTGCTTCTTTCATTGTGAGCCACAAAACAGGTAGGGGCATGGTAGACTAATTTGGTTTATATATTCAGCTGTAAGGCTAGACACTGCATCATTCTGTTCATAAAGCAGGGGCTGGAAGCATGTGGAGCCCGTAGTCATGACAACAATAAGGCAGCTCAGAGCCTGAGCGGCAAGCAAGAAACTCAGCCTTGTCTCCATCCCTTCCTGCTTGTGACCCGGCTCTCCTTGCCTACAGAGGTGGGGGTGCGTGCTCATGAATGATCTATTGAACAGAGATGCAGTGCAGAGACATGTGCCCACAACAAGCCTTTTAGTAGAGTTTCCCACCATTACACTAACACTAGCTCAGCTCCACTCCTGCTAGTGGTGACTTCAGCTCAAGCGTACAAAGCCTTTTAGCAGCTGCTCTGCTTCACTGAACAGATTTATTGCTATACAGCAAACACTGGTGATAAAAAGACAAACATTTTGTCTACATTAGGACTCCCATTGCTGCCAGCACTGGTGGAGCTGCAGGAGGAGTGGTGAACACCTTGAACTCCAGCTGGAATCAGTGCAAATTAGGAACACTCAAAAGTCCTTGAAAATTGAACTCAAGTTGCCTAAGCTGACATTTTATTGGCATGAACAGGCAATATGAAAGCAATATAAGAACTTCTGATGCACTAAATGATAAAAATGGATTATCTGTACATCTCACATGAAATGAGCACTAGTGATAAAAGAAGAGATCAATTTCAGACAGCAGATCTGTTTTCAGACTGTAGTTCTTTGTTGCTGATGGTATGTAGTGGATCTTGTCACGGTCCATAAAGACCTAGATAATCACATGGTGCTAACATATTCTCCTCTTTTATGCTCATTAGCGTCAAAAGTCAGTTTTACTCATGAAATAGTAAAGGAATGACCAGAGACAGTAGTTGGCAAAGGAACGGAGAAATTCAGGGGAACTTTTTCAGCAAGTTATCCCATCATATTTTATTCCAAATGAGAATTTCTACAAGGCCTGTGTGGATTCACTGCTGTGCTTTCTGCATTCCTTCCTCCATGAAGATGAAAATCTTCTTGGTATCTTATACATCTGTTTTCTATTTTTCTTCTTTTACAAAGGATACTAAAGTTCACATTGTTGCATTTGCATTCTGCAAACTAAATATTACTATACCAGCAGCACTTTTGAAGAAGAAAAAGTTCAAGACATAGCCTTCATCAGGTAAAGTAATGTTTTTGGTATATGAAGGGGTGAACATTCTGGACTTCCTGCAACCTGGACAAACCATCAGCTCTGATCACTACACCATGATGCTAAGCTGAAGGCTTGACCTTCAAGAGTCAGTCTAGAGAAGAAGACAACCTTTCCCTTGCAACATGATAATGCTGGGCCTCATGCCAGTTTGAAGTCCATGAAGCACATTGTCAGTCTTGGCTGGATTGTCCTACCACATCAATCATATAGTCCAGGTGTATGGTGGTGTTGACTATGTTGAAAAATAATGTTCTGTATCTGAGAATTTGCTCTATCACATAGCCTTATTGTGCTCTTTGTATTTGTTGTAGTTTCCACAGAAATATGTAGGAGTCATTACTTTCAGAGTGACCCATGTAGATACAATAAAGTACTACAATCTGAATTTTGCTAGTGCTGGAGTCATCACTAAATTCTAATATTCAGTAAGAAATTTTATGATTAACTGTAGATGCTGCAGATATCAATGGCTCATCCATTATGCTTACCTCTCTAGATGATGATGCCCCAATGGAATGTTAAAGTCTGGCATGCTGTTTTAGTATGAAATCACAGAATCAGAGAATCACAGAATGTCTGAAGTTGAAGGGACCTCTGGGACTGTCTGGTCCATCCCCTTCTCAAGCAGGGCTACTAGAGCAGCGTGCTCAGGCCCACATTCAGGCAGCTGTCAAAGATCTCCAAGGAGGAGACTCCACAGCCTCTGTGCAGCCTGTGCCAGTGCTCTGTTATCCACACAGTACAGAAGTGCTTCCTGATGTTCAGAGGGAACCTCCTGTCTCCCATTTTGTGCCCACTGCCTCTTGTCCTGGCACTGAGCATCTCAGAAATGAGCCTGGCTCCATTTTGTTGCACCCTTCCTTCATGGACATAAATTGCACAGACAGAATGTTCACTCACCATTGTTACCTCGGGGTAACTGTTGTTACTTCAAGGAACTTCTATGGTCAATCCCCAGAAAGTTACTTGTTAACTGTTGGTGAGTAATTTTAAGATAAAATTTCTGCCACAGTCAGTGGCAGCAGATCAGGCCATAAGACCTTAGTGGTACTTTCCTATATATGGCTCTTCTACTTCATATTTGCTTCTGTATCTTTTCCAGTTGCATTCATGCAAACTGTTAAAAAAATGCCATGAACTTAAAAATAGTTCCTACTGTTAAAAAGGAAATTAAATTAAGTGGTTTTCACTTTGTTAAGGTAATTTTCATTACTAATTTAGGAAAGACATAGAAATTTAGAAAGTGAGACTGTGAAATTCTGTGTTCAAATATAAGCAAAATTTGGAAAAATAAAATAATGCAAACATGCATTCCAACAAGACACACCAGAGATGAAAAACAAATTTTCCATCCTGAAATCATTTTGCTGTTGTTACTTAGCTATACCATTTTGATTAGGTAGCAAACTCTATCTGGTGTTTAATGGACCTTTCACCTAGTAAGAAATAAATGTATTGTTTTTATAATTGGAACAAAAAAAAATTACATTTGACTTTTGCATTACTAGTTATTTTGGAAGTATTGCAATCTTTCAACTGTAAAACATAAAGAAATAAAGTATCAGTATTTTACTTACTTGACAAAAAAATGTTTTCTTTTAATTTAAAAACAAACAAACAAACTACCTATGCAAGTTAGTGTCAGCAATTCCAGTCACAAAAGCTTAATATTTCACAAAAATAAGCAAAAGGTAAGCAATCATAAGAAAATGAAAAATTTCTTATATAATAGCATTTCTGGAGGGCAATTTTTCTTCAGGACAGAAAGGGATTAAATGTACTGGATGCATTCAGTTTGAGGTATTATAACTGGTCCTCTTTTATAGCTTGTCTTTACAGTCTTGGAAAGTTGCAGTTTGGATAAATTTGAGGTTTTTTACCTTACTACCTTACTACTTCTAGGTGCAATTGGGCAAACAGTGATGGTAAAAAGCCATCCCTGAAAATAAACTTGTCCATGAAAAGGCAGACAGGAGGAATGCTGGATGTGTGATGCCTGGCAGATATGCACTGCATATCTGTAAACCTTCCTTGGCCTTGTTCCTTTATCTGAATATTTAAGAATACCGCAGGTGCTGAGGTCAACCTGAGGCTCTGGGGAGGAAACTCTCTGCTGCTGTGGCTGAAGACATAGGGACACGTATGAAGTAAAATGCACTAGAGAAGAGCCCTGTGACATCTCCTGCGCTCCTGTACACTCTTTGCTCAGCACAGAACTGCAGGCAGAGGGATGCTTCTGGCCACTGTACAACCCCACAGTCCTATCCTGAAGTCCCTTGTGCCCCACATGTGGCACTGGAGAGCTGGAGAGAAACTGCTGGGGTGGAAACATCTAATTTATTCCTTCTGTGACAGGAAGGGCCAGATGCAAGTCTGGAATTTGGGAAGGTTCATTTTTACTGCAAGGTAAAATATGAGAGCATCAGCATCTGGATCGAGGCTGAAGAACAAGAAGGGGAAAAAAAACACTGAGCACAAAAATAATTGTAAGAACAGGAGTATTAAATAAATGAACAGTGTCTAAGACATGGCTGGGGATAAAAAGCATGTTAAAATTGTCTGTCTTTAGAGTGAAAGACAGAATAAAATGGTTCAGTTTGCCAGAGGAATAAGATTTTTAAACAAATAACACTCTTTATAGTCAGTCTGTTGATGAAATGTGTACTAAAATGAGAAGTGCTAAAAAAGCATCAACGAAGCAATATGTTATTTCTGCTCATTCAGTGCCACAATCTGTTAATTAAATTTAAGTTAACATGCTAGCAAAGGCAGTATAAAGCAATTCAGGAGATTAACTGATTCTATAAAACAGTGTAATTTTAAATATACACTGTTACACATTTTGTAGATTTTTGTACCATTTAATAAGAATAAATTATTTCATATTAAGTAAAATAATTGATATTTGCACAAATAGCTTATGAAAAAATCTTTCAGCATGCACAGAAGGAAACACACATTTGTATACATATGTGTTTATGCATTTGTGCACATGCTAAGAATGTAGAGTCTATAGAAACATTTGTAGATTTTGATGTTCTTTCACAAATTTTAAGGCTGAAAGGTAAAACATAGGGAAAATAGAGTGGAAAATAGAGAATAACAAACTTAGTTGTAGATTTGTTAATAATAAATCATTTTATTCAGAATTGCACAATGTGAATGTGCTATTGTTTATGTACTTTACCAAAATACTGAATTTCAAAATTTCCTTTTTGGCAGAAGAATATACTGCAACATTTCTCTGTAGCGTCATCCTACAGGGACCTATAAGATCTTCATAACTGTTAATTGAGTTTCACCGCACTTCTCTCAGGTAGATATTTGTGGGTAAAATGATTACAGTGACCAAATGATTTGTCAAAATCAATATAAGCCTTAACTTCCATGGCAAAAAGGAATGTTTTCTTTTTTTTTACTATGACACAACTAAAGGCAGTGCTGCAGACATCTGTAAGCTTCAAGTGCAAGATTGGCCACAATGAAGACAGAATGTGCAGAAACTTATTTAGCTATCTGCTGCTGAAAACTGCAGCTGACTTATTTATGCTCAGTCTTTCAAAAACAGGTATGTACATTTTTTTCTTTTTTTTTTTTTCTTTTCATTTTTTTCTCGTAACAGTCCTGCCTTTCTTCTAACTTAATAATAACACACTGATGGCCTACTTTCACATAAGCCGGACAGAAGAAATAAGAGTCAGCAGTCTCCCTTGAATTCTTTTCTGCATTAGAGAATTATTTGTTTTCCTATATCACTGCAAAATATAATGACCTTATGTACAAATATAAGTCTTTTTATTTGTCGATACTGTCCAGAACTGTACAGGAAAGTAAACAAAAATGCCTTTTTGCATTTCTCCAACTCAAATTATTACATGGTTACTATGCATTTAACAACAGAGCTCCCTGGTGCTGTTGCTTAGAATGACTGCTTTGTTCTCTATTGGGTACAGATAGTTTTTACAAAACCTTCATTCCAAAGAACAATAGTAATGAAGCACAGAATTTTGTAGTTCACGGACACATGCTCCATAGATCTGTACACAAGTAGTGTTTTCTTGTGAATATTTATTATCAGATACTTTCAAAACGCTCTGCAGTTTATTAATTGCCTTCCTTTATACACCCTTAAAGGTTTTATGTAACTCACTGTCCTTCTAGTTCCCTTTTATTACTCTGCCATGTTCCTATTATTATAGCTGTTGTAGAATGCTGCAGCTTTCCACATTGTCTTTATCTTTATTCACAGTCTTATTCTTGATCTAGTAGCTGAGGGACAGATGCAAAAGTGTTGAGAGTTCGGTTTACCCTTAGCCTTTATTATTGGATACCCACAAGGAAATAAAGCTTTGATCTACTTCCTTAGAAAGCTAATCCTGGTGATTATGTGGAGATAAGTGCAGTGGTAGCTACAGGGATATACGTCTTTAATCTCTTGGTGTTGAATACTTAATCCAGTAAAGATTCTTGGCAGGAAGGTTTAAGAAAGAACAAAATAATTAAACCGTTCACAGGCATTGTTTTCAAGAATGAAGATTTGGTAGCTTGGTATTGCAGTATCTCATACTTAGGGCTTTTGCAAAGGGATACTTAAAAGATAAATGTTATCATTACACAACAGTATATTGCAAAACTTAATATTTTCACTGTTGCAAGCAGTCCAGCTTCCACACTGGAAATCAGAAATTGGTACTCGCGTTGCTATAGTAGTACAGAAATTTTACTTTTTTTTCAGCCTTAGATCCAACTTTAAATTTTTGGTGCAAGATGAATATGATGAGCCATAAAAACAGTGCATAACTGACTTCAGATTTGTCTAAGTACTTCAAACCGCAACCTTCATCCCAGGTCTAAATGCTGGGCACTGACCACATGGTCTAATATTAGATATGGAGGTTGGTGGCCATGCATGCAGTAGGGGAGTTGGAGCTTTATGATCCTTGAGGTCCCTTCCAATCCAAGCCATTCTATGATTCCATGAACACGTCCACATACTTGAGTACACAAAATTATGCCATGCATAAACATATCTTTTAAAGAAAGACCATCATCCTGATTTCCTATAATTTAATTTTTTTTGTTTTTATTTTTCCAGGCAGTCCAATTTTCTTTTTTCACCTCCTATAGCCAATTTGCTTCCTTTGATTTTTATGGGATTGACAATTTCTGCGTATATGTGTATGTGTGTGTGTGTGTTTGTACTTGTATTCAAGATCCTGAGTGGAACAGGAGTACTTTCCTGTACTTTCCTTTTTCTTTAGAAAGTTGAATACCTTATTTGAGAAAAATGCCTTTCCTTCTGTGTTTTTTTTTTTTTTTTTTTTTTTTTTTAATGCTGACACCAGATTCTCCATTCTAAATCAACCAGACTCTCTCTGCTAAAAGACAGACTATTAGATATCTGTTTCCCACCTGGCTTCTCTTCACTGGAAAATAAGAGGAGAATGATAGAATTTTTAAAAATTGCAAATTTTCCTTTACTGCAAGATGATCACAGAATAGAAAGAATCTAAGGAAAAGGCTTGCTGCTTCTCAGCGCACTGTAATAGCTTTCAGTATTTTACTAAATGTGAAGCAACTTCACAAGAACATTTTCTTACAAGTTGAATGGCTTGAAGTTATTCAGCTTAATCACAGGTGGCAACTGTTCTGGAGATATTTACAAGGAGATTCTTTACAAGGAGAGTGGTTAGGCCCTGGAACGGGCTGCCCAGGGAGGTTGTGGATGCCCTGTCCTTGGACGTGTTTAAGGCCAGGTTGGACGGGGTCCTGGGCAACCTGATCTGAATGTGTATGTTTGGTGGCCCTGCTAGGCAGGGGGGTTGGAACTACATGATCCTTGAGGTCCCTTCCAACCCGGGTGATTCTGTGATTCTGTGATTCTGTGTGTGAGATATATGCTTTTTAACAACAGAGGAGAATGAAGACTTTATCTGTTAAAGTGACTGCTGTAGAAAGTTCTTTCATTATACATATAATACATAGCTTTGTGTTTTGATAAGTTACAGTAATGAGATGGTGATTTAATCTATACTATGCACTGTATATCTTAAATTAGCAAATATATCAGATGCAGTTCCCTGCACACACACAGAACTGGTTGAAGCAAACAGTGTAGACTAGAAGTAGGATCAAGCTTGCAGAAACCATACTTATGCACTACTGGAAAGAAAGTACATGAAGACTGTATAAATTATGCCCAACCAGATATCTGCCAATATATGTTTCATCAATCTAATAAAATATATTGCTTTTTAAGTTTGCAAAATTAATTTTATTTTCCTACCCTTAAATTTATGTTCAAAGAGGATTTATGTAGTATCAAGTGAATATTTTATCATGAAATCAGAATAGTATGTAATGATTTCAAGGAATTGCAACAACAGTAAAATAGGTCACATGCGATTAACTAGAATCCCCCAAATTCCCCAGACTAGAAATACATTGCAATGAGTCCTTGTCCATCTAGGGATTTCATTGTTGTACATTACTATGGTATGTATCACACCCAAATTTGTATCTGTGACAGAGACAAAATTCACAGTATTTTTTTGTTTGCTTGCTTGTTTTCTGTTTTAACAACCTTGCCATTAGAATGAAAGGAGAGCTGCTCTCATACATAAAGTCTGTGGGCTCCACTCATCTGAGCTGAGGCAAACAGCATGATATTTGAAATCGTTATTATTACCCAGCTGTTCACTGGGATCTGAGACATAGACCTTAATTCTGTACATACAGACTACAGAATCAATGTATTATAGATATTAGATAATAGTTTCAATAAACTAAGAAGTTGTAAACCAGTAATATTCCTATTTAAATACAAACCTAGAAACAGCTTGGGTGAACATGAAAGGAAACCTTTGTTTTCATTCATTCCTTGTCACAATCACGTCCTCAGTTTAAAGAAAATGAAAATAAGTGCTTTTTCACACAAAATATGCTTTTTTTGAAACTCACTGTAATCAGTTATCATTTATGATAAATATGTGAACCTGAGTTCAAAAAGGAGTGAGAAAAACATTCTGGACAGGTTTCTCAGATTACTTGGAAGGATGGTCCAGATATTGCCTATAGCTCAGGCAGTTTCAAAACCACTGGCTGCCACATGCTGGCAATATCCACGGAAGGGATCATACTGTAGACAAAGGGGAATGAATCACTTTCTTTGTGTATTGATTCTCATGCTTTTTTTTTTTTTTTTTTTAACTGTCAGTACAGAAGACAAGATTTGCACCTAGGCTGAGATTACATTCTTAATTCAAACTAACCTCCTAAACTGTTCCTTAGCAGAAGCTTGAGAAAAAGATAATAACTTCCTGAATCTATTTTACTTCATTCGACATATACGTATATCAAATGAAATGCCTCCTGCAGATGTCCATTCCTTCACTATCAAATAAGACTGAATAACTTATACTAAGGCTCTAACTTTTAGACAAACAGCAACAACTACCACTACTAGGACAACTACTAGGTAGATAAACCCCGATCTAAATGATTTTTCATTGTTTATTTATGGAACTCGAAACTTAAATTCCCTGAAAACATGATTGTTTTCTCAAGGCAATTAGATGTTTCTGTAACAACAACAACAACAAAGAATAAAAAACTCTTTTAGAAAGCCTCTAATGATCACAAAGTGCAAGATAGCCTTTTGTAATGATAATGAGGACGTGAACATTAAAGAGAAACATCTTGCATATAAATTATCCAGCACATCCTATTACAAATTTTCTTGCATATTCCAGTGAAACCCTTGTTAATTCTAGCTTTCTTTAGTCAAAGGAGTAAAATAAGAAATTGAGAAGAATGCAATGTTTGGGATCAATCTGAAATCTTTTCTTTTTTTCTTTCTCAAGTCCAAGCAATACATTTTCTCATTTGTTTTGGGCAGCTTAGCTCTCACAAGTTCAACTCAATCCCATAACCTCATATGGAAAGTAGATTTCTAAATGCAACATATTCTCTTCTTCAAAGTAAAGGTTGCTGTGACTTGTATATTGTACATCAAAATCGTACTGTGTATCCATGGACTGGTATCAACACTTTCAAAAGCTCATTTATAACAACTGAGGCTTCATTTTCTTCTCTGCATCTAACACTCCCTACATGATCTTTGTGTCACTTAAGAGACAATCATTTGAATGTGAGATAATACGGTGACATCCAGTGCTAGCCTTTTGTTTTAATTTTCCCTGGTAAAATACACAGATTTGCTTGTACATTCTTAGTGATCCATCTCTGATACAGAAAAGGTTATGAAACTTCTCTAGGATGAAAAGAAACATAAGTGAGAAACTGTGAGCGTTATGTGAGTTCAGTTGTTGGAAGATGCTCAGGGAGATGTTTAGGCCATGGGAACATGCAAAGTGTACTCCATAATAAAGAGGGAGACTTTTGTGATTTCTATTCTTGTATGTTATATTTTTAGAAGACATTAAGGTGTAAATCTTATTGCAATTTCAGACCCAACATTATTAAATAACTTTTTTATTTTGTTGTTATTGCTGATTTTCCTCCATTGAAATATCAGGTTATCTTCACCAGTAGTATGAGATATCAGTGAAATAAAATTAAGAAATGGAAAATAATTTCAAAGCACTTCATTATAGCTGCCAATTTATACGAAGAGAAGGGTGATTCATGCCTTTAGCCTGCCATGCTAACAGCATTCGAAGTAATTTTCTCCTCTGGTCTGTACTAGTCCTGAGCTATTCACACAAGTGGAAGTTATTCCATTTATTTAAACTGGAATGAAATATAACTCCTGCTTAATGAATAGTTACTAATTTTCTTTGAGAATAAATAAATTTTTTGAGAATGTCCTAAAAACTCAACTTGAGAATTTGGACTGGACAATTTGCTTTCAGGATAATGCAGGGGATGTTCTCTTCTGCCTTCAGTTTAGGTAAAAACCTTATGAAGAATACAGATGGCAAAAAGTAATCTTTTTCTGTGAAGTTCTCCCCCTCCAAATAAATATATATATACATTATATATATATAAAGAGATATTTCTGTAATTTTTGAAGGAAAACATTTTATGGGTAGAGAAACATGGGCAAGTCACTACCACTACACTAAATCTGCATGCAAATATGTATCAGATCCCATTTCACAGCTGCACTTCAGACTAGGCTAAGATTTGCCATGATTCTCTTCCCATTTATGTTCTTCATTGACCTTTTCTGTGAAAACTGAAGGAAAAGGCAGTTCATTATGTCTTGTGTATTCAACACAGATGGAAAAGACTTGATAGCTGCTGTGTAGTTCGTAATGAGCTACTTGGTGATGTCTGACATAAGAAGATATTTTGCAAATCGTATGAGAAGATTTTTGGATTTTTGGTCACTGTTTTTTTGGTCACTATTACTGGTTGAAGATGGGGATAACTGATGACAAAACAGAGTAACACTGAGGTTACTTGATTTCCTTATCCCTTGATTCATTTCACGTCTCTATTATCTCTACTAATAAACTAGGGCACACATTTCAGAAACATAGATGCATATAACAAAGCTACTCTTTTATTCATAACAAAAGACGAGTTGCTGGCTGAAAACTGATTCTGACACAGTACTTAAGCCCTTAACTGGACAGACAACTAGATCTCCACTAATACTGCTGTGTAAGTGAGAAACTGCACCTTGATTAAGCTCTTAATTTTCACAAGGAATCAAATCAGGAGTTGATACAGCGAAAATTCAGTCCTCAAAATTTAGACCTTTTTTTTTTTTTTTAATGGTTAGCCAGAGCAGTTTCCTGAGTTCTTTCTCACCACACTGATTTATGCTGGCCAGGTGGTGGTGGGAGGGAGAGCAACTCCTTTCACTGGGCAGTACTAGCTTGTACTGTCTTAAAGCTTTTATTAAACTACAGCTTAGACGTACAGTTGTGCGACTGATATAACCTTGCAATTATTTCAACTTTAGCTAAGCCTGTGGCAAGGTCTGCCGTAGTTGGGAAATATGGCCTACGTGGATGGATTAGAAGGTGAATTAAAAACTGACATTAATTTTATTTATTTTATTTATTTTTTTTCCAGCTAACAGTGTAGCTGCCAATAGCTCTAAGTCAAAATGGCAACTAGTTATATGTGGCCCCACTCAGTGTTTGATAATTGGGACATTCTGAGGTCCCTTACAAACGAAATGATTCTGTGATTCCAATCTCAGGAGATGTTATCATCTGAAAAAACAGACCCACCTCCACTCATGTTAGATTCATTAAGCTCAGTTTTCAGATAACAGCTGGTTTAATATTTACATAGATTCCCAGTCACAGTTACAGATACAAGAGGAACCAAAAGAATGGGTAAGCAGAGATAACATCAGGGACAAGGCAGGGATTTCATACCTGCAGCTTGAATTTAAGCTTCGGTATGCTAGAAAGAACCCCAGCCTACATGGCAGCAAACTGGATCAGTTACAGAACACATAGGGAAGTGAAGAACATGGATTAGACCAACACCACAGGTGACTGGAGTCTACTGTGCTTGTGCTGCTTCAGTTCACAGGATGAATGAACAGTTCACAAGTCCTGGTTGGCAACATCTGAGAAGGTTTTAGATCAAAGCCAACACTTCTAATAGTATGTGGAAGTGAGGAAGTTAGTGCTACTAAGTAACTGGTGCCCCTTTTGTTCTCTCTTCCCTTTTGGTAGTAACCTCCAAGAAGAAAGTTTACTTAGATTGTCATTTCCCAAATTCCGTTCAGTAGAAGTCGAGCAAATGGGTCTCTGAAAACAGATGGCTAAACCAAAACACAGCTTCTAAAGATAATTTAGACTTCAAGTGCCACCGAGGAATAAACTGAAGAGACTTCTACAAGTACTCCATACTGGAGACGAATGAGCAGGGGGAAGATAAACAACAACAAAATCTTTTTCATCAGAGAGTTATTATTCAGTAAAATTCGTGGCTGACAAGTTGGGCACTGCAACTGTTCTGATGACTGCAGCAAGGACTGCAGACAGAGAACCATAAATACCGGGAGCTTGTAATATTTCTTGTGGGATGAAACACTGTCTGCTTAAAGAAATTAGCAGGACTGTTCCAAAAACCCCTTCCAGAGCTCAAGATCTGACCACACCCGGAATGCTGGGACCACACATGAACATGTAGCTCTGCTGTCTCAAAGCAGCAAGACAAAATTACGCTGCAGTCATCACCAGGCCAATATATCTTACTGTCAGACAGATTTTCTTGATGTTTGTTGTTTGTTTTACTCCAACATACTGTCTAGGATAAATGTATTAGGCTGAAAATCTTATTTTTGTCTTTAAAAACTCTTTTTGCTCTCCCATGAGTCTGTAAACAGTGGGCATGTGCAGAAGCAGGGCAAAGAGATGAATATTGTTCTTGTCACATTGTTCATTTATCATCGGTGATTTGAACACATTTGCTTCTTCTGTGCTTTGTGTATATCCATTGGCTTGAAATCTTTGAAATATAAGGGTGAAGCTTTGTTTATGGGTTTAGAAGAAGAAAATAGGAACACTGTCATTTTTTGGCATTGCTTATTATCTCTGATGAACAACACTCAAGTATTTCATCCTTTCAAACATGAGATAACTTGTTCATTCTGTAAATTCACCATAAGTACAGTTACATCTGGTGTATACTGAATAAACTGGTTTTAATAATAGAAATCTGCACGGAACTGGAGTAGGCTTTACTGGTGCAAACTGCCGTTCAGAGCAGCTCTGTGTGGCTCTGCTAAAGGCTGGCAGTAATACAGCCAGTTCTGTGCAAAAGCTGAAATCACAGGAAATTCATGGTGTAGTCAAAGTCCCTGCCTGAGACACTGCAAATGACAAGCATTTTGCAAAGGCTGATCCAGCAAACACAGAAGACAGCTAGGCAGCAGTAACATGTGATGTGGTTTTCCTCAATTTATTTTTCACATAGATTTTTCATTAAACAGAAAAAGAACTCTCAAATTAACACATTTTCAGAAGTTGTGTTTGTTTTATGAGATCTTTTCTTGAGAGAATTCTTTATCCTCCCTCCTTGGAGAAAAAAAAATCACATGAGAAGAAAGGGAAACATCTCTGCGTGTCTCAGAGTAAACATTCCCTGCTGTGCTCCTGGCAGGCACAGAGCCCACCCCTTCAGAAAGAAACTCGATCTTGAAGCAAACTAGGTAAAGGGAAAAAAAAAAAAAAAAAAAAAAAAGCAGCTGTTAAAACAGTTGGGCTCTTCCCCCATCGTTGTGCTGAAGATCTGATCATTTTTGTCATTTGGCTTGTGTGCTGGAGGCCTCAGACTCTCTGCAAGGGGATGTTAAAGAGGATAAGATGTAACATGCCCATCTTCTTCCTCACCACCATCCTCTTTGTCACTGCCTTCCTTTCCACGTTCTTGAAGGACAATTGGAAGATTTATTGCATAATTTCTTTGGCAGCTGTTAACCAAGTGTGCAGATACACAGCTTGATTTAATTAAGAAATCAGAGCGATTCTTTTATGTAGGTCACATCAGTTTTTGATTCTGAACCTCTTAAAGTTAGAACCTTTCTGAAAAGTCAGAAATGTATATATGGTTTTTAAAAAATTACTTCTTTACGTGATTCTAAGTTTTGTTTATGACAGCAAATGCCATTGCTCCTTTACCAGATAAATCATCAGAGACCTTTGTCTGAATGTGGCATTTGGTGAAATCTATCTTTTTGCTGCAGAGTGAGTTCTTTCAAATGGGACTCATAAATGCATTCTGAGCTCCCAATTATCTGAATCATGGCTACTTTGGAAAAGGAAAAATCGGTAATTTGAGTTTTCTTTCTTTGTCTCTCAACACTAGTCATAGCAGTTGGAAACATAAAAATCAAGTATTCACAACCCATTGGAGATCAGCAGTATGCTGGCTCAGAGATGTTGATTTATTTTTTAATTATCTAAATCACCATCTTCACTCAAAAGGAAGGTCCTGATGTTTAGAATACTGATACATTTATTTCTGTTTATGGTTAACCAGACAGCATGCAAGTGCGTGAACACTGGTTACTACTCTCAGACTAACACATCTATGTACAACCACAACAAGCACAGTTCTCACTCCCTCACGGGATTACATTGAGAACCCTCAGGTCACGGTCCAGGCACTCTGCCTCTCCTTACTTCTTAAGGAATCATCATCCCCACAAGGTGATATTTTAAATTAACCTCTATTCTTTTTAGAAAGGTTCCTGATTCTCTGACTCAATACCAACAGTTAATGCAATATCTGACTAATATTCTCTAGAACACGATTTTAGATATGAAATGATCAGTAAGTTCTTGCGAGTACAGTGTTTCAACCTTAATCCTCAAAGCTCTTCATGTCCTTAACACAAGTTATTTACAGAATTTTATACCCTTAGAAGGAGACCTCATCTTCTATGACATCTTCATTGTTCAAGTACAATGAATATAGTACAATGTCTTCATTGCTCAAACACTGGAGATCCAAAGCATAATGCTAAGTTAATGCAGGAACTACAGCTTTCTCTGGGTTGGCCCAAAGCTCCAAAATAGGCTTCTGTGATAGCTTAAGAACATCACAGTGTGCATTCTCTTCTACTTTGCAAGGCCTAAATCCTGGACTCTTCTAACTTATAGAAACATATCAGCATTACATTCTTTATACTAAAACAAAGCCATAAAAACCCCACCATCCTTGTGCTCAAACATATAGAAAAAAAAACAAAAAAACAAAAAACACCTACTGAAACATAGGCTTTGCTAAGGTTTGCTTTTCTTCTTTGGGAGTGGTAAACTAGTGAGAGAAAAAAAAAAAAGTGGGACAAATTTCATTCACACACATTACTTCTGTAACAATAAATAAACACACGAGAGCCCACTGTCTGTCCCTAAATGTGAGTCGCATGAATGGCATCTCTGCAGTCAAACTCCCTGCTACCCTCCCAGCCCTCGTTGCCTTTTGGAGAGTATCCCGACCTCTGTAATCCTCTGAGCCATGCCTGGAAGTGGCCAGGACCATGCTCAGAGTTTGAAACTGTGCAAGGGAGCATGTTAACAATTAACCAGCATGGATAGTCACAGGCCTGGCTCTGTGCAATTTCCTTGTGCAGATGTAACAGTGTAGACTGAAATCCAATGAAGTCTGCTAGAAAATAATGTGCAGCAGAAATGAGAAAGGAAGACGGATCCAGGGGAAAAAAAAAAAAGAGTGAGTTCAGCAGAGTTTACAGTGTGTAACCAAGGCAGGAATTTTTATCGAGGTATTTAATATCACACTGCAGGCTATACAGTACTATCTGTATCATCTGGAAGTAGGATGCCAACATAATGAAGCACAGTTTAATAAAACTTTCTGAAGAAGAGTTGGAAGGAATTCTATCCTTCTACATCTGTCCAGGGAAATGCTCCAAAAAGAAGTTAGAGGCTGTATGGAGGGTCTTCCTTTCCTCCAAGCTCAGTGAAGATTGTGTTTTTTTCACCTTGGATTCAGTTTATTCTCTCCTCTGACACCCCAAGCTGCCTTCCCAAATATCCCTCCGTTCCTGGGCTGAACCTGGCAGTAAATACCTGTGAGACAGTTCTTATTTCAAAGACAGATCTCTCAAAGTTGGATTCATACATCATGTTGGAGTTGGGCAGTTATCAGATACAGGATTCAGGATGTTACCTGATACTGGTTTCCCAGGCCGAACTGTAAACAGGTGATAGCAAACTAATATTGTAAAGCTGAAAAGTGGCAGTAGAATCAATGTTAAATATTCATAAAGTAGCGTTGCCTCAGGAGTGGCACAAACATGATGCTCCGACAGGGAACTGGACTGTCCACCAGCATGGAGGGAGAATCTGCCCCATAGCTGAAGCTCTGGCAGTGGTCCTTAATGTAAGTGCTCCTTTATAGTTGCCAAATTTCAGTTTAAAAACTACCTTCCCCAAACTTCCCCAATCAATGTGTTTCTTCTTTCTTCTGTAATGTTTCCATGCCTGTAGCATATCTGCAAAACACAGGTATGAATTTACTGAGGAAGATAAGGTGTCCAAGAGTTCTTATTGCAGTACCTACAGTACACGTATAGGTACTTCCCATTCATGTGACTGTGTGGCAACAAAGCAACTATATGGTTCCTTCTCTCCTACATTCAGGCCCTGGTTTCCCTGTTCCTCAAACTACAAATTAGTTTTCTAGAGGTACCCACCATTTTTTTTTCAATTGTAAGGAATTGCTTAGTACCTCAGTTTCCTTAAATGAACTTTTGTGTGAGTCAGGACCACATTATTCCACCGAGAAGAGTGAAAATTAGCCTTATAGGTGCTGAAAATAAAATAACCTCTTGACCGCTTTTCCTTGAGTCAGTAAATCTGAAAGTCAGTTTTGACTGGAACTTTCATTTTGTATTTTGTTTTGCTTAGTATCTGCTTCTAAGACAGTTGGTTTATAATTTTGTTCCAGAATGTTTCCATCCCTCCCCCCACATTTCTGCTGGAGTAATCTGTATTTTCCGGCAGCAGTAGTGAAGCTTTGCCCTGGAGCAATCCCATAAACACTTGCAAAAAGCATAATTTTTCACAGTCAGATATTCATGAGGCAAAAACTGGGTAGCTTCATGCAGCAATTGCAAAGTGCTGCAGACAGGCTGTCTGGTGGATTGTGCGCTAGGCTGGGATCCAGGAATGCTTGAATCGTAGTGCTGGCTCTTCTACCAGCTTGCTGTGTGGTCTTGGGCCTGGGCAAGCCACAGCCTCTGTCTCACAAGTTGCCCATATATAAAAGGAGGATAATAATATTTGCCTGCTTTGCAGGAGTCAACACTCCTGTGCTAATGTTTTTGCAGGACTGAAAATCTAAAGAGCTGCCAAAGTGTTGAAGCTTTCTACCAAGCAAGGCATTTGTCTTTAAATTTAGAATGCTGCTTGCTCCACTGAGCAAAAACATTTCAACCACCTGCAAGGTTTTACAGACAGTTAGATATTCAGTGATGTTTTCCATTTATGTAAGACAAATCAGGCAGGATTCTTTAGAAGAACAAAGAAGCAGTTTTGTACTTTCTATGCACTGTAGTTGATTTTCTTATCCCCTTGCCCTACACTCTGTACTTTATGTTGTACACCAGCCAACTCCTGGAGTCCCAGATCCACTACTGAATTTAGACAAGTGCAATCTATTGAACTCATATTGCCTATTTCTTTCCACATCTGGCATTTATGCAGTCAGTCCTTTTAAGTAAAGTTAAACTAGATGACATTATAATATATGCAAAATAAAATCAAGATAAACCATGATAAAATTACCAGACAAGGGCAATAATTCTATCCTCTTTACCAAAGCACGAAGTCTTCCAGAGGCAAAGGGTATGTCCAATGTCTTGCTGGGAATTCTGCATTTAATATGTCACAGATATGAAGATTCACTCCTAGAGAATTTTTTTTTTTTTTTTTTTTTTTTTTCAGAAATTGTGTTAAAGACATAGTATAGAGCTCTGGGAGGAGAGGAAATTGTTAATTTCTTAGAGATAGTGCTTTGCTGTTTATTTTTACCTAAAATACAGTTCCAGGGGCAGATGGAACCATATGTGAAGTGAGGTCGAATTTCAAGTGCCATTTCAGTCAACGTGACAAATGTTTCAAAAACCAAGAGGCAGTTTGCTTAGAAGTATCTGTTATGTTGTTTTAAAGCACCACTTGTTCAAACACCCAAAGGCAGTAAGTAGTGACAAGTCGATGCCCAACAACTTTTAGATAAAAGCATTTCCCTCTGAGAGAAACCTGTGGTTTTAGTGAAACCTTTGGTGCAGCTCAGCTTGGTAATGCAAAAGAAAATTGTTTTTTATAGGTCAAGCTTGACTAGTTTGTGAGTTGAACTGCCTTATGGATGGGTCTGGTGAATTCTTTGCAGGGGCTCAGGCAGGCCCTGGGAGGACACACTTGGAATGCAGGAGAGCTGGAGTAGTGGATAATAAGAGAAAGAGAAGTCTTTTTTTTTTTTTTAGGGATTGGTAAGCCACTATTTTAGCTTATTTAGATATCCAGAACCTTAATAGGGCTATGATCAGCAATAGAGGTATTTTCTAAGCTACAGGCTGAGTAGCAAGAAGGTCAACATTCCTTTGTTGATCAGCTTAAGGAGTACATGCACAGTTTGCTGTTATATTTAATGTAATCATCAAATACCTTCTCAATCCTAAGTATAGATTTATCTGCTGCTTTTGTAAGACTGTACAGTTGCATACTGAACTGGTGAGTTTGGAAGTGTCATGAACGCATAACTCAGTGTTTTGATGAGAGCAGCTAGCTGAGCCAGCTTTATCTTTTGACTGCACAAATATTAAATCTAATGTGAGAGAGAGGTAGAAAATTGTATATTCAGGTCAGAAAGGAAGAAAG
>NW_024962265.1:30460084-30478412 GCF_019238085.1 Lagopus leucura
ACCCCCCCCCCCCCCCCCCCCCCCCTTTTTTTTTTTTTTTTTTTGTCTTGGAAACCTCTCTAATCTCATTAAGTGTAACCTGAAATTGTAAAATAAACACCTCAGTGGGGAAGAGGAAGTGAGGAAGTATCATGGGTGGAAAACACACTCTTCACTCATAAATATTGTATTTATTAATATAAAACAGTGATTTAACAAAGCTTAATCATGAATAAGACAGTGACTTAACAGGTTTCAAAGTGACGAGCTACACTTGATTATTTACTGCATAGAGGATAGGGCTAAGTGTGGTCATCTAGGAGGCCCTCCCATTGAATTACAGGGTCCAGGGGACCCCCATACTTTATAAACTCCTTCACAGAAGAGTCTGAGTGTGACCCCTCCTAGTCCCAGACTTGTTCAGTAGTTTATGTCTATAAAGAGAGATTGTATGTTAATTATACATTATACAGTTAATTAATTAATGTGTAGAGAATTTCCAGAGCAGATAAAAGGTATTCGCACTCAAGGGGACATTCTGCCATACAGCTTCTGTCACACAGGAGATCTCAAAGAGCATTAGACTGTTTAATGTTTATTAGGGTAAGGTGATTTACTCATAGCCATATTAGATATTGATTGTGGTTTTGAGCTAGATGTTCATTTCTCAAAAATCTAGATTAAACCAGACAGTGTTCAGCGCTGAAGTTAGGCTGGTGGCACAGAGGATGAAAGAAAAAATTAAACCTAAAATAGATGCTGGTGGAAACAGATTTCTTTGTTTCATTTTGGAGTGCCTATGCCTTTAGATGATTTGTTTGATCTTAGCCTACTTCAGTTTAGCAAATATATGCTTTATTTTTGTAGCATTTGAGTTCAGAATGGTCTCACTGTTACTGAATAATAGTATGGTCTCCTGTATCTCAGGTGGAGCCAGTCCCTAAACCTGAATGCATTTAGCAGCATCTTCATCCCCAAATCATTCCACTAGTGCTAGCTTGTCTGTGAAAGCCAGCAACCTGAACCCAAGAATGCTCTATCTCATAATATCTTGGAATATTCTACACTGTTTATTCTCTATATTTATATTTAATAAATTGTACATAGAAAAATAATTTGTATCTGATCTTTTGTCTTGATAAGAGCTGTCCTTGGAGATGCGAGATATATCATTTCTTACTAAGCTGACCCCGAACACTACCCAAAGCCTCACCTTCTAACAACAGATCTTTTGTTCTGATAGCAGAGATAATTAAATCCAAAAGAAAACAAGAGCTTTTTTTTTTTTTTTTTTTTTTTTTTTTTTTTTTTCTGTCATCTCTCTTCTGTGGAATTACCTTCA
This sequence comes from Lagopus leucura, assembly GCF_019238085.1. Taxonomy (NCBI): domain Eukaryota; kingdom Metazoa; phylum Chordata; class Aves; order Galliformes; family Phasianidae; genus Lagopus; species Lagopus leucura. The sequence goes on from NW_024962265.1 coordinate 30,461,406, forward strand.
TATTTTGAATAATGCCTTATGGGGAAATTTAAAAAAGAACACTAGATTCTTAGTATTCTGATTTTGCTGATCAATCAGCTGCATCTACAGCTAGTTATAGGACACTAGGAAAATACATTATTTTCTGTCAGTTTTCCCCTAGAATCTTTCAGTAGCACTCACATAGAAACAAAAAATTACCCTTTTCTATAGCAACTAATGTCAGATGTAGACAATATGTAGCTGAATTTCTGGCCACACATTTTTGACCTTTTGTGACCAGTGACAAGGCTGAACAAGAACAAAGAGATGTAGATAAGAGATCTAATGAATATTTAAATATCCACCTTCCTCAGAGAAAGGGCATTTTCAAATGTATAAATCCATCTTTTTCACCTTCTCTTTCAAAGAAAACTTCCCTGTTACAGAATAGTAAAACTCACCTGAACGGGCTTTCTTCGGCCTCTCATGTCCCAAATCTTGCTTTTATCTCCATTTACTGGCATTAGAGCCATAAGGGAGAAATCCAAATCTGTCATGTATAACTACAGGAATGAACACACAAACAAAATCATTTTTTGAGAACCTTTTTTAAACATCCATTAAAAATTCTAGGCAGTCTTGCTGGAAGTTGCTAGTTGGAAATCCCTACACTTGTTACAGACAGATTAAATGATAAGTGTAGGAGAATGATGAGGGTGTGGTGGAAATGATCTCCAGGAATCCACCTCTACCAATCATTGGTGACTTCTGCAACTTCTTTTGAATAGTGAAATTTGTATGTTGTATTGGAATTAACCCAAAGATCTCACATTTTTACAAGGAGAGACTGATTTCCTTTCTTGATTTTCCAAATTACTTGCTGCCACAGAGCATAAATTTTCCTCAAACAGGTTCTGTACACAGAAGCTGCCACTTGCGTATTTTTTTTCAGTTGATGACAATTGTGTTACTGCTCTTTAGACAATATTGTAGAATTTGCAAATGGAAAAAAATCTATCAGTGGCAAAAAAATAAAACTCAGATCTATTTTTTTTCTGCAGGGTATTACATTAGCTATGGTGCAGGTGCAGGGTATTATATTAGATGTGTTTTTCCATGCATTTTACTTTTTCCATTATATGTTCTTTTGTATTTTAAGAAGTCCACCCAAAAAATCCCCAATGGTCTGCTCCAAATGTCTTTACTATTTTCATCAGAGAAAAAAAATCTAAAGCATCCTCAAGGTCAAAAAACAGTTTTTGCATTTGGCCAATATATTTGGCATTTCTGCAGTTTTTCTAGATGTATTTTCCCTGTTTACTCTCTAAATGATTTCCCTTGTTGGTATTCATACCAACGAGAGATTTGCAGGTTATTCTTGAATTAGGTAGACAAGAAATTGGGGTAGATTTACAACATGCTCAACTCTATATTAACTATCCAAGCCCATATTAATATGGTAATAATAGGAGCTGAATTATGCTAACTCCAGTCTTGCCCTTGTGTGTTCCAGGCACACTTGGACAACTCAATTTGCATGTAACCATATATGAAAACTGCTCCAAAAGTAATTAACATTCACGTGCTGAACATTTATTGAGACCAAACAGTGGATGTGAGCAGAGTGAGAAGATGGGTGGTGCATTTCAGCAGTGGCTCATATCCCTAAAGATCAGGAACTTGGCCAGGGCATGGTTGCTACAGCCCAGATCTAATCTCTTCAATGATCCCCTCTGCATTGGTGAGCACCAGATCCAGCAACACTTTGCCTCTGATTGGTCTGTCTAATACACGGACCAGGAAGTCATCCTCAGTTGACTCCAGGAGTCTCCTGGCGTGTTTGCCGCCCACTTGTGTAGCTTTCCTACAAGACATCCAGACAGTTGAAATCCCACATCAGAATGACAGCCTGTGAGTGTGATGCCTCTTATAGCTGAAGCAGAAAGGCCTTGTCCACGACTCCCCTTGATCATGCGGCTTGTAGTTGACACTGACCACCAGATGTCCTCTATTGGTCTGGTCCCTAGTTGTAACCCACAAGGTCTCAACCTGTTCATAACTGTTTCTCATAGGCAGCTCTTTGCAGTCTATCTACTTCTTAACAGAGAGGGCAACTCTTCCAGCCCTCCTACTTTGCCTACCCCTTCTAAAAATCTTGTAACCATCAGTCGCCGTGCTCCAGTTGTGCAGTTCATACCACCGTGTTTCTGTGATAGAAATCAGGTCACAGTTTTCTAATTGCACCATTGTTTCCAACTTTTTCTGCTTATTACCCATGCTGTACATATTGGTGTAGAAACACTTCATCTGGGCTTTTGGCTGTGTTACCTTCTTGGAGGGGCCCTCCCAAATTCCTTTGGGCAAATCTGAGGTTTTACCCTGATTCTTCCTAAAGAGGCAGCATTCCTTAGCCCTTATCTGTCATTTGAAAGTACCTCCAGTTTTTTTTGCTGGCCACTGGGCTGGGAAAACCAAGAACATGCAGTAGCCATGGCATGTGTTTTCTATTTGTGTAATTCCTTATCTTCTGTTTTGAGTAGCAGAATAACATTTCTCCTTACTGGTTTGTTGTACTTGAAACATCTTTGGAGCAGAGTAATCTCTGGGTTTCTGTTTCTTTCTACCTCCTGGTATTACAAGGATAGTCTATTGTTGAAGCTTACTTTCATCTCTGAAAAACACTAAAAATAAACTGCCCTTCTGCTGTGGAGACAGGCTGTTTATTTGATACTGCCTGACTTTATTATTTTATAAAACTTTGATTTAATAGTTCTCTGACTGTCTGTGGGAAGTGTAAGGACCATATTCAGTTATATTACAACTGCATTATAATGCAAGGAACAGGTAACACTACAAAGTTAATGTGATCTACAAGGAAGATCATTCACCTCTGAGAAGAGCAATGGAGGAATTAGGACTCATGATACGATGACTTTAGAACAGCCCATGTATGTCTCAGGAGTGGTAAGCAGTTTTCCTCTGTTCTGATTTTTTTCAAAGCAGGGATATTTTTTAGGAAGGTATGTAAAAAAAATCTCACCAGAAGTGAATGAGTAATGGAAGTAAGATTTTTTTTTTAATTATTATTTCCTCATCATACTATGACCCCACATCATTTGTAAGTTTCTTAGTAACTTTCTAACTAAATTTGATTATATGAATGTCTATGAAATGTGCATTTAATGACTGTAACATTGATGATGAAAATACATTTGTTGAAAGTTGAGACCTAAATTATATTTGTTTCAAAAAGAAATGTATTTCAGTTATGCAATTATGCAATTAAAAAAATAGAACAACACACCTCTAAGCAAGTTAGAGCAACAATGTCATATGACTTAGGAGAGCAGTAACAGAAGAACCAACAAAATATTTGCTATGAATGGATTACTGATAAATCATGAGTTGAGGTTTGTTTAAACTGATGGTTTGCAAGATAGCTTCCAATAATATACCATTCACAAAAACCTAATCAGATAAATTATTACACTGATGCAAAAGCAGATCCATTGAAAGTGTATCCACTAAAATTAGTTAAGAAGTTGAGTCATTAATAAATAGTATAATCTGATGAAAGAAGGTAGAAAATCATAACCTTATTTTTAAAATTATTTTTTCATTAAAAAATGCAAAGAAACAGTCATGATTGATATATTAGTTGGTTCTTCTTGTAAGATATGGGAAAATGTGGTTAATATTCTGCTCAGGATAACTGTGATTCATTATGAATGAAGAAAAGAGTAGGAGACTGACTGAAAGATTTTCTGACCTAAGATACTGAACTGCATGTTCTGGACAAACTTGGAACTTTTTCAAGGGGAACACACAGGACAAGGATTAGATGATAAAAGAGTCTCCCCTCATTTGTCTTGACTTGTGTTTTACTAAACAAACAAACAGTTTATTTTATAAAATAAATTAAAACCTCTCAGCAATTTTTAGGACTAGCTTAATATTTTTCTGGTGTTATTATTAGCCCAACAGATATTGGCCACATCTTTTCGTAGAAACAAGGTGAAATGAACTCAGAGAGAGAGAGCTCTTTCACTATCTTGCGCATGGTCATGACTTCCAGTGACTTCTTTCATACCTTGCCATCTTTTTGCAACTAGTGCATTTTCATAATTAGTGTTTTCTGTCTCCGTCATCTGGAGCTGTGCTAGGAACCTGGTATGCTTCAAGTCAGCAGAACTGCTTCAGTCCTTCTGAAGACTTGGAGATTCTTATCTTCAGAAACTGTGGAATTCTGTACTTCCTAGGATAAGTATTTTTTTAAAGATATCAGTGAGAATTTTTGGGTCGGTGTCTGGGAGGGGTGATGTGATTATGACTTTGAAATCCTGTTCAAGATGCCTGCCTTAGAGACTTGCCGCAGTCTTTTATATTCTTTCTATGTTCTATTTGCAAATTCCCGGACAACATGCAATTTCAATTGATCTTTTAAAGTGGTAGTTTTTTCCTTCCTTCCTTCCTTCCTTCCTTCCTTCCTTCCTTCCTTCCTTCCTTTCTAGGAGGTCAGCATAGGGCTGCCAGGGACATGCTTTTTAAACAACTATGCTATGACTTTTGACTGTTCTCCGTGAAAGCCTTTTTGGACTTTCTGGGGCCAGACATTTCTGGTGTGTAGGTATTTGAATGACCCACCCTTTCCTTTCATGTCATCATGGATTTACTAGAGGTGTTTTTTGTTTTTTTGTTTGTTTGTTTGTTTGTTTTTGTGGACTTTGCTTTCTAGTTCTATTACTGCATTTGCTTGTGTTGAGATAAAAAAAGACTTACTAAGATAGAGTAAAGGAAAAGAATAATAATTATAACAAATATATATATGAACATATTTATAGAAGTGATGCACAAGGAATTGCTCCACACCCAACCAATGACCAGTTAGCCCTCTGAGCAGCAGAAGAGTGTGAGATACCCTCACACCTCCTTCAAAACTCCTTCCACTTGATGATATATAGTATGGAATAGAACTTTTTCCAGTTTAAGTCAGCGGTTCTAACTCTGTTCCCTTGGGCCCCTTGGACTGGGCTCTGTACGGCACTGATTAGCTGCAACTACAAACGCTGATGTGATATCAACGTTGTTTTTCTCCTAAAACCAAAACATAGCATCATACCAGACACACTGAAGAAAACATTTCTGTCCCAATTGAAACTAAGACAGCTTGTTTGTTTGCTTCTTCTTCTTCTTTTTTTTTTTTTTTTTTAACTATTAAGCACTCTTAAAATATGTAACTGTTATTTAGATACTATTTTGCACTCATTTCTGGCTGATGCACAATGAAATCTTCACATTTCTTTATACAAGTTAATTGATTGTTGCAAGAACAATAGGCTATTTTCCCATTAATTGTACTCATTTAAATATTTAAATGTTACAGAGAAATGTTTTTAGAATTTCCATAATTTACTTGTCTATCAATGAAATGCTGTGTAAAAATACTTCAGTTTGTTTAAATGCACATGCTCTTTCCTGATAAACAAAACTTTGGAGTTCTTCTGTTTTACATTCCATATATAGTATATCTTAGCTAAAAGTTCACTCTTTTTTTTTTTTTCCTTTTCCTTTTCCCTTTCCTTTGCCCTTTTCTTTTTCAAAACAAAAAAACAAAGTGCATTTCTTTACCAAAAGTATTGATTTGAAATAAAGAAATTATATATTTGGGGGTAAATTCAAAGAGAAAAAATCAGGAAAATATAACAATCTCTCATACTTTAGTTAGAAAAAGCTAATATTTGTAGTCCATTTTGAATAGCAATTTGAAATTAAGCTGGATAAAATACATCAAAATATCGTGGAAGAAACTATTACATCTGATCACTGCATCAGCAAAGATCACTCATTATATTGTTCTTTTCATTTCTAATTTCTACAGTTTTGCTAGGGAATCTATTCTGCCATATGCCTCCTACAACAATATAGGGCTCTTCTACTGATAGATGTGAGAAGAGATTACAAAGAAAATAATAAAATAAATAGACTTTTCTTGAAGAAGTCCTGAAGCAATTGGGGAAGATCAGTGCAATATATTCTCCCTGAATGTTCACTATATTTATAGAGATAGCAAGTTGCAGAGCTGTTTTATTTCTTGCTGCTGATGCATTATTTTCTTTTCTCCCATGCTGTGTCACAGCATGCCATCTTGTTTTGCAACCTCTGAAGCCAAGAGACAAATCTCTGAAACATAAGAAAAATGTATGTCGACTTCTTTTGTTGTTTAAAAATCATCCTGCTTCCACCAGTGACCAGGTGGATTGTTGTTTAGAAAACATAAAATTTACATAATTACTGACTGTAGGATTATATTTGTAAACATTCCAGTTTCCTCCTGCAGAATTGTAAGTATGAGAACAGCTGTCTCAAAAATTCTATGATTATCACTGTTAATTAATTCTGCCTGAAAAACAGCAAGATAAAAACAAACCCTAAGTCCCATCTCAGAAGCTGCAAACCTATTCTGTGTGTACTGCAAGATGAAGATGACAATGAAATACAATGTTTTAACTGTTGCAGACATTATACCGTCTTAATTTTGAGCATTCAACATTGAGCATACAGTATTACAGCTCACACTGAAGGACTGACTTTAACAAGAATATAACAATGATATTTTCTGTAAAAAGTACTTTTACATCAATTCTGAGACAGAATGGTGAAAGACTTGCGTTCCATTTGGTATCTTTTGGTATCTGGGTGCCTGATAACTTTAGCTGTGCTTTCATTATGTTTAATATTTCCTCCTCCTTCCCTTAGCTCCCGGATAATAACTGTATAACCATGCACACAAACACATTCAGTATATAAAAGCAATTATTTATTTCTAAAAACAAATTGTATGCCATGAAGAATATCCTGCCTGCTCAAGGAAGGGTTTAGAAGTTTTAGAAAGAAAGCACCTGTGTCCTAGGAAAGATATATTTGTGACTGCCAAGAGGAAGATATCCCTGCTTTCTCATATCCTGTGCTGTTACCAAGCACCTAGCTGCCAAACAACAGCAAGTAGGAAGCACAATGAACTGTGAATTATACAGAAGGAGTTGTAATTAGCATAGATGATGGTACTTAGAAATTAGGAAGCTCAAGAAAGTTGTAGTTTCTGTGATCAGAATATTTATTTCTGCTTACTCTAGTATTTAAACAGCACCCAGCTGAAGTCCTTTTTTGCCACTCACAGTCTAGAGACAGGCCAGACAAGAAGGAGGAGGATCGTGTGGAAGACTCCCAGTTGATTTTACCTTGCTTCTTTTCTCAGATCTTCATCTCTAAGTAATTCCATTTGAATCAGCAAGTCCTGCCATGATTAACCTTTGTACAGATCTATGTGAAATCTAACTCTCCAAGGAAGCAAATCAAATCAAGTTTTTTGTTTTGTTTTGTTTTGCTTTATTTTTAAATCAATCAGTTATCGAATAGAAGCACTATACATTGAAAAGAAAGAAAAAAAGTAGTCTCACAAGCCAAACTGCCAATAAAAAGTCATTAAAAAATGAGTGTGGTTGACAAAGTCAAGTGAAAAATGAAATAGGAAAATATCAAAAGAAGATTGAAAATATTTTTAATTCTTTAAATGTTTACCTCTTTCAGAGGTAAAATAGCTCATAAATTTTTGGGACCATAGGCTATAACTATAGATATATCTCAACAACCAGAGGTTTTAAAATAAAAATTAAAAAAAAAAAAAAAAGTGGAGCTTCTTGTTGGTTATATTAAATGCTAGTTGAGATAGGGCTTCAATATGATGCACTGGGATCTAGTGGGTAAAATGTTAATACTACAGGTTTTTAAAATAACTACAGTCATCTGTAAGATGTCCTTTTGCTTTGTTCATTACTGGTATGAAATTGATAAAACCGATTCAAACTGATAAAAGAACAGGAAGATCAGAGATAATTAAAAGGAAATAAAAGATTCCCGAGCCTCTGATCTTTATATTGTATTAAATAATTATAAGTTCAGTCAGGATGATTGAAAATGTTACTAACCTCACATGTTTCTGGATGTATCAATTAAAAGTAAAGTAAAATACCTCATGGAAAATAAAAGCAAATCAGATATCAAAGGAAAAATAGAGAAAAGTTCAATGAAAGACTAAATGCAAGCTGCTTAGCAGAAGGCAGAGGAAAAAAGATCTTGCCTCACTCCCATTATGTGAAAAGGAAACTTCTTTTGTATAAACCATCTTCTTGTGTGATCGTTATAATTTGGAGAGCTCAAATTTCAAGGATTTATGCTGAATATCTCATCTTGATTTGGTGAGAGAGATTGCTCTTGTACTCTGAAGAGCTTGTGTATGCAATGATAAAACTGCATGAGTTCTATCTCCATTAGCATGGGTTGTGATATTGGCAGGCAAATGTACTGGTGTGTGTCAGACATGCTTAATGAAGAAAAGGAACAAAGTTGAGTATTGTCAAATTGTATGAACCTTCTTCTCTTCATTATTTGCATATATTACTCCTGTATTTCCTCCTCTTCTCCACAGAAATTTCCTTATTCAGGCCAAGCATCCGGTGATTCTGACTGGGAATATCTAAAGGAGGTCATCTAGTTTAGACCTCTACTCAGAGTAAGGCTAGCTTTAAAATTGGGTAAAAGTGCTCAGGGCCCCGCACAGTGAAATTCTGAGTATCTTCAAGGATATTCCACTTCATCCCTGGGCACTTGCTTGGCTACCCCCTTAGTGAATATCCTGTCTGAAATTCCCTCTCCTACAGCTTATGAACACTGCAGCTTGCCCTTTCACTATGTGCTTATTAGAAAAGTCCAGCACAACTTCTCCATAAACCCTTTCTGATAGCTGAAGCATGAAATCAGATCCTTCATTTATCTTCTTTGCTTTAGGTTGAACAAGCACACCTTCATCATCTTCTCCTCATATGATGTACTTCAGCCACCTCAACATTTTGATGCTCCTGTGACAGATTCTCTACAGTTTGTTGTTCTGTCATACAGGAAGAATATAGAAATATTGTATCCTTTGACGCAATATTTCAGTTGCAACATTGTGAGCATCAGGTAGAGAGAAATAACCACTTCCATTAAACTACTGGCTATGAATTTGCTAATGGGACCCAGTATCTAGAAAACCTTCTACTTACACAGGCCTGACCCTTTTTCTATTAACGAGATTCTCTGCGTAGCCAGAGCTCACCCTTGCAGACACTGTAAGAGACTTTCTACAGCTGTTATCTATGAACATTTTCTGTAAAAGTAAGTGGGTAAAGAAGTACCAGTATTCACATGCTTCCTACCAAAAATAGGTGGGAAAAAAGTTGACAGAAATTTATTTACTTGTTGTTTGAACACCCATTAAAAGCCCTTTTTTAATTTATTATTATTATTATTATTATTAATTATTATTAGCCCTTAATTTATGGGAATGTAAGATATGCTTTCATTCTTTTAAGGTACCAGGTAACTGAATCAAGAACAGCCTGCATCTAAAGCACAGACATCTATCAAGGTGTGAGGTCATTTGTAATTCTGAATTGTGTTGGTAAGTAATAAGTACTTGAAAGTAATATAAATAAAGAGTCAGAGTAAAACATTTAGAATATATTGAAATCATACTGCTACCATGGCTTTTTCCAACTCTTAGCCCTTAGTGCTAAATGCACTATTTTTTATTATTTTTTTTTTTTTAATTTCTGTTTGTTGTGCATGACTTTTCCAGAAATATATATTTATAGTATAAGGTCTCTCAAACGTCTAATGTGGTTGCAGGTCAAATAGCTTTACAGCCTAACAGATGACAAGCTTCAAGGAGAGAATATGCACCCCCAAAACGTACCAGTTTAAGTGGCCATGTACTAACATTGTACAGAAGATACACCCCAAAGAACTTGATTTAAATCTTATGGAGTTTGATTACCCTAATGCCATTCAGCTGGCAGTCTGAAGTAGATCTTATTGGTTAATGCGGATTTGTATATTTTGTTATCCTTAAAGCTACATTGACATAAACACCTTATATTTATTATTGCACTGCACACGTTATATACACAGACAATAAGAATATTGAACTCTCTTTATTCCATCTCCTTTCTAATATACCATACTACAGCAGAGAAGTATGAAATTGTTTAAAATTTTCATAGAATTAAAATACTTCAGCTGTTCTTGATTCTCTTCCTAGTTTGCTCTCTCTGGTCCCAGATGTGTTCTGTTTATGTCACATACATGTGTGTATAAGTAAAATACCTTTGTTCTGAGAAAAGAATAAAGCTTTGTTTAACAACACCACGAGCCCACAGTGTTATGACTTCAAATTATAGACTCAATCTGAAAGGGCAATTTTTAAAAGAAATTTTAAAATAGCTTATTTTGTACAATTTAATCAACTATTTAAAAAAGTATTTTCTGTGGTTCTCAGAGAACTGAAATTACTATGTCAGTCACTTTCCTATTTTCTAGGAGCAGTTTGGGAAGTCTGTCTTTCCAGGTCTGACAGGGTCCAGCTTTACTGAATCTGTCACATGAACCCAATTACATGTTGTGATGACAACAGAAACAAACAATACAAGAGATGGTCATGAAATCCCTCATGCCTCATATGAACATATGCTCAATGTCCTCTTTCCACTACCATTGCAAATTAAAGGATTGGGCTGCAGTTGAAAGCCCTGTGCCAGCACTGCAGAGCAGAAGACACACTGTGACATGAGAGCAGTATCTTTGCTGCAACAACTGCTTGCGTGTCTCTGTCTCAGACAGGCTGCACATGCATTGCTAACTGCACTTGTCCCTCGTCTCCCTCATGGAGAAGTTCTATGGTTGTTGGGGAGAATGACCTCAGACATTCTGCATAGAGCATGCATAATTGAAAACATGCAGAACTCCTTATTAAATAAACTGCATGAAAAGAAGCAGGATCAGATCTAACAGGAAGAAACAAGTTCAATAGAGAGAGTTTGTTCATGCCCTATCTTGTGGGTGCTCTGAAAGGGACAGGTAAAGCAGTACCCGGGATAGATTATCAAAGTAAGCCCCAGAAGACAAAATTAAGTTGTTTTAAAACCAGAGTAAATATCCATCTATGTACAGTGGACATAGGGTTTTAGCAGAAAACTAAGATGCCTTATTTAAGATAAACAGGAAGAAAGATTTATCCAGCTTTAAACAGCACTCTGCCTAGCATATATATTTCTTGTCAGATGTTCTTCATCACTGAGGCAGAGGAATCATGCACACCTGGAGTGACACTCACCACACTGATCTCTGGTTTACCACTGACTACACAGGCTTGTATGCTCTAGCCACACTAGCTAATGGCCTGACATCCTTTCCATTTCCTTACCATTTTCCAGGCACATGGACATGTTCTTGCTGCAGACGTGGGACCACCCAGCCAGGATCAGTACACTGACTCAGTGTGCCAGTATTTGAGGCACTGAGGTCCATAGCAGAATTATTGCCAGACAGATAACTTGGTACAGAATTTGAGATGTTACCTTCAAGGGTAAGCAGTATATTAAGGTACCAGTTATATTTGGCTCATACACAGCATTCTCTTTAAGCTGAGCTTCATAGTATAAACAATATTTTATATTTTTGTTCTAAAATAAAAAACATTATGAACTTGCTGGCAAATACTAATGCATTATGTTATACTGGACGGTGATATTTTACTCTATACATCCGTAAAAGATCAAATAGCCGCCATCCCACAGCATACTCTGGATGTTCACCTTGGAATATTTTGAGTTCTCCTTTTCCCTGAGTAGTATGAAATTGTTAATGACAGTGATGGAAGAGGAAACACCTAACAAGTATTAGACAAACTGTTTATCACATTTGGGCTACAGATTGAAATCCAAATAGAAAATATATTATGATTCCTTTCCCATATATAATCTTGCAAATTAAATTTAATAATGGAACCTGCAGCATGCTTCTTTCTTTTCAGCTGGCACACACAGGGTAGGCAGTTTAAAAAAAGTTTACAGAGGACTATAGTGATGTGCATACATTTCTTGCCATGTGTTCACATAAAAAAGACAAGTGCTTCTTCCTCTTTTTCATTCACCCAACACTTTTGTCTCCAAAACATTAATCAGTGTTCATCAGAGTCAACAGTTTGTCAGAAATTCAGAATTAAAAATAATGCTTAATTTGAAAAGGCTACCAGCTAATCACTTTTTGGCTTCTGCTGACAAATGAAATATGAAACATGCCAGCAGCTGCATAGTTTATTCAATTGTTTGATCTGAAAACTAGACAGACTAAAGTAGAGTGTAGAAAGGAAAGAATGAGCGTAGCAAAGTGGAGAACGGGGAAAGTGTTGTCTCCACAACAAAAAAATTGTGTGTTAAAATGACTAATTAATCATTCTGAGAGATTTCTCCATTGACCCAAATTAAGCCCTTGCTAGTTTCACATACGTATGAGAAATCAGTTGTCAAATGAAGTTTGTTAGCATACTGTTCTTGAAGGCAGCCTGAAAAATGCAGCCTTGAGCAATCACAAGACTGCATTGCTGGTGTGACTCCATTCTCTTATTGGACCATGTCTAATAAGTAAGTCAAAGATATACCTATTTCCTCCTGTGTGCACTTTACCCTTTGCCTCTTGACCTCACACTGCCCCAGCGTTCCACTGGAAAGAATGTGGAGCAGCAGAAAGAATAGTATAATACAGTTGTAGAAAGGAGTACTGACTAAAATCTCCACTCTGCATTGAAAGATCTGGGATAAATAAGTTTGACTACAGAAACGGTATGTGCCGTTGCCCAACCTCAAATGACTAAATTGGTCAAAAGACAAGCACATTTTATGAAGCAGATTTCAATGTAAGGTCATAAGTCTCAGAAGCATCTGTACAAGTTCTATGTACTAAAAGCAGATATGCCCAGAAAGTGAAGAGCAAAAGCAAAAAGAATCTTGTAGGAAACCCAAGAATAAAACAAAATTGATCAAGCTATTTGAAGAAATCTTAATGTTATTTTGTCTGAACTTTGTTCAGGAAAAATGCTGTTTTGAACATTTTTTTTCAGGAAATGAGATTGTGTGACAGTACCTACCTACAAAATTAGAGTCCCTCAACAAGAATAAAGGGCACATACAAGCAAACGAAGACATTACAAAAAGTGACAAATCTCACTTTATCAAAAAAATCCAACACAGACATGCAGACATGCAGAAGGAGAGCTTCTTTCCCTCCTCTGCATTTCAAGTGTTGTGTCCCTATGCTGTGTTACATGTTGGTGCCACATCTGTATTCCATGACTCATGATGGAGATAGGCTCACATCAATAACAGCAGAGCAAGGATGAACTTAGGCAAGCCTACAGTCTTGTTCCTTTTAAAATTCAGACTCTCTTCAACTTGAGAGATGCTGTGGCACCATACTGCACTGGGGAGTGTGACATTGGCAGATCCACAGGAAAAGCATAGTAATGTCAAGTGAGGCAGCAATAGAAAAACAAATCCTTTTAGGAGACCTCTTTCCTTCTCTGGTATAATCTGTGCCAGAAGAACTTGTTGGAATACTCGCTTGGCATGTGGGAGAGCTGTCTTTACATTTAATAAGAAACTTAAGAGTCAAATTCCCCAGCCAATGCCCCTATCTGTGCTCTGAGAGCTGGCATTCCAAGCTCATTTGCTTTCTGTTGATGCTGTCCTACTCCACATTTGCCAGCTGCTTAAAACACACATGAGAGATAACAAACTTAGTTTTAAATCCATGCACTGAATCAGACCTCTGTTTCAGGCATATCTGAATGTTGATCTCTCACCTCCTCAGTGATTATCCTAAACACTTGGTGTTGCAGTAAAGAAACACCAGCAGTTCTGTGAATCAAATTCCTGTATTTTCATCATAGCTGCCCCAAGACACTGCTGAAGTGCTGAAGGAATTATACTGATAGTTCAAAAACCAACCGTTGCTTTATTTTTTCCCCAACAGTGATGTTTATTTATTTTAATCGTTCAAATATACTGACGTGGGAAGTAATACGTGCAAATTTCTTGAATGAAAATGATAACAGTATAATTTGACAAATATAATCGAAACTAACTGAAGCTCCTATTTATAAAGCAGATTCTAGTTGAGGTCTGAAATTTCATGTCTTTTCTCCAAGTCCTGTCAACATATCTATATAAAAGTAATTTCTATCACAGAGGGAATCAAATGCCACGGACAAAACTGCTCTCTTTTACACATTTGTTTTTTCTTGACACCAAACAGACAATATCTGGGGGATAATTTCAGTCCATATCTTCTCCTGGGCTGAACTCAGCTTGTTCTTTTCCAGATGAAATTATAATATAATCTTTCTTTACAAAAATGTTTTGGAGGCTGTTTTTTTTTCTCTCCATTTTTAGGACCATGAACTCTCTTGATTTAATCTTCCTGGTGTTTATAAGTTCTGAAGAATAAGTATCTGAAAATTATCTGTGTAATATGTATTCTGGTTTTGGTATGGATGAAAAAAGTTATCTTGAGCAATTGACATGTACTAACCTTTTATTCTATAACCAAAGTCCAGCAAATGGATTAATTCTTAGGACTTCAGAACAAGTAAACCAGATCAAGCTGTAACACATTTCAAATAAGATCTCAGGAAGCTGCAGAGAACAATTGTAAGAAATCAAAATGTGGAGTCCTTTTTTGTTAATTGTGATGATTACACCTGATATTAGATGATTCTTTTTTTTTTTTTTTTTTAAGACAAAAAGTATAAAGATTCTGCATCTCTAACTAACATAATCAGAGATGATGTGGGTGAGTTTCCAGGATCTGTGAAAGTGAAGTAGACTTCACTAGACAAGCATGTTTCCAAATACTGAAACAAGTCCAAATGTCCAGATATGAATTGTCTAAATACAGTAATTAAATGGAAGCTCAAAATACTTTTATATGAAGCTGGAACTGTTTAAACATATTTTTAATATTTTTAAACAATTTAAGACATTTTTAAGTCTTAGTATCTGCATAGATTTTTTTTTAATTATAGTAAACTTAAATAATTAGCTTTTTAGTAGCTTGATAACAAATATATGTATATTAGAAATAAGAATACAGGTGTAGAAAAAATGTAAGACTAATTCTGCCACTCCTTTTTCAACCATAAAGATTTTCCAGGAAATGTATTTAAAATGATTAAAACATGAGATATAGAACTCGTGTCTAGAAAGACATTGTAGAAACACAAATGGAGTCACCAACTATTAAATCATACAAAGTATGTTCTAAATAGGAACAAAAGCACTTGGAAACTTCTTAGTAAAGATGAAATATGAGTTTTCAAACAGTTTCCTCAACAATTTCTATACTGCGTAAGTGTTAGAATTTCAGATGTACTCTAAGATGAAAATTTTTAAAACTATTTTAGCCCTTCAATGGCCATAGCAAAAATCACTGCGGACTGATGTATTAACGTTGCTAAAATCTGGATCTCAGGTTTGAACTCACAGGAGGTTAATGCAGCAATATACAGAGAATGTAACTGGTTGCACTTTGCCCAGTGCAGGAGTGCTTTTACAAGACTGTTTCTTAAGCTGGCTTAAGCATCCCTGATAACCTCTCTACCCACCACCTAACACCACTTCTTTGGTAAATGAAGAATGTTATATCTGTAAGGCAAGCCAAATCAATGAACTAATCCAGCAAGAAAAGGAAAGAAGTAAAGGAAGGAAATGGTGAAAAGAAATGAAAGTGGGTAAAGGAGGGAGGGAGGAAATAAAAAAGTGAAATAGAGAATATATTTTTTAAATATTGGAATAGGAACAGGAAAAAAAAAAAAAAAAAAAAAAAGAATAAAGAAGAAGTAAAGGAAAAAGAAAGAAAAAGGAGAAAAAGGGGAAAGGATTAATTTCAGCTGTCTCAGTTCTCAGGTTCAGTTTGGCCACCCAAGCAGCTGTGCCACCACACTTGAAGAGACAGTGTGAGTGCAGAAATTAATGACTGGAGTGTGAAAAAAGAGGAGGAGTGTGCTGACCCCACACTGCTGCCAGGAGAAATGCAGGTCAGCTCCAACACCAGGCTCTGAGAAATTGATGACAAAAAGGAATACTACCATGCTAAGTCTGTGCTTACTGTCTTACTGATCCTCAGTAGCTCTAAGCTTCAGAATCAGCTGAGAGGTCATTTTGGAGATGTGGCTGATGCCTTATCAAAAGTGTCTAAAGACAGACTGACATTCTTAGAAGATCTATGGCTTGGTGATTTTGGAGTACGTTGGCAGAAATGTGACAGTTTTCAGTACTTGCACATGGGAGGTACACAGCTGTACTGTTTTAAGTAGGTCAGCAAAACTGAGTAATACAAGCATCCTAATGCATGCTTTCTGCAAAAACATTTCATCAGTAGAGGATTCATAATTATTTATTGGTAACACACCTCTAGTCTATATGCAAGTTTGTAGGTACAACTTTAATTTTATATTTTCACACCATTCCTTCAGTGAATTACTTGCAAACTAAAAATTGGTTTGTGTGGCTACATCTGTTCTAGATCTCCTCTCAGCAAACCTTTTGGTCAAGGAATGGTCATATGTTGACTCTTAACTGGGGCAAAAAAAAGCCTACAGCACCTGGACATATTTTTTAAGTTATCTTTATTTTTTTTCTGTTGTATCGTAAAGATTCATTTCTCAAACTAGTTTGGGAGCACTTAGCTTGGAGTTGTGAGAAAAAATACATTGTGTGGGATTTACATCATTGGAAAAAATATATGTAGTTGTGGAAAATCACTGGACAAGGTGCAAAGGCTGAGTTCATGGGGGGAAAGTAAAGCAGGAGCACTTGAGAAAAGTCGCTGTAAGAGGTGAAGAATACTTTTTGTCAGTAAAACATCTCTGTCACTGAAGCTTCATAACAGTAGAAGCAAGACATCGTATTGTTTACAGTACAATTGCAGAAGCATACATTTTGCACATAAACTGGGTCTTGAACCATATTAAAATTTTGGGTAATTGGCTTGAGACTTTTCTACAATTTCCAGATGAGCAGGAAGAGATCATTAAAAAGGAAATTTTGAAGGAATTTTGAAGGTTATTTTCCTTCCTTCCTTCCTTCCTTCCTTCCTTCCTTCCTTCCTTCCTTC
>NW_024962265.1:30478422-30523650 GCF_019238085.1 Lagopus leucura
TTCCTTCCTTCCTTCCTTCCTTCCTTCCTTCCTTCCTTCCTTCCTTCCTTCCTTCCTTCCTTCCTTCCTTCCTTCCTTCCTTCCTTCCTTCCTTCCTTCCTTCCTTCCTTCCTTCCTTCCTTCCTTCCTTCCTTCCTTCCTTCCTTCCATACTTTTCTCCAGATGTATCTCCTCATAAGGCCTTCCATCTGCAGGGATGCAGCATTGACAAACTTCTGGGTCCCTTCACTGTAGTTAACACTTAGCAAAATGTTTTTCTTACACCAAAGGTTTCCACAGCTTGTGACCAAAGGTACATTATCACATGGTTCCCTCCCAAAGTTCATGTTACTGTATGGACTGCATATATATAAGCAAGTCTGATCATTTGTGTTTTATACTTGTTTTTTTTTTTTTTTGTTTGGTGTGCTAATATAAGCATATCCCAGAAAAGATAAAAGTGTCTAGAAGACCTCCATAAGATCGTCTTTTTCAATTCTTCCCGATCATTTCTACCATGAACATTTTCCTAATACCTGATCTGAATTTACCTTGCTACATAAACCTACCATATTTTTTAGCTCTCCATTAATTCTGTTCTTTGCAGGTTCTTTCAACAGGTTCTTCCAGCTTGGTAATGAAAAACGGCTGTAATATTTCTTCTGAGCTCTCTGTAAGCTTTCACTACACAGAAAGATGAGCCTATAGGCAGTGTAATTGTAGTTCTGTGATTAAAGCATTTGCCTGAGGGTTAGAAAGTAGGACTCAACTTCTCACATTATCACAGATCCTGCAATGCTGATGGTAAACTGTGTAGGCCCAAATCCGAAGAGATTTTTGGAACTCATTAAAGGCTTCTTGTTTCATTCATCTACAAGTCTAACCACTGTCCAGCTTCTCTACTTTCATGCTGTTAAGTCTGCTGAGAGAATGCCTTTCAAGTTGAGGGATGCACTGGAAATGGACAGGAGAACCAAGTTTTGCTGCTGTTGATGACACTTAAATACGAGACAGAAGCCAAACTATTGTCAGTCATGTCAACAGTGATTTACTTCTAAGCCTTTGCAGACCTAAAATTCAGGCATCTGAGGATACGCAGTGCTGAAAAATGAGGTGCTGATAGAGTCTGGGCACCTCCAAAGATTACGCAGGAGCTTTCAAGAACTCAGTTTTAAGTTCTTAAATTCTAAGTCTCACTTAAGACATCATCACCTTTCTTAATCCAGACCTTGTGATATCTACGTTTCTGTGACTCCCTGTTTGGAAAGAGATTTACAAATACCTATTCTCCCACATATCTGTTAAGTAAGATAATAGTACTTGAATATTTAATGGAGTCAGGCTGAATATTTTCACAGAAACAGCTCAGAAATTTGCTGGTATAAAATTGCAAGTTAAAACAAAAAAATACTGTGGACTTTTCTTATAACAACCTTTACTTCATTTCTTAGTTAAACAGTCTAATCTCTAGACTTGCCACATAAGCAGAAAAAATAAAACTAAACTATAGAATCTGTAGTTCAATAAGCTGTCAGTAGGAATACTGGAGAGTGTGTGGAACTTATTTGTCCAAGAACGGGCATTTCAGTGGAACAGTATCAAGATCATATATTTGTATTTTCCTTAATGTTTCTATGACTTATTTTATAAGCCTTTGACAGATATTTTTTACATTGCGTATTCTGAAATATATTACCTCCTTTTAAATTTGAGAAGTTGTTAAAATGTGTGAGGAGTTCAAATACAACAAAAGCATAGATTACAATACAGATTGAGAAGCTTAAGATTTTATGAAAACAATTGAAAAAATTTAATTGCTAATCTGCAAAACAGAGTTAAAATTTTTGAACAGGTGTTTGTGAAAAGTCTGGCACTTCCATTCTGGAAATGCCACAATCTCCTGTACACCGACCCCTTCACAGCTGCTTACATTGTTCCAAACAGAAATGAGACTTTTACCACCTTCCCAAATAGAAAGCCAAAACCAAAACCTGAACTGATTAGCTGAGAAAGAACAATTTGTGAGATTTCAGTCCTTAGAAACTGGCTTGATCTGGGATTCAAAAAAGATAACAAGAGAAGTCCACTACTACAAAATCTTTAACGTAATGGATGGGGTTTTTATTACATCAACCGTCTTTTGTTCTGAAAATGCTACTTAGAACTTAACAATCATACTTTGTCTCTCTTAGAGTAGTTTGTTCCAAAGCAGAGAAGTGGAAACACGGAAAGCATTCATGTAGATATGAATGTGATGTGGTTGTTTGACTTAGTAGGAAAGAAGAAAAAAATAAATTAAAAAGCCAAAGAGTCATAGTGAATTTTGATTAATTTATTGGTTTCTGTATCCAAATGCCTGCTGACTTTCTGGCTTTTATTTTATTTTATTATTTTTTTGTTGTTGTTCCATACCAATTTGTTGTTATCTCTTTTCCTTGTATTATTCCATCAATAAAAATACAAGTGAGGAAAAGAGATGACTCTTTCAAATCTCAACTTGTTAGAATAATAGTTTAGCTGCTAAGCACAATATTCTAAAAGAATCATTGAAAAATAGTATGTTTAATGAGTAGAGAGAAGAAAACTTTAAAAAAACAAAAAGATAGGCCTTAGAAAGTGTAGCATAAGAAATCCCACACAACTTATATTTAAAGTTGTAATAGGACAAATCAGGAGTTGAAGAACAGCTTACCAAAGAAAAAAGAGGTAAAATAAAAGCATCTCAAAATGCATCAGAATCAAGAAATCTGCCAGAAACATCTTCAGTGTTGAAGACAGTAAGGCCAATATAGATTATTTAGAATTATTTACATGGTTGTACATTTTCTGATCTTTACTGCACATATAGTTAGATCAGGTGACCCAGTCTAACAGTTCATAGCTTCCAAAGTAGAAGAACCACAATTCTGCTTCTTTACTTTCACTTCTGCCGGTGTACTCCCACCATCCACCCTTCACTTGGCCTTTTTCTCATCAAAGATTTCAATGAGCTGATCAAGTGTATTAACACAGAATAAAATGAATCTGACTGAAGAAAGATAAGATCTGAAGAAATTCTGCTGGATTCGTAAGCTGCTTTCTCTACTGCAAAAATATAAAAAGCGTCTGCGTGACACTGGAAATAAAGTGGGGCTCTGCAGCCTGACACAGATAAGAAATGGAAGAGTGAGGTGAAGAGGAAAAAAAGAGAGGCACTTTCAGTGGCACTGAACTCTTATTGACTAAGGAAGCAAATCTCAAGAAACTTATTCAAAATGTCAATAGAAAAACTGAGAGCAGTCACGATGATCAGACGATCAACAGCTATGAAATGTAAAGCAACTCAGTATGAAATTGAGGTACTGTTTCACAGTAGTATGTAATACATGCCTTGGCAACAGTGCACAAGGAGCAAGGAAATATGTGCATTTATTTCTTAAAAAGGATGCTGGGAACTACAATTAATAAATTCCATGCAAGTCAATACAAATTTTAATAAAAATGAAATTGCAGACACACTAATGCATAGGACACAACAGGAAAGAACAGTTTTTGAAAAACTAGACCTTATAAACTTATTTCTTAAAAAAATATGAAGAAAATAAATACGGAACATTTACTGTATTCCTATATTTTCACAAACGCTTATAGCAAGGTCCATTATCAAATGCTCTTTAAAGCTTATGACTTTTATGTAAAGTTCTGATAAGATAGTAGACAGTACACTGTAATGCAGAAAGGAAAAACTAGTCATACTGAGGAAGCAAAAAACTGAATTAAGAACCACGCCTGAAAATCATAGTTGGTCAGTTCTCTGAAAATTTTACCTCAGAATTCATTCAGAAGCAGATTATTCAAAAAAAAAAAAAAAAAAAAAAAAAAAAAAAGAGAGATAATGCAAAATGTTAATACTCTAATATGCATCTTGATCTGAAAGCTTCTCTGAGAGGTTGGATATAAAGAACTATTATGCTACTTTTGTGTATAAGACAGATTTCAAATTGTAGAACAAAGCAGTTCTTTCAAGCTAAAAAGTTACACACATTCAAATTAAAAGCATAATAAACAAACAAACAAAATAACCCACAGAATTAGACAGGTTTCTCAGACTGCAGGTCAATAAATGTTGTATATGAATGTAAGGCTGGTGCACTCCTGAAATTGGAATGCTGTTTTGCTGGCTGTTCTGGCCTTGTTCATTTAATTTTCAGCTCAATCTATTCTTGATTTTGCTTACCACGTGGTCGCACCAGCACCAAAACAACTGAGGGCAGTGTTAAGTAGTATCCTTTTCAAGGTATCCTGAAGTTAAAACATTTTAAACTGCAGCATTCTGATGCAGATGCTTGCTCATATTTTGCTTTTGTTGGAAACTGGAAGAAGGTTAGAGTTTGTCTCTGCACCTGTGAACATAAAAGTCAACCATTTTATAAATATTCACATTGACTTCATTAGGCCAGTCTTGTACAAGGGAGATTAAAAAAAAACCTGTGGAATCTAAACTAATTCTAGCACCTGACACAGTCTAAGGTGAATGATTTTCAGATACCTTCATGTTACGGCAAAATTATGATTTTAGCAAAAAGACTAATTCATCTTCAGAGCGCAACTCTGCAAATGGAATATAATGGTATCCTGGGCTGCATTGAAGGAAATGTGGCCAGCAGGTCGAGGGAGGTGATCACGCCCTGCTTCTCTGTGCTGGTGAGACCTCACCCTGAGTACTGCATCTAGATGTGGAGTCCTTAGTGCAGAAGAGGCATACGTCTGTTGGAACGAGTCCAGAGGGAGGCTACAAAAAAGAATCCAAGGGATGGAACACCTTTTCTATGAGGACGGGCTGAAAGAGCTGTTGGTTCAGTTGAGAAGAGAGGCTGCAAGGTGATCTGACAGTGGCCTTTCAGTGTCAAAACGGGAGTTTCAGGAAAGAGGACAGACTCTTTAGCAGGATCTGTGGTGATACGACAAGGGTTTCAAACTTAATGAGGGTAGATTTAGGTTGACTGTAAGGAAAAGGTCTTTTACAGTGAGAATGGTGAGGCACTGGAAAAGGTTGCCTACAGACGTGGTGAATGACCTGTTTTCAGAGACTTTCAAGGTCAGGCTGGATATGGCTCTGAGCAATCTGATCTAACTGTGGATATTCCTTTCATTGCAGAGGAGCTGGACTAGAAGACCTTTAAAGGTCTCTTCCAACTCTGAGGATTCTACGATTCTATGATAACATTCTTCTATGGATGAATACTGGAAAAGCACAACCTTTCCTTCTCCAAGGAGGCTTCAAAATCTCACCAAGCAAAATTATAAGATGATCCATCTGAACAGGGATTTTATGGCTTCTGTAAGCATCCTAATATGTGTCAATTTCCTTGTGCTTCCAGAAAATACACATGAAACAGAAGATTTTTTGCCCTTATGTTGTCTATTTCAGTGAAAATGTACGGTTAGGTCCTTTTCCAGCAAGAAACTGCTGCACAGTCTGAGCTTCCTTCCTTCCTTCCTTCCTTCCTTCCTTCCTTCCTTCCTTCCTTCCTTCCTTCCTTCCTTCCTTCCTTCCTTCCTTCCTTCCTTCCTGGCATTATTATGACTATACTAAGGTTTCTTTTTCATCTTTTATCTTTGTTCCCATTAAATATAGCTTACACTGACACTATCACAATTTTACGTCTATTTGTTTGCATGGTGAAAAGCAGCCATTTAAAAGAAGAAAATATTAAATGTGACAGCAAAACAGGTGAAAGAAAAGATATTTACACTACTGTGTTTAATTTTAGCTGACTAAAATTTTATAATTCTGAGTGACCTCATAGTGCATTTATTTTTATTTTTTTTCCCCCAAAACAAGGCTTTTGGAACAGTGAACAGTATGTTTTGTTGGCAAACAGGTACAACAATGTAAACCTTTAATCAAACTCAGCTACATACTTCAGTTTATATATTACTTATGAGTTAACCAAGGCATTCCATGCAAATCTGTTTCACTTTAATAATAGTCCAGAACTTTTCTCCGTAGTATTCCATCCAGCAGTCTTTACTGTTCAGATCTGGTTATTGTTATGGTCTAATCAGAATTAGTCTCACTTGCAGAAAAGCTTAGATGTTGTGTGTGAACACGTTGGTGCTATAAATATTAGATAGAAGACTGTTTAAAGATCTTCTTTTTCTCTTATTATTCATCATAAGTATGAAATTTAAGCACTGACTCATCTCTTCTCATTATCAGCCTTCCTTGGCAAGCACAGTGTTTGGCACAGCTGTTTCTCAGTGCCAGGCTGGGAGTGATAAGCACTGACTGTGTGCTAAGCCTCACAGAGCTGAGTTCAGTCACATCACTGACCCTGGAATCATCTCAGTGATTAATTTGCCATACAAATGACAGGTCGGTCTGGTAGGTCAAATGATTTTGTAGTGTTTTAAACACTTGTGGTGCATGCTTGAACACAGAAGAAGGGAAGAACTTTGGGTCACCCTTCTGATAAAGATGTGGTGAAACAACTGGTGGCAAGTATGTTTGATAAGCATTCCTGCCCTCTAGTGGTACAACTGTGCTAAGTTTATTTATTACGTGCCGCATAAGTAAGCAGAATAAAGACCAGAAGAAAAATGTAGCCAAATATAGTTTTTCTAGAAAACAAGACTCATATTCTTCCACACACCTTTTCGTGTCCAAATTCAGGGGGGCTTTCTTGTCTCTCAACATTTTCCTGCATCAGATGAAATTCTTAGAGATGTTTAAACTTCAGTTATAGAAAGATCTGCCTCATGTTCAGCCAGATCTGTGAATAAGTTCTTTGAATGAGTAAGAAACGGGACTTTTTTCTACTTTTATGACTACTCAGCTCTCTTATTTTTATTTTCTAGCTGTAATCAATTTTAAGTAGGAGTAGACATAGGGAAATTTTAGAAATCACAAGAAGATGAAATTGAGAAAAAAATGTTTTGATTGTAATTATACCACTTTTAAGTCTCTTACAGCAGTATACGTTACATTATGTTGGAACGCAATGCACTCTTACTCTTTATTTCTAAAATAATTCAGAAACTATCTCAAAGCCATGTCTACAAAGAATCCATTATTTTATTTTATTTTATTTTATTTTATTTTATTTTATTTTATTTTTGCAAAAAAATAGTCATGAAAGAGAAGAAGGAGAAAATTATGACTCTCTGATAGCTCCAAAAATGGTATTCTGAAATAACTGAACTATTTGGAGCTCGAGATGCAGCCACATCTGCACATCAGAAGTACAGCTTACATTGCATTTGTCTTAACCAGAACTGTATCACACTCCTACCCCAACCCTATCTTGAGTTGTGTGATGTGGTAAAGGCAAATGCAGACATAGACAGGCCTAGCAAAGGCTACAGAAAAAGGGGCTGAACTAATTTACCCGCTGAAAAGATTCTGCTTTGGTCTTATCATAGTGAGGGATTATCTGAAAAATGTTTGTATCTGGTTATGTTCAAGAGGTTGTGCAAAAATTTAAAAATTAGCAAAGCATATGGAACACCAGACATAAAATAAAGCAATATAAAATTGAATTAGAGAAATCAGCCTGCAACATATCTATCTTCATGTCACAAAGTTCTCCAATTATCTTTTCTGTTGCACCTAGGAAGAAAAAATTAATTCAGCTTACAGCTCTTTCCTTTTGCAAGAAGGAAAAAAAGTCATGAAAATATTATTATTTAGTAAACAACATGATAAGAAAAACAGCAAAGAAACTAAATGAAGAGACAAAAGTTGTACACATTAGAGTGAAGGATAAATTTTCTTCCAAACTCTTTGCTGTGACTAGTCACAGTTCTGTAAGACACAGATCTGTTTCTCTTTGAATTAGATTTATTTATGCATTTATATCCAAAGGCTGATTCATTCACAAAAAAAAAAAAAAAAAAAAAAAAAAAAAAGGTTCAGGGACAGGGTTTTCAAAAAGGACTAATGATTTTGAGATCTTAAGTCCAAGCACCTCAAATAAATTTTATTTTTGTTCACATAAAACTCAGGTGTTGATGCTGGAAATGAATGTAATGAATGTATGCAAAACACATGAGCCACCTGACCCAGGCACTGAGTTTAAAGAACACAACACATAACAACCTTATCAGCCCCTGTCGTGTAAAAATGACTGTGAAATATTCATCCCTGAGATTCATGTCTGCTGGCAACAACCAGCCACAAGATTTTAAGTTTCAAGAAGGTTCTTTTGTTATTTGTTATTTTCTGTAATTAGATTTTGTTTCATGACCGTTAGAATTTCTCTGTTTATGGTTCAATGTATTCTTCTAGGTAGCTATTTAAAAGAAAGATACAGTTACATACAAGGGTTGCTCTGAAAATAACGCATCCTATTTTCTTACATTAGCCCATGACATCAGAGGCAGATGTTGGTGGTATGGCAATAGATGCTGAACCTTCCCACTGATATTCTATTACATGTTGTTGCTGTGTGACAGATGGCAGCAGAGGAACAGTCTGACACAATGATGTCTGAGATGGAAGTGTGGATAAAGCAAAGCTGTGTCACTGAAATCCTTCATGTGGAAAAAATGGCACACGCTGACATGCATCAGCAATTTCTGAACATTTATGGAGACCAAAGAATGGATGTGAGCACAGTTGAGGCAGTGGGTGATGTGTTTCAGCAGTGGTGACAGTGACTGGATCACCTCTGCTGGCGCAGATTTTGATACGCAAGGCATGCAGGCTCTTCTTCATCGCTGACAGAAATGTATAACTAACTTGTTGAAAAATAGTATTTTGCAGTTGAGAATTTGCTTTGTCAAAGAGTGTCATTGTACTCTTTGTATCTGTTTAGTTTCCATGGGGAAAAAAATAATGAAGCATTACTTTCAGAATGACTTGTATGTGTCATGAATAAGTCATAATTATGTTCTGCAATTAATTGTCCTCTGTGCTGGAAACAACGTGTATCATAATATGTTTGTATTACCTGTAATTCCTTATTTGTTGGATAAAATACATACTACTTATCTTTTTATGTCAGTGTCACCTATCACTTCTAACTTCTGGGATGCCTCAAAATTCAAGCTATTCACTGATACCTGACACGATGCTGGTGCTGGGTGCTCCCTGGCCATGGGGTTGGACTTCCCCAGGGGCAGCTCTGAGGCTGAGGCGGAAATGATCTCTGACTGGAACATCGAGGTCTTTCCCTCACCACCACCATCTTTCTGTCTGTGAGAACAAACCTTTCACAGGCTGATGGCTATAATGAGGCCCTAGGAGTAGCTGAGCAGGTGGCAGTGGAGTTTCCCCATTTAACAGAAACGTTTTAGCCATTTGGCTTCTTAACATTCAGGGTTATCCTCTGAAGTTTCTCACTCGTGACGGGAAAGTCATTCTAATAAATATTTTACAGATTTTTATATTTTCTGGGGAAAACAAAGCAAAGCAAAGCAAAACAAAAATCAGAAAGAAACCCATAACATTTTAAGGAATCAATCATTGCTGATGGAAAAAAAAACACAGGAACAGAAATTTTTTAAGCAGACATCACTGAATATTCCTGGTCCTACACCTCATAGCTTCTATAATCAGAAGCTAGTAGTGACATTTCTATTGCACAGTACAGTGAGGCTGTGTTATTGATTTCAACTGGAAGAGGAGCACAGTGAAATATTCAAGGAATGAGTGGTCCTTATGATGCTTAAATTTTATAACTTTTGTCAGTATTTTACCTTCTAGCCAAAAGTAATTCTATTAAGACACTACAATTAGCTAAATCTTATTTTTTTCTTAGCTCCTAGGTTAAAATTGCATGGCCTTCACAGAGACTTACTTTCTGTTGTGAGCTGTACAGTAAGTTCCATATTTGTGAATATTTTGACCCATTTAACTATATAAATGTGCCTCAGCACATTAATGTTTGTAGTGCTACAAACAATGTGTTCACATTTTGACTATAAAATGCCAATCATTTTAAAGAGAATTTTAATGTACAACAGATACAATTGATCATACAGACTCCAATTTCCACTTATATTCTAACAGAGTCCTCTGATGCATAATGTGATTAGCAGATAAACTAATTGTCATTGAGCCGTAAAAGTAATACATTTTCCTTTTGTCTGTATTTAGCCTGTATGTGTTAGTCTTTTTTACATTGTAGACTTTATCAATCAAGTTTAACATCCAGAACTAACTGGATTGTTTCACCAAAGTACAAAGTCATGTCTGTGCAGGCATACACACAGCAGAAGACAAACTCACATCATGGTTACTTGTCACCCTGGACCCTATAAGGCCATTATGCATTAATATTTTCAGAACAGGTTATAAAGCATTTAATTTGTTTTCTTATATTAACTTGTCCTCATTTTCTTTTTGGCACAATAACTAATTGTTTTGAAACAGTGAGTACTGTTCTGATGATCCATGGGAAATACAACTGGGGGTAAGAAATATGTTTTCATTAATCTAGGTCTGCATTTGGTCTCATGAAATACCACAGTAACCCCTCCTGCTGACTTCTGTTGTTACGGACTATAGTAGAGTGTTTTGACTGGGAATCTAGTCCCCAGTAGAGACAAAATGTACCTCAGTTCAGCTTTCCTTGTGTCTGTACAGGAAGACAGCCAAATCAAAATATTTGTTTTTCAGGCATTTGATCTTTAGGGCAAATGAAGTAAAACAAATTCTGTTTTCTATGGAAAGCAGACAATTTTTGGAAAAAAAAAAAAAAAAAGAAAGAAAGAAAAAAAAAAAAAAAGAAAAAAAGAAAACACTTTGATCTAAATCCCAATTTCCATTGAAAGAGAGTTTTAATGCAAAATGTTCAAGCATCCATAAAATACAGTAATAAAGATAAATTAATGGAATGTATTTACTCAGACTCTTTCTCATGTGTAGTCAGACACACACATACACATCTACATTTGTCTACATATCTTAATCTGAAATGGATGGATTGCTACCCTTTTAGGGAAACTTCAGTGTCCATTTTATTCGTCATTTAAAGAATCAGGAAGAAGAGAGAGAAAATATGTTTACTAAATCATAATTTTTAAATAAATATTTTAAAAAATTCTACAAGGAACACTGAAATCAACATCATTATCATAACTGTTCTCTAAGAATCTGCTTCCCAGCATTTAGTGTTGATAATTGCAAAATATAACTGAGTTTAGATAACATTTTTTAGAATATTAAATTATTGAACAAGCATGAGTTCTCTAATAATATTATTTTAAGAAGAAAGACAAATGAGAGATGATCATGGTGTTCCCTGTGCTGGTTGAGACAGAGAATGGGATCAACTTCAAATTTATGATATCCGGTAAGTCATCGAATCATTGAATCATTGGAATGGGAAAGGACCTTTAAGGATCACCTAGTCCAATTCCCCTGGGATAAATAGGAACATTCAGAGCTAGATCAGGTTGCTCAGAGCTACATCCAGCCTGACTTTGAATGTCTCCAGGTGTAGGGCATCCGCCACTGCCTCACCATCCTCACTGTAAAAGACTTTTTCCTTATATCCAATCTAAATCTCTCCTCTTTGAAGTTTGAAGCCATTTCCCCTTGCCCTCTCACAACAGACTCTGCTGAAGAATCTATCCCCTTCTTTATTATAGCCCCTCTTTAGATGTGAGGATCCTTCTCTTATAGTCCTTCAATATATTCTTATATCTAATGTAGCAAAGACATTGTCGCTCTCATGTTTAACAACAGAAATGTCCAAGATAATGTCTGGGAAACTCATGAAATAATAATCTACATATTGCAGGTTCTGACAAGACAACAGGAAAGATTATAAGCAAGTATGTGAACTACTTCTATTATTTTCTGATATCTTAGTACAGTGATAGCCTTGAGACACTTCAGAAACCAAACATATTGTCTTTTGCTCATTTTCACACAGAGAGATTCCAAACATACCATCCTTGTACTAAGTAAGAATAATTATTTGCTGCAGTGAGGGATGGGACTCCTTTCCAGGCAGCTGTTAGAATATCTTTGTTTTGATCTTAATAAACATAATTTTTCATACATTAGATGAAAAGACCCAAGACAATGAAGCAAAGGGCTGGCTGCAGATGCACATTGATTGTATAGATCAATTAGCAAGCAAACAGGGAATGAAATAAAATTAGTCTAGCTCATTATATTTTATGTACCTGAGATTAATAGAGAGAGTTCATAGATAAGTTTAGGATGATTTGTTTTGAAATTAGATGTTTAATATCAGTCATTTGGCAGCTGGTCATGAGTGGTGTCCCTCAGGACTCAGTACTGAGGCTACTTCTATTTAACATCTTTATTAACCATCTTGAAGAGGGGATTGAGTGTACCCTCAGTAAGTTTGCAGATGACACCAAGTTGGAAGGGACTGTTGATCTGCATGGTGGAAGAAAGGCACTACAGAGGGACCTGGATAGACTGGGTCGATGGGCCCAGGCAAACTGCATGAGTTTAATAGGGCCAAGTGTCAGGTCCTGCATTTTGGTCATAAAAACCCCAGGCAACCCTACAGGCTTGGGGAGGAGTGGCTGGAAAGCTGCCTGATGGAAAGGGACCTTAGTGTACTGATGGAGAGTAGGCTGAATACAAGCCAGCAGTGTGCCCAGGTGGCCAAGAAGACCTGTTGGCATCCTGGCTTGTATCAGGAATGGTGTGGTGAGAAGGACTAGGGAATAAGAACTGCAGAATAAGATTTTCTTTTCTACTAATTTGAGCATAATAAACATTCTCCTGATGCTCCCAAGTGGCAAAAGTTGGTGAAAATAATACAGGCTACAAAGGCAGTTCCCTCTTTTGAAGCAAACACAGTCAGCACTTGCCAAAATAGAGAAGCCTGAAGAATCACGTACATCAAAAGTCTCATGAAAAGAAAATCTGAAGTATTTTTTGAGATAAGAGTTGGAGTACAATGACTGTAGAGATCACTCCAGAATTAGGTAATCTCTAACTGAGTTATGTATATTTTTTTTTTTTTCTGTTGAAGAGAAAATCCCATTTTATTACCTCACTCCAAGATTATAAATTTCTCATTTGTAACAATTTTTCTTGTTGACATATGACCCTATTCTACCATGTCAGAAGAAACACTGCTGTCATTAGTACAAAGTACCATGAAGTACAAGCTCTAGCATGAATCCTGCTTTCTTTCAGATAGCACCATTTTATTCAGCAAACCTCCTTTCTGTGTGCATTCAGTAATAGCTACCTGTGCAAGTAATATAAATAAGATTTCTCTCCTGCAGAGCCTACACAAGTAGGAAACACCAAGCTGCAAATTTTGTTCCATCTTGTATATCAGTAGACCTGTTTAATAACTTTCAAATGGATACACCTGTGCAACTCTATTGAGGGAAATAGGGTGATAGTGCCATCCATAGAGAGCTTAATTTGGAATTTAGTGTTGCACAGATATAGCTGTGAGTTCATTTGCATTGCAGAATATTTGTAACTAGCAATAGCACATGACATGAAAAATAACAACAAAAAACACCACCACAGAAATCAACTAATTCAAAAAATATCTAGCTTGATTCTAAAGAATGCAGAAGTAGCCTTTAGAATACAAAAATGAATAAAACAAGAAAAAAAAAAAAAAAAAAAAAAAAAAAAAAAAAAAAAACACCAACAAAACTTATTTGTAAACTAAACATATTTGATATTGTAATTCTTGAGTGAAAATGATGGGACATCCAGAATGCCATTAGCACAGGGATTTCACAGTACAAGGCAGTACTTACATTAAGAAACCAAAGGCTAGAGACTGAACTGTTGATTAGTCTGTACAGGGCCATTTTTTAACACTGGGGAAACAGATTTGTTTAAAATTTGGAAACTTAAATTCATCAGGGAAGGCTTGATGAATACATCAAACATGACAAAAAACTGGATTTAATTTTACCTTATTATTATGACTGTAGTCACTGAAAACATCTAGAAACACTCATTAAAACAATTAATCTAAAACTTAGTTTCAGGAAAAAATTTTGCTTGAGAATGAATTATATAATGACTTGTGTGCTCCTGTAAATAACCACTGCTCAGCCATAGAGTAAAGAACACTGGTTCTTCTAAAATGACTACTAAGTTATCTTCATGAATTGCCTTAGACAGTGTGGTCCTAAGTGGTACTGCACCTGTGCAGGTTATAAAATGTGGTCACATCATTTGATTTGCATCTGTCTGCATAAACATGCTCTCAACCTCATCAAGAAACTACAAAGGGCTTTGTAGAGTCTGCACTGCAGCTAATTTATGAGTTAAGTCTACCAAGCTAAATATTTGCCTTGGAAGTACTCATGAATACAATTGTACTAGATCAAATTAAATTTTAATAACTTTTCATTTATTGAGAAGGAAAGGCAGGCATTCTGACAATGTGTTTCATAGGCCTTTTAGGAGATTTTTCTTAAGTAAAATCATGAAAACTTTTGTGTGAGCATACAGTAACTGGAAGCCTTATTCTTCTATTACTGTACAATTTTATGGGTACTAATAGAGCTGCATCGCATAATGCAGTCTTACTAGAACTTCTGTAGGTATGATACCAATTCTGAAAGTCTAAGGTTATTTGTGTATAAATTATATTATATTTGTGTATAAATGTACACATTATATTTGTGTATAAATTGCGATCAGATTCACTGATATCAGAATTGTCAAGGTATTTAATATAAAACTAAGTCTTCTGCAGCTTTGATGAAAGGAATGTTCAGGTTTTCAATGGATGTGTAAAATGATTGCTCTAATGACTTCCATGTAAAAAATTTGTTTGAAATACAGATGTTTTTAATGTGGTTTTGCTTATCTACTCATTTTATCCTGCCTTTCCTAGGGAAAAAAAAAAAAAAAATAATCATTCTTGCAAGGTCTTTCCTTTCCTTCTTTGATTTGTAATCCTATGATCTTTTTATATACCCTGACCTTTTTATTAAGGCTTCCTTCAGACTGAACAGCTAACATGATGTACTACTATTTGTTGATTGTCAAATAGGCATTTGTTTTGTGCCCAGTAAAAGCTGACTTGATTTGTGCATAGGCACAACTTCTGATAGAGTCGTAGAATGGTTTGAGTTGGAGGGAACCTTTAAGATAATCTAGCTCCAATCCCCCTGCTATAGGGAGGGGTAAATCCCTCTAGACCAGGTTGCTCAAAGACCCATCCAACTTGGCCTTGAATGCTTCCAGGGAGGGAAGTAGCCAAGGAAGGAGCCAAGTCCTAAGCTGCAGTGAGTAAGGATATGCTCAAACACAGCAGCCATAGACACAGAAGAAAAGAATCTGCTTAAACTTGGAAGGCCTCAGGTACACAGGAATCTCCTGTGAGATACCTTTGCCTACACTGCCAGCCATTACATGAGGTCGGGGAAGGGGTGGATTGTGGCTTCACCCCTTCAGTCACTCAGTGCATTGCACATGAGCTCCGCTGGTTGGCCCTGAATTCCCACCAGGTGCTCAATCACTGGTTCAGGCTGTAATTTAGCATTATTAAGAACCTCTTATTATCTATTTCTGTCACACTGTTCCTTTCTTCACTGCTTACCTAGATCTTCTATTTCCCATTTTAGACTTTGCCTCTAAGCTAGAAGTTTACCTGCAGAAGAAACTATCATTTGAACATACATTTGCACCTCATCTGATCAACAGGACCAGGGTCACTGTAATTCATGGCACATGTAATTCATCTAACTAATTATCACATATTGCTACACCTCTGTAGAAACAAAGTACCAAATGATCACCAAGTCCTTCAAGATCATTATTAAGAATGAATACCCATTTCTTTTTAAAATGGTATTGTGTATAACAGTCACATCCATAATTACAAAAATTGAAGTGAAATTCCTGTTTTCTTCAAGTTGGCAACAATAATTTCCTTACTGGCAGGACTACTAAGGTAAACAGTTCAATATGTCTCTTCTCAAATTTCTTTCCTAATGTTTCCTCCTGAAAAAGGAAGGTTCTTCTGATCCTTGTTTTTAAATACAACAGTGTTAATATGCTTTCTCATCTAACGTGATTAAAGAAACTCTATGGAAACTGCAGAGACATTGCTGGCTTTCACATATGCATCC
This sequence comes from Lagopus leucura, assembly GCF_019238085.1. Lineage (NCBI taxonomy): Eukaryota > Metazoa > Chordata > Aves > Galliformes > Phasianidae > Lagopus > Lagopus leucura. The sequence goes on from NW_024962265.1 coordinate 30,494,437, forward strand.
AAGACTGGGATAGATTCCCACGATCTTAGAGACAAGTAAAATAAATATTTTTTTTAAATTCCACAGTTTAGAAGATTTTTCAAGACTTTGTCTAATAGCTGCAGGAAAGGTGGAGAGGGAATTTTTATAAGAGCATGTAGTGACAGGGTGAGGGGAAACGGCTTTAAACTGCAAGAGGGTAGATTTAGACTAGATATTAGGAAGAAATTATTTACTCTGAGAAATGGAACAGGCTGCCCAAGGAGGTTGTTTATGCCCCCTGCCTGAAAGCACACAAGGCAAGGCTGGGTGGGCTTTGAGCAACCTGGTCTAGAGGTGTCCTTGCCTACAGCAGGGGGGTTGAAGCTAGATGATTTTAAATGTCCCTTCCAACTCAAACCATTCTATGATTCTATGATTTATGGTCTGACTCATAACTTTTGGGTGCTAATTTGGCATCACTGATAGACTCAGTCCTCATAGCCAGCTCTTACAAGAGTTAGACTGTGTTTTTAAAATTGTATGCATCACTAAAATTCTATCTAGAGACAGAAACAAAAAGGGATTAGGGTATGAACAGACAGAAACAACAACTCTTTTGTTGAAAAAAAAAAAAAAAAAGGCATATCATATTGCCCAATGAGCTTTCAGTTCCTAGCTACATTTTCACATTCCTAGTGTTGAAATTCTGTAAATCTAAATTCCAGCAGTATTTAGACATGAATGTATCCTACCTTGTTTAAACAGCAGATTGAGATGTGTCCATTAAGAGAGTAAGTTCTTTTATTTTTCTTTCCTCTTTTGGATGAATGGAAGAGGCATCTGAAAAAGTACACAATAAAAATTTAATTCTCATTGAGAAACCAAAGTTACTGAAGTTGGAGCAGACTAAATATTTTCCTGAGGCACTATTCTGCAGACTCCTGTGTGACATAGTCCTGCTGTTACTAGTTGATTCAGGTAAAGACAGAACGGTAGGTCAAAATCTCTCCTCTGCAGTAGGAAGAGAACAGAAGAGAGCACCCTAAGCATTAAGAGAATTGTAACAACTGTTGGTACCAAAACACAGAACATGTCCCAGATGAAGATGATGAGACCTAAACATCTGAATTATATTCTCTCATCCATTAAAGAAATAATCAACTTGCTACATTATGTGTCTCAGCATAAATGACATGAGATCAACTTAGAACCTCATATAGTTGATAAAATGGTTGCAGTACATAGTAAATGTGTGTGCTTAGAACAGGTCTGCTTACAAGAAAAAAAAAAATCCTATTTTTGTTATTATGGAGTAGTTTGGATATCTAACGGATAACGATACAATAATTCCAACAATTGTTTGTATATTTGTAACACTTCAGTCTCAATCTTGCATTGATGTCCATCTAAAGACATTGATAGGTCTTTTAAAGTAAGATATTACAGGTAAATCTTAGTGTAATTTATCACATTATAGTTAAAATGGTGATTTTTATTTATCAAATCAGTGTTTCTTCAGAAGGACCTGGACCTGGAAAAGCATATCCCAGGGAATCAGGAATAACGGGATAGTCAAAATCACTTCTCAAGTCATAAGGTGGAAAAAATTGGGAACTGCATTTCTTTGAACAAGACTGGAGAAAAGAATATAAACTACTTTAGAGGTGGTATTTTGTATGATAGTATGCCTGTGTTTGAGAAACTGAAATTTGTCAGTTATTAATAATTAGTTATTAATTGGTTTCCTAGCTTTCTCAAAAATGAAGGTGATTCAGCCTTTCTATATTAGTCCTGTCCTTCTCTATATAGAGGCACAATGAAATCATCAATTAGTGTTCTACAGTTAACATTCACGTAGCCCTATTCTGCAACTAGCAGGAAGCCTGTCTGGAAGAGGTATCAGGAAAATGGCAGGCTATAAAGAGGAACATCAGTAAATCCATGTAAAGAAAATACTGTAACAGTGAATAACTTCCAAGAAAATCAGTAAAGTGAATCTCAGCAGATGTATTTTTAATTCCTGATTTTGCATTTATATCCAGATGTGATTAAAATCAGCCTAATCTCTATGTAAAATCAGTAATATACACTTTTCTTTTTTTTTTTTAAGATAAAGACATTATTCTGTAAATATTCATATCACTTTGGAAGACTCCAATCCTGCACACGTAAAGTGGAGTGTTAATGACAATTATACCTCTCATAAAAGTCATATAAAATTTATATTACAGTAGCAATGATTTCTGTGTAAAGTAAAATTATGCTAACTCAGGAATGTGTTTAAGCACAAACTTGAACATTTAATTATTTAGAAATATGCTTAACAGAACAATAATTAGGACTATAGCATTTAAACTGCATTGAATATTTCTTTTTATTTTACTTTTTTTTCTGAGAAAACTTCTCCTTCTCCTTAGCCAGCTATGGACATCATGTCTGTAGTCCTGAAACACGTCACACTTCAGGTAGCTTTCCTTTTTATAAATTGGAGTTTGGGAACATCCAGCTTAGAGAAGACAATCTCTAAAACCTGTCTAAGCTGTATTATTTTTTTGTTTCTATTGAACTGCTGCTAAAATACAGTGATTTGTGGTAGTTGGATATATATATATCTCAAAATAGCAATTTGTGGCCAACATAGTCTTGTGATTTAAGATATCAACGGATAGTCCAGAGTTTCCTAGAATGGATTTTTTACAACAAAGCTTACCCCTATGATTTTCTTGGGCTTTTTCCCTTTTGTTACTAAATCGATTTTATTCTGTTTATTTTCACAGCATGATGTGAAAATAGCTAGTGAAAATAAAACAAGATCACATGTCTGTGCAGTCAAGGAAGTTTTGGTTCATACAGATCTGGTAGGGTTTTAATCTAATGGATGGTTCAATCTGACTGCAGATATTTTTCTAAATAGGTAGGTTGCTCTGAAAGTAATGCATCCTATTTATTTCCATGGAAAGTAAAAAAGATACAAAGAGCACAATAACAGTATTTGATAGAACAAATGTTCAGCTACAAAACATCATTCTTCAGCATAGTCACCAACATTAGCTGTGCATTTTTGCCGTCAAAGAACAAGAGCCTGCATGCTGTGCTGACACAAAATCTGCACCATCAGAAGAGTCCCACATTTTTCTGGCAGCTTTAATACCATAATTGCTAGGAAATTGTTGACAATGCAGTCCATCTTTCATAGTCCTGAACAGAGGGAAATCAAAAGATGCAAAATCTAAATTATGTGGTGGATGAGGTATGACAGTTGAGCCAAGACTGGCAATGTGCGGCATGGTCATCAGTCTGGTTTGAGGCCTGGCATTATTGTGTTGCAAGAGTAAAGCTGTCTTCACCTCTGGCCTAACTCTGGAAGTTCAGCATCGTGACATAGCAGTCAGAGTTGATGGTTTGATTGGACTCCAAGAAATCCAGAAGGATTCCACTTTCCTATCTCAGAATCCGCTTTTCTATCTCAGAAGATAACGCACATCACTTTACCTGCTGAGAGCTTGTCTTGAGCTTAGTTTTCAAATGAGAATTCATTCACTGAACTGGTGTTTTGACTCTAGCTCATAGTCATGACATAGTCTTGACACCAGTAATGATGCAATCCAGGAAATTCACCATCAGCCTTATATTAATTCAAAAGATCCTGACAAGCTTGCATACAATATTTTTCCTGTTCCTGTGTTACCATTCATGGGATTCATCTGGGGCAAACGTCACAGTATTCCAATGTTGCTACCATCATTTTCAACTCACTGAAGCCAATATTCAACTCCACACACATTTCCCTGGTTGTCAGTCACCGATTTGCTCATATGAGCTGATTGAAACACTCTTCATTTTGCTATGTGACAGCTGTGCATGGCTGTGCAGAATGTGTCTTGTCTTTCATGTCAGCAGCACTGAAATGCATCACTCACTACCTCACTGTGCTCACATCCACTGTTTTCTTTCCATAAATGTTTTGCAATGTCAGTGGGTGCCATTATTTCTGCATGGAGGAATTCAGTGATACACCTTTGCTTCATCCACACTTTCATGTCAGATGCCATTCTGTCAGACTGCCCCTCTGCTGTTATCTATTGCATGACAATAAAATGTACTGGGATACTGGCAGGAAGGTCCAGCCTCTACTACCACACTACCAGTATCTGTCTCTGACAGAATACTTTAGCTGCAGTATTTTCTCATTTTATTTCTTAACAGTATTATTTATAAATGTATGAGGGTGGTTCCAAAAGTAATGCCTCTATTTTATTATGTTGGCCTACATCAGAAGCTTTCTGAATGTTTATGGAGACCAAGATGTGGATGTTGTCACAGTGACACAGTGGTTGATGCATTTCAGCAGTGATACCACTATAACAGCTGTGAAACAGTGGGTCACCTCTACTGGTGCAGATTTTTACAAGTATGGCATGCAGGCTCTTGTTCATTGCAGGCAGAAATGCATAGCTAATAGTGGTGACTGCTGAAAAATAGTGCATTGTAGGTGGTAATTTTCTCTATCAAATAGCATTATTTTGCTCTTTCCATGTTCTGTAGTTTCCATGGAAATACATAGGAGGCATTACTTTCATAGTAACTTATTTACCTATATGTCAGTAGAGATTTTCGTTTGGTTTTGTTTAGATGATGTGCTTATCTTTAAATGTTTATTTTACTAGTCACTGTCTGACTTTCAAAAGGAAGTATATGTTTTATCTCAACCATAAAAATATGGATCTCTGTAATAAAAAGTCTAAAATAATGAATTATATAGATTTCCTATAATCCTGAAATGTATGTGAAAAATTGTTCTCTTCATACAATTCAAAATGCTCCATCTTTTTTATAGTATGAAATTAAGCATACTGACTTATGATTCTATAAAATTTTCAGTTAACTGAGCTCCTGGCAAGACAACATGTGATACACAGATCTTGTTACATTTGAAGCTAAGTATCTTCACAGGGATAATCACTGCTCCACATAGATGCCCCTTGTCAACCTGCAAATTATTATTTGATATATTAATAATCTCTGAAGAAGCTAAACAGTTGGGAGAGTATGAAAGGAGTCATGTATAAATTAATTTTGATCAGTGGTTTGTTCTCTGTAGAGATGTTGTTGGTGTAAGCTTATACATTAATTAGCTGGGATCATGCATTCTGGGTCTGAGTTCTGGCCGTAGAAGCACAGCTCTTCTTCCTTCACTCATAATGTAAAATAATGAGTGATTAGCTGGCAAATTCAGGTATCTTCATAACTCTTTAACTGCATCTGTCTTTTGCTGTTCAACAATAACAAGTTAAAATAACTACTTACGTTGTAGATCTACGGTTCCAGATCACTTCAGCCCTCCCTACTTTCTGTCAGTTTGATCATTTCAGTAGCAGGATATCTACACTTGTGTATCTACACTTCCTTACCTGGGAAACACTTTAAAGAGGAAAGGAAACGTGCCTGATTTTCAGCACGCTACCACCACTGTTATAGTAAACTGAGAATATATGTAGTAAATTATTTTCTCCAGATAATGAGAGTAGCTAACAACATCTGACAGTTTTTTAATTTTTTTCCTATATAAAGATCAATAGATATCCATTCTGTTGTGATTTATGCTCTTTTGTACATGTAAGTTAAAAACTGAGGAAGTGCATTAATATGTTTGCAAAATTGATAGTGAAATCCTGCATATCATGATGCATGATGTAAGGTGACAATCTCATTTTTAAATAGCTCATCTTTGGTAATGTATAGCTTACACAAACAGTATAATACTGTTGCAACTTTTACCTTCACAAGAACTGCTACTTGATTTTGTTATTGAAAATGAAGCATGGTACAGAGTAGCAGTGTTTCTCATTCACCAAAATTCATGATTATAAGCTCAACAACACATCTTTACATAGGAAAAAAATAATGATGTTTAAGTCTATTTTAATTAATTCATTGCTACTGCACAACCCATCAGACTGTGCAGCATCTGTGTCTCTGTGAAGGACGTATAGTGCCTTCAGTCAATAAATGTTTCCATCTGCTACTGATTCTTAATCAAGAATTTTTTTTTCAACAAATAGTCAAGTGCTTTATTTTTATCATGTTCTTGACAAGGTATTACATTCTCCCACAAGCCATCTTTAAAATTTAATTTTTAAGCATTTCTTTTTATTTCAAAATGTTATTTGAGTTTCTAAGATTGTTTAATTTTTTATTATCTCCTCCACTCAATTTACTTCACAGATACAGTGAAAATGAACTCTTGCTAAAATGTCTACGTAAGATTTTTGATTTGTTCATTATCATTCTGGCTTGGCAGCTAACCATTATGAGGTAAAAATTAATTTCATGTTCTCTTTTGTTATGCAAACCAGTCCATCAAAACTGAAAAGAGCTGTGTAAAAACTTGAAAACTGTAACTAAATGTGAAGCCATGTTAGAAACAAGTTTTCACTTTTTTAATTGCAGCTTGTTTTTCGCATTCCTTTTATTTGGTACAAAATAGCTCTTAGCTGCACTAGAAAAACAGGGTAAGCACCAAGAAGTCTGGTGGTGAGTGCACACAGGGAGGATATTGCATACTTCTCTCAGATGAAAGCTGCTGTAAATATTTGCCAGGTCTTTCCCTTGCAATTGGCTGCAGATGAAGCTTACTGCAAGAGGCACTCCTGGTGAAGTCTATGTGCAGGATGCATCCCGTATTTGGGAATGTACAGCTCCAACAGATTGGACCAAGATTCCATCCCATTGATAGCCAGGTTGTGGTGACAGAGGAGAGGGAATGATGCAGGCTGAGTATTCACACAGATATGTAGATTGATTATAACCTTAACATGGGATTACTGGATGAAAGTGAGGGTAGAGAACAACATTTTCAGGATTCCTCTGTAAACTGCACCATGACACTGTTGCAGTATTTCTATGGAAACAATCTCTGGAAGTGCATCCTGGATGGATCTGATGACAAATCTCTATAGGGCATTCCTGTAGTCTGAGTATTCCCTGATCCAGAATACAGAACAATACCCCCTACAAGTGCAAATAAACCTCAACTCCTTCCCTATTCATTCAAAAAAATCTCCTTCAAAGCAGGAAATAAATGTGTACAAAGCAGGTAAGTAAAATCAAGGCATGCTGATCTACCAAAAAAAAAAAAAAAAAAAAAAAAAGCTTATTGGAGATTAACACCTGTGATTTACTATCTTTCCTGAGAGCGGTTTTGAAAGGTCAGAGTAGCAGTTCTAATTTGCCTAATTTGACTAAACTTTGTCAGTTACCTAGAAGATGTAAAATGCCTGATGTGATCATCTGAAAGAGACATTATCTCAGTGATGGATATTAGGGTCTACAATTAATGGGACCTATGGTGAACAATCACCTTTTCCTGTTCAACTCTGAGTCTCCATTAGAATAAAAAGCCAGGTTAGGCTATAGTACTAAAAATAATGGTGCTCTTTGTCCCTGAGGCTAAGTGACAGCACCAAGCTCACACAGCTAAACAATTTTCTGCAGAAAGACTGGAGATGTGTTCATCGGAAACAATGCTTTGTGCCTCCTCGAACAGGCTACAAGACTTAAAATCTAAACTATTACAGCAGGTGTGCTAGGATTTAATTAATCTCATGTCATTATTCAGGGCAGTATCTTTTTTTTCAATCACCATATTCAGTGACTACATTGAATCCATTCTCGTTGTAGTATTACATTATGGTTAATTCTGTGTCATTCTTTCTATGTATTTTTATTTCTTTTCTTCTTTTAATATATTGTGGGCCAGATTGAGATCATCTTTAAGTCAGCATTCTTATTTATTTATTTATTTAAATTTAACTTACTGCAAAAGGCATCAGATAATCTATTCTGACCTCTAGTATATCAGACAGACCCAACTGCCCTCATACCAAAGCCATTAGCATTCATACAACTAAAATCAATCTTTTCTGAAGGTATTTGGTCTTGTTATGAAAATATGAAAACAAATTACTTCCCTGGTATTTTGATTCAGTGGAAAAAAATGTTTTTCTGCTGAAAAATTGTTAAGAACTTGTGTTTTACTTCTCATTTCAATACAGATGATTCGATTTCTAGCCCATAGAGTGTCTTAGTCTAAAATTTTAGTCTTTTAACATCGGGTAGCTCCTTGTCATTAATTAATTAAGCATTTTGTATGGTATTTACAGACATGCGTACATATATATACACATGTATTTCTAAAAATAGTTTAAATAAAAATATTATAATTATGCAGCCAATCCAATGTCCTACTGTTGGTTAGTATGCACGTGTTTCAAAGCTTCTCTGTTTATGTGTGTATCCCATAGTATAATTTTAGCACATTTTCGTGACTAAAATGGACTGCTATATTTCCACTTAGAGTGAGGTAGATTTCTATTAATTTTTTTCTTATAATTTTGCATTAATCTTTTTCTAAGCATATTTTTGAGATATTTTGTTTTTATTTTCTTTTACTTATCATCATCTAAGCACTTTTGTTTGTCTCAATGCCATTAATGCAGATGTTGAATTTAATTCCTAACTTATCCCTGGAGAACCTACATGGAAACCTTCATATAATAGTGATTTACCAGTGACTTTTTCTTTTCTGTCAGTTGTTTATTCATTTATGTCTTATTGTGATAACACTCTGTAGTCTGTTAATCAGAATGCCACAGTAGTTCAAAAACCACACAAAATCTTACGTCACTTCTAGGCTATGTTTATTAGTTATTTTTATTGAATAATTTGTAACCTCATCAAAGAATAAAATTGATTTTCTTTGATGATATCTGAGATCATTAAAATCCTGCTGAAGAGCATAAATAGAATTCTTGTTTGATGGTCCTATATAAAACAAAAAATTCTGACAGTTTTCTAACATCTTCCCTTAGATTGCTGTGAAATAAAATATATTCAGTCATAACTGTAAATCAGCCCACTGGTTTTTATTAATATTGATATGATTTTAGTGGATTTCCAGTCCTTGGAACTGCCATGTGCTTTACAGCAATTAAAATTAGCTATGACTTAGTTACTTTTTCAGACAAATCTTTCTGCCTCAAATGCAAGTTACCTGAACTTGATATATCCAGTACAGATAAAATCTTTCTTTCCTCATGTTGACTGAAAGGTTGATCAATGCTTAATCCACACATATGGAATATACAATATATTTTTCATTATACAGTTTAGAAACATATAGTTTCTCACTTTCATTTTTTTTAATAAGATTAACTATTTATATTCAGAAATGAACCATAATCTGTTATGGGACATTTTGGTGGCAGGCACCCGATATCAAATTCGTGGTTCTTTCTCACTGTATTTTCTGTCTTCTTGTCAAACATATGTCTTATGGTACATTTCCTTTTTTGTTCTTGAATAAAGCATAGCTGAGCTGTCCTATTCAGGAAGCACTGTGTTAGGTCTACCATTTCTATTCCTTTGTTCTTATCTTTGTTTAGGCACACTCTTACAAAGCTTCTGGTAGCAACAATCTTTTCAAAAAGTCCTTTTTTTTTTTCACACTATCTGTGAAAAAACTTACTGATTAGCTTTCAATTTTTTCTCCAGTCTTTATTTTCTATAGTGCACTTTCTATATGTCTTCCCCTTTAATTTCTCTAAGTACATTATTAGCTTTTTTAAAAAACAATTTCTGCTTTTACCAACCCAGAAGAATGTCTTTTGAAAATTGTCCTTTATCTTTATTACAGAATTGTGGAAGAAAGTGGTTATTCGACAGATGTCTCTCAAACGATTCCACCTTTTCTTCCTCTCTCAAACTCAGAACAACTTTCTGATTGAGAATTGCAGTCTATCAGCAAAATGATTTTTTTCCCCTCCACTTTAAGCTGTTAGCATTACAGAATCAGAAAAATATGAACTGAAGAAAGGACAGAGATGGAGGAGTAGCTGAGCAGTGGGATCTCTGGAGGAGAGAAGGGGAATGCTGGAGCAGGCTTGATGGAGCTGGGAAGGGATGCTGGGATGGGGAGTTCTAGTACCTAAATCTCTGCCACTTGATCAGTCAGCTTGGTAGGACACCATCATTTTGATGACAGTTAAGTTTTCTAGAAGGTCATTAAGAGAAATAGCCTGGAACAATGAAAGTGTCATTTTCCCTCTCACAAAATGGAACTTTTCTAGAAATCTACTCCACTTAAACACATTCACTTGACAGTAAGATATCTTGTATTTCATTGGAGGGAATTTACATTTCAGTCAGTGTTCTGCATACAACTCAATTGTGAATGTGTAAATGTACATATGGCTTGCTGAGATTAGATTAGGTCCGACAGAAAGACTGAAAGAATAACTCCCAGACTTCAGTATTACTTCTGCAGATCATTTTTTTATGGTCAGTTTTATTTCTGAGCAGTATGAGCTGCAATTTTAATTTCAGCTTATGCAGTTACTCGCTTAAATAACTATATTTTACAGTACGTCAGGAACCTGAAAATTGTATTTCAAGACAATTTTGTGATTTATTCTAGGATTTTTTCCTCTGAAATGATTTACTGTTTAAAAATATTTTCAAATAGCCGGAGAAACAAACAAACAAAAAGCAACTTTAAAATAAAATGACCTTTCTGGGACAAAAAAGAATGTTGTAGGCTTCATTGCCTCACTTCTGAATGCTATTACAGGAAAATGGAAAGATGGAATGTTTTATCTTCACCTTTAATGAGCCAAGTAATGGTAGGACACATGATGAAAACATGAATAATATTTTCCCAGAGGCCATTTTCCTCTGATACATCGTGTTCTATTTTCCTTTAATAATCATTAAATTGATTTCACAAGAAAAATTCTAAGAACTGAGAATAAGGCTTAAGTGCTAACTGCAGTGGCTTTAGCAATTTACTCAAGTCCCATTTATCCTAGTGTTAAAAAATTGGTTTATTAACTTAGTAAAATTAAAAACAAAACAATGCATTCAAAATTAAAAAAAAAAAAAATCAACATCTAAAATATTTTTTCTCCTGTACACTCCTGAAAAACATTGTGGTTATCAGCTCATGGATAAAAACAGAATTAAAAATATTATGGAAATAACGTGATGGTAAATTTAAAATGACCTCTTGTTTCCCATGATAACAAGGCAATATATGAATATGTTATTGAAATTAACTTAAAATAGTGAAAGCCAGAACAGTATATCATACAAAGGTAAAAATGGATTGCACAAATGTAGCTACATTCTCTTTCCAGAAGGTCACTAATATCTTGCTACACTAAATTGGCAGATCTTCTTAGTCCAAACTCAGTGTCATTTCAATGTTGTCAGAGCTGTCTTCACAGACAGTGGTGGACTCTAATGCTGATTTGTCCCCAACTCTCTGAACAGTTAGCTACACAAGGAATAACATGAACAGAGGAAATGAAATATGACATTTATTTCAGGACATGAAAAATCTAATCTTCCATGTTTAGATGCTTGTCTGCATAAAGACATGTAATGTTTTCAACCTGAGTATTCTTTGCTGTGTGTATGTCAAAAGCATCTGCCTTTGCTACTGGTCCTGGGCCCTCTCTGCTTGTGACCTTTGTAGAATTTAATATCTACATTTTCAGACAAGAATCTATTCCCTTGAGGATTTCTAAGCAGTTCTGTTGCTGAAGGGGCTTCAGCTGCTTCTTACACAGCCCACTGCTTTAGATTTGTTTTGAAGTATCCAAAAACATGGGTTTAACAATGAAGATTGTTCCTTCCCATGGAAGTTGCCATGCTCTGGCGCCTTAGCTTCTGAAGAGAGCATGTGGTGAGCATTGTCAGGTTTTTTATTTACCTTTTGTTTTTGTTTTTGTTAATGCTTATTTTTCACTCTCAGCTCTGAAGAGAAAGTTCAAGAATTAAAAAAGGACAACATTCCTGTTGGAATGGGTTCAGTGAGCTTCATGGTGTTCATATGACACAACTACAGTACAGTCCACAGGCAGTTAGTGCAGAAATTTAACTTACCTTAGAGACACTTTAAATCTGCTTGAATACTTGATCTGTGTAAAGAAAATATTTATCCATATAAAATATATATGGGCATCCTTCTACTTTTTTAAATATTATTTTTATTTTTTAATAATAAACATCAGGCAATTTAAGGAACAGAGGAAGATAACTCTTCAGGCAAGCCACCACGGGTGGTGAAGAAGCAACGCAAAACTCTCAGGGATGTTGATGAACACTGTATATATATTGCCACCTCTAGGATATAAAGACATCACTACACTGCTAGGATGGAAAGCAGGCAGACCACTCTTAGATGGTAACCAGACCTGTACACTGAGATTCAGCTTTCAGATCAACACTCCTTCTACATGTTGATTCCTATCAAGGAATATATATTATGCTTTCCTAAATAGCTCAGATTCTTTTTTCCCCCCACAGGTGCAGTGCATAAAACATCTTTGTAGCTTTACAAGATTTCTTTAAACACAAAAAAAATGGCTTTGTGCGTCCTGTCCTTACCCATCCTAATTGAAATCCGGACAAAATATGCATAATTTCATATTTTCATATCAGAAAATTATATGCTTGTCCATTATACTTCCTTTTCCCTTTCCCTTCTTAGTGGGTCTGCAAAAAAAAAAAAAATCTCAAATTCATAGAATAGTATTCTAGAGTAACATAACTAATCTTTGTCTTTAAAACTTTAAAACACCTACTTTTCATATAAAATGAAGGTTTGTACAAATCTTACAGCAGTAATGGTGGTAAACATACAAAGCACATATCCAGACTAAAGATATTTTCCTCTTCCACAGCTGCCTCCTTTTTGTCTTGCTCTTTCAGCATTAGGTAAATTATGGCTGCCCACTAGTGGACGTCTGAAATCCCTGTGAGTAAATTCCTGAGCAAAATTTGATTACAAATTGCACTTATTGGCCAGCTGTTCCAAAGTAAGTATAACTCTAATATCTTTGCATTTTAAATTTGTTTGTCACTGAATTCCATTGTTTTCCCTTTAAATTACATTCCGACTGAAAAAGTTCTGGAATAACTGAGCCATGTGTTCAAAGTATCCCTGCTGTTTTCATTGAGAACAGAGACCCTAAAAATAAGCCATTCTTTGTTTAAACCAAGTGACAATTTATTTTCTTAAAATTTGTGGAAGGGGCTCAATGAAGAGCTTTGCATTCATTGATTTGATTATGGTGCACCATTAAGAGTTTTCTCTTGTATAATTAAATATACATGAAGATATTTGAGATACTAACTTTACAATTCTTATGTTTGTTTGTATAAAATTTTTTGCAGCTCTCATTTCTTATCATTCTGGTACAGCATATAATGTGTTAGGTTTTTCTCTCATGCTTAAAGTAAGAATAGTGGTGCCTTTTCCGAAATATCACTGAAATGCTAAGCAATGGTTTTCCTACTGAAATGTGGCACAGACAAGTCCATTTGGTCAAGATATACAAGTGTACAACTGCAGAGCAGGTTTTTTTAGTGCTAGAATCACTTTCTTCAAATTGTTTCATCAGGACCATTTCATCATTCCGTTGTGGCATCAGAGTGTTGTCAGATCTTGTAAACGCTTCTGACTGTATCTTAGTCTACAAAAAATTTCCTTTCTTTAGCAATGTAATGAACACTGAAAACTTACTGACATGAAGGTGAGCTTCCAACCAAGTTGCCACATTCTGTTCCACTCCATGTTGTATACTTGAAAGTTGTTGAAAGAAACTTGAGTTTCTCCAGGCTTGGCAAATGACTTCTGCTACATCTTTCCAGCCTTCCACATCTATTAAGAACCACTACATCTAATAAGGCAAGCTTATAAAAATCACGAGAAAATAAGAATCAGACGGCATATGGAGGGTGTTAATTAAATAATGGAATAATGGCTATATATTATATGTAGCATATACATACATATATATATATATGTTAGAGATGCTCATTTGGGAACATAGAATCATAGAATCATAGAATCATAGAATCACTAAGGTTGGAAAAGACCTAAAAGATCACCCAGTCCAACCGTTCACCTATTCCCAATAGCTCCTACTAAACCATGTCCCTCAACACAACATCCAGTCTTTCCTTGAACACCCCCAGGGTCGGTGATTCCACCACCTCCCTGGGCAGTCCATTCCAGTGCCTGACCACCCTTTCTGAAAAGTAATACTTCCTCATGTCCAGCCTGAATCTCCTCTGCCGTAGCTTGAAACCATTCCCCCTGGTCCTATCACTAATGACACGAGAGAAGAGGCCGACCCCCAGCTCACTACAACCTCCCTTCAGGAAGTTATAGAGAGCAATAAGGTCTCCCCTGAGCCTCCTCTTCTCCAGGCTGAACATTCCCAGCTCCTTCAGCCTCTCCTCATATGGCCTGTGTTCCAGACCCCTCACCAGCTTTGTTGCCCTTCTTTGAACACGTTCCAGGGCCTCAATATCTTTCTTGCAGTGAGGGGCCCAAAACTGGACACAGTACTCCAGGTGCGGCCTCACGAGTGCTGAATATAGGGGAACAATCACCTCTCTGCTCCTGCTTGCAACACTGTTTCTGATGCAAGCCAGGATGCCATTGGCCTTCTTGGCCACCTGGGCACACTGTCGGCTCATGTTCAGCCGAGCATCAATCAATACCCCCAGGTCCACTTCCTCTACGCAGTCCTCCAGCCACACCGCCCCAAGCCTGTCGCGTCGCCTGGGGTTGTTGTGGCCGAAGTGCAGGACCCGGCATTTGGCCTTGTTGAAACTCATCCCATTGGCTCCAGCCCAGCTCTCCAGCCTGTCCAGATCCCTCTGTAGGGCCTCGCTACCCCCAGGCAGATCCACACTTCCAGCCAATTTGGTGTCATCTGCGAATTTACTGAGGGTGCACTCGATGCCCTCATCGAGGTCATCAATAAAGATATTGAAGAGGACAGGCCCCAGCACCGACCCCTGGGGAACACCACTCACGACCGGTCGCCAGCTGGATTTAACTCCATTCACCACCACTCTCTGTGCCCGGCCCTCCAGCCAGCTCCTTACCCAGCCAAGAGTGTACCCATCCAAGCCTCTGGCTGCCAGCTTCTGCAGGAGAATGCTGTGGGAGACAGTGTCAAAGGCTTTGCTGAAGTCTAGGTAGACCACATCAACAGCCTTTCCTTCATCCACCAGATGGGTCACTAGATCATAGAAGGAGATCAGGTTGGTCAAACAGGACCTGCCCTTCATGAACCCATGCTGGCTAGGCCTGATCCCCCGGTCACCCTGCACATGCCGCATGATCTCCCTCAAGACGATCTGCTCCATAACCTTCCCTGGCACCGAGGTCAGGCTGACAGGCCTGTAGTTCCCCGGATCCTCCTTACGACCTTTCTTATAAATGGGAGTCACATTGGCAAGCCTCCAGTCTTCTGGGACCTCACCAGTCAACAAGGAGCGCTGACAGATGATGGAAAGCGGCTCGGCTATCACCTCCACCAGTTCCCTCAGCACTCTCGGGTGGATCTCATCTGGCCCCATCGACTTGTGACAGTCCAGCTGGAGCAGTAGGTCTCTGACTGTTTCTTTCAGAATCACAGGGGGGTTAGTGTGCTCCCCGGCCGAGATTACCAGGTCAGAGAGAGGGGTATCCTGAGGATAACTGGTCTGACTTTTAAAGACAGACGTAAAGAAGGCATTCAGAACCTCCGCCTTTTCCTTATCCTCAGTAAGTAACTGTCATAAATATCTCCACTTGCCTCAACAACATAATCCTTAGCAATCTCTAAGAGGTTTCTTGCAGGTATACTGCTTTGTGACTCATCAAAGTTTCCATGCAACATATTTAAAAGTAATCTTAGGACAACTCCATGAAATTATGCTTTTAACTAGGAGTCTGAGATTCTTCATTTGAACAGTGCTGTTGTCTATTGGCTATGCAACTTATTTCTGAATGACAGGGAAATAAATTAGCAAGTGAATAATTATCCCCCATGAGCAAACAACAAAAATCATGTGAACATGAATGATATGAACAAACTGGCCCATTATTAACTGTAATGGACAGACACATGTTTGTCTTTCTCTGCACTTTCAGTATCACTCTTTCCCCTGCACTAATCATGTCCATTTCATTCTTCCATATGCCATGCTTCCTAGTTATGGCATTAATTACACACAAGCATACACATTTTTCAGGCTTTCCTCCAGAATATCTACTACAAAATTTGTGCATTGACTCCTCCCACTGAACTTCTGCGGATAGAAATGTATGGGAGCCTGACAGCTCAAAGGACACTCAGCCAGAAAGCACTGAAAGACAAGTTCAGACTGCTCAATGGAAAGTCACAATTTTTGGCAATATTTTTTCACTGCAAGTTAAAAAAAAAAAAAAGATTTTGTGGAATCATCATTTGCCAGTGGAAAATATCTTGAGGGATAAAATGTTCTAGTTTTCTACTTAGATGGAATGCCACTGCCATATAACTATAATGAGGTGAATAATTCTTTATATATGCTTGATAGGAGTGATGAAATTCAGAAATGTCAATTACTCTGAGAAAAAAAATTATGTGAAGAGAGGAGGAGAAGGGGAAAGAGGAAGACTTTATCAGAATAAAGGAACCTGATGTGTATCAGAGTATCTGTAAGTTAGTATTCTAGTTGTAGAGGTGATGATCTGAACATATTCAATTCACATCTTTCACATCTGCTGTGCTAATGTTTACAGAACGCTCCAACAGATTTCCATGCTGACATTCAAACTGCATTATACAGTGAAATGCAGTACAGAAAGTGTGAGCAACCAATGAAGAATAGTGAAAAAAACTAAACATCTCTAGTGTGTTCATGATTATATTGCTCATGACATTCATAATAAGCTAAATGTTAGTGTATTTCAATTTCGAGGAAAAATCATAAATCATTAAACTGATACAAATTTATATTTATGTATTTATATATCTTAGAAAAGTTAATTTATTTAAACCATTGTAGTGAAGTGTGTACTAAGCTGAATGGAGGAGGTTATGGATTGCATGGGGCAAGGCTTGGTATACTTGCTGAGCTCAGTATCGTAATAAAGCTTTCACAACCTGTTAGATGACAAAACATGCCATTTTATTAGCTTCTGTAGATTGCTGTCTATGGTTATTCAATATTTCACTAAAATCCTTTGGCAGACATTTGATTTCTTCAGGGGCAAAACTTGAACAAACCCAGGACCTTTTTGAATTCACAAATGTATTTAAGTGGAGACTTCTAAACATTGTTTAGATGTGCTGCTTGCTCATAACAAGGGAATCAGCTGGGTTTTATTTTGTATTTTTGAAACGATATGCAAAACTGGAATGAAAAAAGCTCCATATCTAAGGAATTGCAAAGGAACAAGTATCTGTTTTTTAAATTTACTTTCTTCTTTTTTTTTTTGTTTGTTTCTCTCCTGCTTCCCTTGTATGTGCAGGCATTGATTAGATTAGTTATTACATGTGGAAATTGATTTATAATCCAACAGATTTGTTGGATCAATGCATTTTAGACCTTCCAAATGTCCTCATACCAGTCTCATCCTTTCACTAAAAAAAAGTGGTATTTTTATTTTTTTCAAAGCTTACTTGGGTGGTCTCATCCCATGAGATAATATTTTATTTGTGTTTTGACTTACAAAAATTCAGGTAGTAATTGCCTCCAGTGAAAACTCAACATATTCTTTTGCTTTGATTAGGTCTTTGAATTAGGAGCTCTGAAAACAAGACAAACAGAACATGTACATATCCTAGAACTATTTTCCCATTTAATACTAGGAAATCTGCAATGATCAATTCATGTGATTTGAAACAAATCCCAAATATAACTTCAGTTGTACTATGTATTCTCATTTGCTCTGTTTTGACAAGATTAAATTTACTTAATTTACTTCTGATATCAGTCTGGTAATCCATCTGTACAACACAGACAGAATTCTCAAATTCTCTCTATGATCTCAGTTAACTCATTTTTTCTTATGCTCCTTCAGTGTCATTACAGTTTTGTAGAAGTGTCTAAGGATTAGAACAGCTACTCCTGATCATACTTTTCTCAGTGAAAAACTGAAAAATAACTGAAAATACTTTGTGGGCTTATGGATCATGATCTATCTGATCTCTCTCCCTAGTTCACCACACGCACTGTCTCTTTGGTTTTCATACTGATTTGAAATCAAAGGCATCACCAGTCAGTGCTTTACCTTCTTGAAACATTCCCCCTTACTGATTATTCTTACTTCTCCAGTGACAGTGAATGGAAGTGACCAATGGCCAGATTTCATTGCATGAAATTCAACTTGGATGCATTTTGATATTGGTAACTAACTGCATCCAAGAACTTTGTAATCTTTTTCTATTCTGGCTGATTAGATTACAGGCTGTTGCTAGTTGGTAGGAGTGGAGTACAATTCTTTCCTTAAATGCTCTATCCAGGAGAAACTTTTGGGTAACTGTTAAGCTGAATCGTTTCTCTCTCCATTTTTTTTTTTTTTTTTCCCTGAAGTGTTTCAAATCAATATTTTGATTTATCTTGTTTTTTTTTTTTGCTTAAATTGAAGGTATTCACAGCATGGGACATAGGTTGACAGATTCTTCCACTGACCACAGAACTGTAACGCCTTTGTTAGATAAATGGTTTGGAGAAAACAAAGAAATAAAGCTCAGTACTTGGACTCCACTGTAAATCTTTTTTCTTCCTTTCTTCTCTTTCTTTCTTTTCTTTCTTCTCCTTTCACTGTCTGTGTTTCTCTGCCTGTCTCCCTACCTCCTCCTTTCCTCCTCCCTTCCTCCTCCCTTCCTTCTTCCTTCCTCTTCCATTCTTCTCCTTCTCATTTGCTTGCGCTGTATGTATGTAACTTATATATATATAGGAGTTACGTATTCAGTCAGGCAGAGAAAGAAAAACAAACAAACAAAAAAAATAAAATTCATTGTTTCCATTCCTGATGTCTTTGAGATCAAAAGAAGCAATAATTTTTGTCCTATAAAAGCTTAAAATCAACCAATGTGCTGAAAAACATATGGCAACTCAGTGATAGCAGGATACTTATGCTAGAGGAAGGGAGGTTTTCTGTATAATTGTGTGATAGACACAGGCCTGGAGATAAAGTTTCTATACATAGAAATAAAGTGGTGGAAATCTGTTATTCTACAACATGGATAGAGTGATACAATTCTTAGAGCCCTTTGTAACTGCTTCACCAAATGCTCATGCAAGGAAGAAAAGATAATGAAGTTAAAGCTGAAGTCATCCTTTCCATCAGTGTTTTCCGGGGGAGTGAAAGGAATGCAGATCAGGGCACCATTTCTGCAGGGAAAGCCACCAAGGTCAAACAGCATATAATGATTTATGGAATTGTTAGTAGCCTTGTGTGATAGGGATTTGCCCTTTTCTTTGCCTTTTTTTTTTTTTTTCTTTTGTTTTCTTCTTTTGTGACTTCTCACTTTATCTTTCCATATACGTACTTAGACCAAAACCCCAGCATAAAGAGTACATGTACCAGGAAAGTAAAGTGTGTTTAATAACTAAAGATTGAACATCTCCCCCTCAATTAACATGATTTATTAGAGCTGAAACTAAAACAATGCACCTGTAATTTCTGGAGCTTTTTGTTATTAGTTGTCTCTGCTGAATTTCTTCTTCTTCTTTTTTTTTTTTTTTTTTTTTTTCTGTTGATAACTTTGGTAAACTTCTCAAAAAGTAATAAAACTACATGGAATGAAAAGTTCTGAAGTTCCAATCTTATATTATTTTCTTCTCCATGCTTCCTTAATATGGTAATGTTTTCAGGAAGCAATAACTTCAGAAGGAAGTTTATTATAGGCAGGATAAAATGTAGGATAACATACAAGGTAGTTATTATTCTAGGTTTCAGTTTAAACTTTGAGGTGATTTAGAGACAAACACTGATAAATATACTAATGTCTTTTGAAAAATAAATGTTGCTGATTTTTTTTCTTTAATTTATTTATCTCCCAATTGTCAGATACTCTCTAGCCCAGTGTCCAGGGCTTGTTTTACTTCCTTGAACCCACAACCTAAGGCTTTTAGATCTTTAAATTAGATATTCAGAATCAAGTCTTAGGAAAATCTAAATTTTTTTCAGAATATTTGGTGTCCAGTTAAAGAAGATATATGCTTGCTTAGACATAATCCTTTAGTTTGTTTTAGATATCTGAGATTTTCCTGTGGGACTGGCAGATAAAACACTGAATCTATAGAAAACCTGTATTTTCTGGTGCAGTATCTACAGACCAGGAACAATCGCATACAGCACCTGAAATGAATACTGTGTTTTTTATCAGCAGAGCCAATGGAACAGAAACAGAAAGACAGCTGATCAGACCCTACCAGTAGTGCTGGTAACACTGGTAGCACTGATGCCTCAAGGTGCCTCAGCTATCTCCACAGAATATGACATAAGACATTTGGAAGATCTTTGTACTTCTGAAGTAGCCTCGGGGATCCAAGAAAAATACACTTAGCACACTGGAATTCCAGAGAATTTCTCTGCCGCTTGGCATTATTCGTATTTGTTGATATCATGCACCTTACTTATAGCCTGGAAGGCCAACTGTGTTCTGGGCTGCATTAAAAAAGGAGTGACTGGCAGGGAGAGGGAGGTGATTGTCCCCTTCTACTCGGCTTTTATGAGGCCCCATCTGGAATACTCCATCTAGGCCTGGGGCCCCCAGAACAGGAAGGATGTGTTGCTCTTGGAGCGGGTCTGGAGAAGGGCCACTAAGATGATCAGAGGGAACTGGGCTTGTTTAGATTGGAGAAGAGAAGGCTCGGGGGAAACCTCATTGTGGCCTTCCAGTACTTGAAAGGAGCATATAAACAGGAGGGGGAAAGGCCGTTTACAGGCGTGGAGAGTGATAGGACTCTGCTTTTCACACAGAGGGCAGTGATGCACTGGAACAGGTTGCCCAAGGAGGTTGTGGATGCCCCATCCCTGGAGGCATTCAAGGCCAGGCTGGATGTGGCTCTGGGCAGCCTGGTCTAGTGGTTGGAGACCCTGAACATTGCAGGGGGGTTGAAACTAGATGATCATTGTGGTCCCTTTCAACCCAGGCCATTCTATGATAAATACCTAGAAGCACTAAATATATTTCCCAGGACTTATTTCAATGCAGTTGTACTGAACTTGAGACAGTTAAAGTAATACCTGTACTGGAGTATCCTGAGTCTCTTCACTCATTTTCCTTCTAGGTTTCCTTCTAAGGTAAACTTCATCATCGAATAAATGTGGCTAGAAAAATATTTGGGAGTATTTTCTCTGGTGTGAAAATGGGAGCATTTTTTCCAGTGATGGTACTGCAGCATCTGCTAAAAAATTGTTGGCTATTCATCCATTAAAATGGAAGTTTTCTCACTGGGAAACTTTTAAACAATAAAAACTAAGTGAGATGAATCCTTTGTAAAACATACAGAAGAATCAAATCTTACAGAAGTAACTGTGAATAAGTTGTGAATCAAAAGTCAATTTCCTCTGACTCTTGAACAACTTTTAAAACTCTGAATAAGTGATCCCCAGTCTGTACATTGAAATAATGAGGACTGAAAATAGTAAATATATTTTGTAATTGTTTTTGTCTGAAAATAGTAAATACTTTCAATCACCTCTGAGTGAAAAGCCTACAACAGAAGAACTACTAGAATGATAATCATTGTCAAGAATTATGAGCAAAAGATAATTTCATATTATAATCTGGGTAAAAGAACACTGCTTTGCAGATGATGTGCAAACTATTTCTCTAACAACTGACATGTGTATTCAAGACGTAATTACATAGTCACTTAGATGAGGAGTAAGTATCTCACCTGCTTTCCCTTTATTTCACTTGTCTGTTGGAGTCATTCCACTTGTACTGGGCTTTTGTGTGGCTTGGTAAAAAGCAGGATCTAGACAAAAGTTAGCCAAAGAAAAAAATTTTTTCATCTGCATCAGTAACTCAGCTCAATGCTCAGAGGTCTATGCTGGATAAAAGAGGATAGAACAAGAGGAGTTGAGAGAAAGGTCAGAATGACATTTTCAGTTTGAGCTTTCTGCCAACCAGATGGTCATTTCTTCATCTATATTTATGCCTGAGGTTATTTCTACGCAGGTAAGTTTTCCTTTGTTGTTCTTTTTGCCCAGTTTTTCATCTGGTTCAGCTTCTTCTGGATGCACCCATTTGGTGTATCCTTGCCACTCCTCTCAGTGCTGTATCAGCTGCAAACTTGCTGAATGTGCAGTCTGACCCATCATCCAGCTCACTAATGAAGAGGTTAAGCATTACTGCCCCCATTCTCAATCCCTACTGTACATCACTGGTGACTTATCTCCAACTGCACTTTGTACTAATGTTCCCTAACATTTGAAACCAGTCGTTAAGCTGTACTTTAATCCACCTCACTGTCCACTTTCTTACTTATATCCAACCTTATGAGATGCTCAAGTTTTTGTTCTGTATGAAGTATAACTGGATGCTTTATGGTTTCGTCAGATTACTTAGAGGTTCTTGGCAATAGATTTACCTTTCATTAAACATTTTTTTTTCCTGATTTTTGTTCTTGCTTCTTGTCTTTATGTTTTTTATCCCTGAGTGAAACCATGCCAGAATGGTAATATGAATTCAAGAGGCAACAATTTTGTAATGCTTTTTTTTTCACTTGGATTTCATTATGGTGCACATGGCATCTGATTCATTTCCTGCTGATGACATTCAAGACATATCTGCTGACCTGAGGGGGAGTGAGATTAAGCTTTGATGACATATGCAGATATTCCATTACAGCCACGAGCTCCACTATTTCTGGAGACCAAATACAATATTAAAGCAAAGAAGTACAAGAAATCCTTGTCCTGTATTATGCCTTAGCAGTCTATCTTAGTACACAAAAGGTATTTTTAAGAAAACACATCATACAAAGTAATTTGTGAGTTCTATATTTTTTTCTTATAGAGAATGCAGGCTACATTTCAAACTGTAATAGACTGTATCAACTTGGGCTTTGCTTATGGTAGAAGGATCACAAAATGTTGACAGTAGGAACCTGGCTCTTTTTATCAAAACTGTTCCTGTTCCCACTTACCAGATTTATAAACAATTGAATCCAGATGGATTTGTATCTTAGCACTCATGAAAAAGCTAACCCTAATGCCATTTCACTTGGCTATCATGAAAGAAACAATAAGATGAAATGATTCACTTGGTTACCAGAGGAAAAAGTTGCACTTTACTGTCTTCTCTACTAATACATATAATTTTCTGCACAGTACAACTGATGGAATATACGTCTGTGAATCATATGCTTATGTTTCAGAAACAGTGAAACAACAGTGAAACTACCAATAGCAGAAACAGAACTTGCATTTGGATGCAATGTGACTTCTTTTTTCCGAATATCTAACTCAAAGTTAGCATAAATAATATATTTTCTAATGCTCAGGAAATGAGAGACAGATGAGTGAGAGTAAATGTTGTTTACAGATTACTCAATAAGAGTCAGTTGAGAATACACATGGACTGAGTTAGTAACTCTTACATAACTGCGAAGTAAGTGAGTATTAAGTACATAATCCTATTATCCCCACTATATTTTGTTTTGTTTCATTTAATCTGGTCGCAATGTTATTTCTTAAATGTAAATACTTAGCTTAATTTCAGTTCCATAATCATTGTTTCAAGATTAAAAATGTATAATGAATTTCATTTAAGATATCATGGTCCCTGGAGGCATTCAAGGCCAGGTTGGATGGAGCCCTCGGCAGCCTAGTCTTGTATTAAATGTGGAGGTTGGCAGCCTTGCTTGTGGCAGGGGGGTTGGTACTTGATGATACTTGGCGTCTCTTCCAACCCAAGCCATTCTTTGAATCTATGATTCCATGGTCTCATCTCTATATTTTTTTCAGTCATGAAACACAGTAAGAATACACAATGAAAGCAAAAACAAAACAAAACAAAACAAAACAAAATTGAAGAGATTGGAGATTGAAGAGACAGGAGACTGTCACACTGTTCCAGAGTTGTGGGAAACCTGGAATGTATTTCTTGCTGAATGGAGAATAAGGCTATGGTGTTCAAGTTATAGTCAGTGTAACAAGGCTATACTGGGTGGAGAAGACACCTGGTGCTTCCACAAATAGAGATGAAGCAAGCTGTGAAGAAAGGCCTCAGTTCTTTGTGCTGCAGCATCACCGAGTTCAACTTCTGTCTTAAATTTAGAGCTTCATGCAAATAATTTCTGTTGACTGAAAACACCATTTTCAGATTTATGCCCTGCTAATACTTGTCTTTCGGAGTAAGATGAATAATATTTCACTGCTATGTTAACAGCTGAAAGTGTTCAGTAGGTTTTATTTTTGACTTTACAGTTATTGGTTTTTTTTTATTTATTTATTGTTGTTGTTGTTTTTCTCTCCTCTAAGAGAACAAAGGCACATTTTGTCATGTTTAATAGAAAGATAAGTCTTTGAATTAACCCATGCAACTATTAGTTCGGCCCCACTGTAACCAAGTATCTCAAATTCATAACTCCAACTCAGATTACCAGTGATACTTGACTTTCTGACTTTTGGAAGATGTCCACAAAGTTGACTCATATCCTTATATCAGAACTGTGGCTGCACAAAACTGACAAGATTAAAGACAGGCTGCAATAATTGTTTGGGTTAGAAACAGAAGTAGGATAGTAACAATAAGGAAGTACATTAGGACAGGTAAGAGCAGGACAGAGACAAACGGAAACATAGAATATTCTCTAGAAATAAAAGAAATAAAACAATTTCCTAAGTGAGTTTTCATTTCTGAAAATATTCTAATTTATACCTGTATGCACTTAGATTTCATTGTTCTTGTGCAGATTGTTCTGTGTGTTCACAATTAACATTCGGATGAATAACTGTTAGCACAAAAGGAGTAGCCGTGGGATGCTGATGCCAACAATTATAAATTAAAATAGAAATTAAATTGGTTATTTGTCAACTCACATTTTCTCCCCTGGTGCATCGTAACTAACTTCACCTGCTTTTCATACAGTCTTCCTACTTGTAAAGACTCCACAGAAAAAGAAGCTACTTTTTAAAAGTGCTGTTGTAAATTGGCTAGCAATCCAATGAACTGCATCTGACACTTCTACACTTTGATATAAACCTTTGCTCATATTTGTGCAGCATTTTCATGTCATCAGTGATACCCTCATTATGTCATCCAAACAATGAATTATTTACATGTTTTAAAAATAGTGGGAGATAGCTTAACATGTGAAAATAAAACACTTCAAAAAATCCTCAGATCTGAGGCAATGAAATGCAAAGCATTAAGTGTAATGGCAGAAAAAATAGGATGAGGCGACCTGACATTTTCAAGACCAGCATTTAGATGCCTCTGCTCATATACTATGAAGCTGTTTCTCATGTGCAATCATGAGCAGTTCACTCATCATGCACTCCTCCTGAAAATTTAGTCCCTGAAGTTCATAACAGACATTTGCTATGCTTTTGTCTGCACAGGAACTCCTAGTCACACAGAAGCATGCTGGCTAGTCAGCTTCTGCTTCCTAATAGGGATAGACTTTTTTATATGGACATCCAACAGTATTATCCTCGTGCCATTTCAGAGACAAGACTGCAAACATTCCCAGAAACAAACTCAGAAATTGGCATCAGTATGCAACCCTTCGATCATATAATATTAAATATTGTTTTTACAGACTTCTGAAATTAAAAATTTCTTTATAAATATTCAGTATTACCAGCACAAATAGTGGCTTAAAATTTTGCTCAGAGCTGCAAGGTTGCTTAATTTATGTAAGACATTTCATGCAAACTTTAAAGCAGAGACTGTAGAACACACAAATTTTCTTCCAGATTATCATGCAATTGCTACAGCAATATTATTGTTCATTTTACTGTGGCTTACAATTCACATCTTTTATGAATTACTACTACTGTGTCTGCACGAACACAGTAATTCATATCAATGCTGGAGGTTACAAACTGCAACAGAGAAATATTGCACAGAGACATCATCATTCACAGATGACACAAGCTTTGGCCTCCAAACGGAATTGAGGCTTGCTGCAAACTGGCAAAGAGCATCAGCCAAGGGCTGGCTGGTTCAGACCTTTCCATCATTTCCCATTTTTCAGCTGGTGTACATACCATCTCAGATGAAAATCTTGTTCTGCTATTGCTTCTGATGGTTACAGTTAAGTCATGCTGACTGAAATGATGATAATTAAGCAGTCCAGAGAGAAAGAAAAATTGCATCTTGTCTAAATTTGGAAATCTTTTGCTACATTTGGAAACAAGGAATTAGCACCACCTCAAGCAGAATTTAGTACCTATGTAAATCTCACATTTAATTGGCTCTGGAATTGTCTACTATGACCACCACCAGACATCATCTTAACATTCAATAACTTCAGAAGAACAAGACAGTTGATAAATTTTTCAGACAGTAATGATAGAGAATGCCATGAACCAACAACATTCACAATATACCTTTTCCAGTACACCAAGTGCAGATGACGCTTGTCAATAGACTGTTGCAATCCAACCTTTATGCATCTACAGTGATGGGACAGACCTCCCTCTTTCTGAACATAATCAAGATGGAAGCACCCATTTATGCTGAGCTATATATGAACTAAGAGAAAACAAAACATAGCTTTGTAGCATGCCATTGTATTTTATGCAGGGCTTAAGCAGTAGAAATGAGCAAACCTCTCATGTCTTCTGCTGCATATTCCTATTGCCTCATATAGCAGTTACAAGTCAGAGAACCACAATGTGAAATTAAAGGGATACTATATATGGTCTTGTGAAAATCTGTGCTCCATTAGGTTCAGGCCACTGGGGATTTCATTCCTTTATTTCCAGTCAAAGACACTCTAAAACTCTCAACCTGCCTATGTAGCCATAGGTCTGCAAAGAGACATCTACGGGCTAACATTTTTCTCTCTGTTCAGTACAGACAAGTAAATGGGAATAGAAATTCACAGGTTCATAACCAAAACCATGTATAAGAGATTATTCTTTTACATAATTGTCTCAAAGCTTGCTGGGGACACAGATGAACAAGTCCAAGCAAGTCCTGGGCAAGAGTTGAGAAATCCTTTGTCTGCAGATGGACAAGTCCTGGGCAAGGGTGTGAAATCCTTTGTCTGAGGGACACAGATGGACAAGGCCAGGGGCAGTGAGAGAGAGATAAGCTGCAGCTTAATGGCCCTGAAGCAGTCTTTTGTATGGGCTTATCTCAAGGAAGATGGCCATCTCTGGAGGTGCTGCACATGACTCTTACTCAAGCTCCCAGGAATGCCACAATGGCAGAAGAAGGATAAAAAGGGGACCCACAACCATGAGGTTTTCTGGCAACAGATTCCACATGAAGAAGAGGTTTCCGACATAAGAAGCCTCACAACCTGCCTCTCTCCCTCCTGGGACTTGCTCTGCGCTCTACCAGCATGCTGAAGAAGAACAAAGGTGTCTGCCATCAGATTCCTCACTATGGAATTCCTGCATGTTGATGGACTCTCCTGGGCCTACTACCTGAGTCCTGCTGCTTTCTCCTGGTTGGTTCTGCGACTTCTTCCTGCTACCTGCTTGCTGCCAAAGACCGGTCACGGTGCTGCTGCTCTCCCCCACTTCTGCTTTTGCCTCAGACCTTCGAAACGCCGTGCAACAGGATGCTGCTGGATCCTGGTGGTGACTCTCCCCGCTTTACGCGATTCTTGCTTCTTTCCCATCTTTTCTTTTGCCCTCCTTCCCTTCCCCGTCTCCCCAATTAGGATTTGTAATAAACTGGTTGGACCAACATTTGAACCATTGTTTCTTAATCTCGCACCGGGTATACAGATATTAAAAGAACCTCTTCTCCCTCCTATAAATTGGAGCGAGACTCCATGAGAGGGAGGAGTATCATACATAAGGATTATAGTGGTGTCTCTTGTGCCCTCTTTCTGGATCTTCATCTTGCTTAGTTCAATTCCCCTCCCCTCTGTCTTATCTCACTTTGTCTGTTGTTGTATCTTGAATTTTGTCTCCTCCATCTTCGCTTTTCAAGGAGTACCCAGTGGACTGTATATATCCCACCATAAATTCAAAAGTGCATCAAAAGAACTTTAGAAACTGTTGATGTGCTGTTGGGTTGTCAGTCCAGCATCCAGTAAACTGAAGCATTCCTGTGGAGTCTACTGGTTCTCATCTACTAGTCTCATCTATGACTGAGATAATGTTACAATAAACTACTTTTCTTTGAAATACTTAGTAATGTGCATAAATACATTAATGAAATAGTAAGTAGGTTAATCTCTAAGAGTCCTTTAACCTTATTCCCAACAATGAGTTTATTGGGCTATTATAGAAATAAGCTTGAGATGTTTTATACATGTATACATAAATATCCCCATCACCAACTTGTGAAACAAAATAAACCTTCTAGTGAAAAACAATCTTACTGTGTGCCAAGTTGTATTATTTGCTCTTATGGATATAACAAATTATTTAAACAACCCTTGGGACTGATTTCTTCACAGGAGAGAATAAGTTGAAGGTTCCTGATAAAGACTTGGCAGTGAATATTTTTTCCCATGATGTTTTCAACACAAGCACATTTCATCCGCAAGAATTGTTGCATTAGGATTGGCGTATTGCTGTTGGCACGGTTGCTCAAAGTGGGGCTGAGGGGATCCTGTCGCTGCCCATAAATTACACCATTGAGAAAATTACTTTCAGCCAGCTATAAACAGGCAATTGTGAAAAGCTACCGATTGCCCTCCTCAGGACAATGTTGGTGCTAAAAGACTGAGGTTGTAATGAGCAGCACATATTGACAAGAGTTTTGGGTTTTGTAAAATACTTAAACCCTAAATTGTCTTCATATTCACACAAATTTAGTGCAGAGGATATAACATAGAGAAAGTATGTTTATTGCAGTTCTGGTATCACTGAGAGTTCATTTAGGGAGAGAAGTTATTTCCCTGAGTTGCAAGATATGACTAATCCTGTTTAGCAAAATGGTCTGCAGAAAAAAATACAAATGTTTTTTGCCTTTCCCAGAAGCTATATACCAGTGATCACTTTTAGCTGGGAGAGGGCAACAGACTGCAAGCTTTTCACTGAAGTCAGTATTTTTAGTTTAGAACTCTATCTGTCTCTTTCTTGTCTTTTTACTGTTGATTCTCATACAAAAAGCTCTTCCTCAAAAATGTAAATTACAAGAAACCTCTAGCCACACGTTCACTGTTCTTGGGAAGAATATTATTATTATTTTTTCTCTTTTCCATTTCCCCTTTTCCTTTTGGCTCTTTTTTTTTTTTTTTTTTTTTTTTTTTTTTTTTTTTTTT
>NW_024962265.1:30523750-30733669 GCF_019238085.1 Lagopus leucura
ATTCTTTTTCTTTTTCTTTTTCTTTTTCTTTTTCTTTTTCTTTTTCTTTTCCTTTTCCTTTTCCTTTTCCTTTTCCTTTTTTTTTTCTCATTCTTTTTCCTTTTTCTTTTTTTTTTTTTTTTTCCCTTTTTTCCCTTTTTCATTTCCCTGTTGTTCTAAATTATTAATTAAAAGGACATTTCAGGATGGAGTTAACTGCATCGTTAACTGCATCACCGTGAAAGCTTTTTTTGAGGTATACAATGTTCCAAAATTGATCCTACTTTTAAGGAGGTTAAGTGATGAAACAGTGTATGTCAATACTGGCATGTTCCGCTATCAAGGAAAAGCAAAAGTCAGGAGATCTAGAGAACTTAAAGATAAATCCCCAGAATTCATAGGATGCAACTAGACTGTTAAAAGGGCACATGCTTTACTAGTCTTGCCTATGCTATACAGGAAATATTATTGGAACTGTTCATCTTTTCTTCTCTAATCATATACTATTAACAGAAGTTACTTCTTAGGCATAAAATGGGAACAGATGGATAATCTTTTCTGGTAGCTTTTTCATATGTTCCTGGGGAAAGCAAAACAAACAAACAAAAGAAAACAAAACCCAGAAAAATGTAAATAACTATATAGAGAAGAAAACCAATGCTATTTCTGATGCTGTGGTCCCTCTTGGTCTATGATCTGTTCAACATAGCAGGAAAATCCCTATGGTGTTCGAACACATCTGCCATACAAGCTACGATTTCTAACCTTTGAGGAACAGCTTCCTTGTGAAGCAGGTGTTCATAAATATGTCTGACAGAGTGTATGAAGCAGAAAGAAAAAGAGAGAAGGGGAAAGAGAGAGAGATGAAGTGATTTGCATAGTTCTGCACTTTAATTATAAAGCATCTTTTGCCTGATGACACAACTATACTAATTATGCCTCATTACTCTTCCCTTGGGAGCATTCCGATTAAGCATGTCCCAATTATGTGGAGTATACATGATGATGGTAAAAAATGGCACATTTTCTGATTGTTGCAGCACACAGTGATTATATGTACGTATCTCTTGGGACCAAATGGTACAAAACATCTTGACTGTGCTTTTAGAGGCCCAAAAACACATTCCAAACCCAAAGATTTCTAAAATACAGATGAAAATTTTAAGTCAAATTCAATGCAATCTAAGGCTTTTAAAAAATGCTGAGACTGCATAAGCATTCAGCAATGGATTTTGCAGAGTTTAAATGAATATCTCATTTTCTTACACATCAGTTGTACAAGAAATGTTTCTCCAAATACCTGACGTCAATGCTAGAGATTATTAATTCATATTACATTCTCTTATCAGCAGCCTAAGAATTCCCACTGTGAATAGTATATAAAATAATTCTTAGTGGAAGGCACATAAAGGCATGAATGTTGCATGTTGTCTAATAGTCCGAGTGGAAATGCTGAATTTTTCCTGTTGACATGAAATCAGAAAGAAATGTCTTCTTTTCTGACTAAAGAAAATGCATTTAGCTAGTAGACATATTGCTACTGAAAAAAGCAGTATCAAAAACAAATATTTAACTGGAGCACTAAAAAGATCTCTGAAAGTGTTTCTCTTGCCTGTAACAGGGCATGCATATGTTTGGATAGATGTGAGTTCTCTCATTCTATGGGGTGCCTTTGTCTATTCAAAGGTCCACGTTAGCAGCCCTGCCATTGTGGTCTTCAGTAACAGAGTACCTTGACTCTGAAAAATGTAAAAATAAGCTTGTCAAGGTAGTACAAAATGCTCAGGAATATAAGCATACAATGATCCTTATGGCTGAAGGAAAATTAAAGTACAATATTGTTAATGTAACGCCTAAATAATTCCCCTTTCGTTCAACTCCCAAATGTAAAATTGATTTGTCTTCAAAAGAAAAGGAGTCATATAAGTTAAAATATGATAAAGACTATAAATGCTACAAGACAATAATTACAAAAGAATCATTTGCATTAAAAAAAGTAGAATCAATCCTCAATCCTTAAGACAGGGAAAGAAGACAGGCATTAACATATTTTTAAAATCTAGTAGAATAATGATTTCTTCAGACTAGCATGACAGAAGCTGCTTCCTACTTCATTGATAAAGTCCTTCAGTAGCTCAAGATCTGTAAATAAACTGGAAGGCAATCCACATACTTTCCAAACTTATTCCTTTGATTTAAGAGTTTTTCTTTTCTCTAAATCAACTTTGTTTATACTATATAAGCATGCGTCATTGCTTGAGTGTGAAATCTTCAACAGTCTTTATCATCAAGACTATATATGCAAAATTAATTCCTTTTTCTACTTAATTTTGGATCCTTGTTTGCCTTACATTCATTTGTGCACCATAAATGATAAGTAACATCAACTCATGATTTTTTTCTATCTGCTGGAAGACCACAGTAGTCCTATGATAAAGTAGAAGGTGACAAAGTTAAAGTGAAGATTTTGATGAATTATAAATCAATGTCTATCTACCTTAGGTAAAAAAAAAAATAAATAAATAATAATAAAAATAAATAAATAAAGTCAGATGATGGCTACAGTGACACTTGAGTTACTTATTCACTGAAAAATGCAGCTGTGACTGTGAGGCTACTTTCTGTTGTCTCTAGAAGGTCTCACCAAATTCCTCCTCCTGATCAGCTGCCTGTAGTAAACACAATTGTGTCACCCAAATTAACCAGGCCCCATTTTCTTGACATCAGTCCTTTAGATATTTATAAGCATTGATAATACCTCAGTCTTCTTCAAGTTAAACAGTCCCAGGTCTCTCAGACTTTCAAATAAAAATCTTTTCCACAATAATCTTTGTAGACCTCCACTGAACTGCAATAATTTCCTTTCTTGAACTGGGAAGCCCAAAATTATGCTCAGCACTTCAGATATGGCCTCACCAGAGCAGAGCAGATGGCAAGGATAACCTCCCTTGACATGCTGGACATGGAATGGATGTGGACGAACCATTTTGAATAAGGAGAATTCCACCACACAAATGTAGTTTGTTGTGCCATTAGCTAACAGGGGAAAACAGTTCTTCTCATTTTCTGATATATATATACATATATATATATATGTATGAAACTGAATATAGTCATAAATGTCTCCAGAAGAGTGAAAATATAGCTTGGTCCACCAAAGAACTGGAGGATGAATCTGTTGTTAACTGAGATGCATCCTGAAAGTAGCATGAGCTATGAAATTCTATCATGAAAGATATACGGGCATAGTCTCTGTTTCTCATTTGCATCTTCTGACAAATACCCAACTGTCAGTTGTATATTTTAGCATTTTGGAGCCAGAAAGTTAGCTCTATTGCAGAAGGCTTGCAAAGTAACATCGTGAACATTATTACTCCAACTTTCTATGTAATTATTCCGAAGTAATAGTCTTAAAAACATTTTGCAACACTCCTTTAATGGAAAAAAATAATTTCTTAGGTGGCCAGTCTCATGATGAATAAATTTGGCATGACATCTTCACTGATGACTCATGGAAATCATTGTTTTTGGAAACTATTCTGTTTGTAATGAAAGTAAGTTGATTTGTACTTTCTCTCTTTCGTGTTTATCAGAGAAGCAAGATATTTGTCAAATAAATAATTTTGATGCTTATTCCGATCGGGTCTACAAGCTGAAGCTTTTAGTCTGGCATGATCTGGGGTTCAAAAGTGAAGCCTGACTTTACAGCTTATTCGCCTGATTAAGATGAAATTTTACTACTGAATGTACTACAAAGTTTTAGAAATTGGTATAAAATTGGTATAACTGCATGGTGCAAACTATTCTCGGTTGTGAATTTATGCAGTTAAGATGGAAGGAGTGTGGAAATATTAGGTGTTTGAACAGAGACCTCATGCATGTGGATTTAGACATAGATGTACTTGTTTGAATGTGTCATATTCGGACAAAACCAATCTCTCCCTTTAACATATGCTTTTGGTATGATGAAGAGAGAATAATTATGTAATCTGGGGCCTTTATCATTGCATATGCAAAGCCACACCTGCAAATAACTGCACATACATATCTTGATTAAAAGAAAGCAAAACAAGCAATGGTAAGATATTTAGCTGGTTAACTATGTTCCCAAACCAAACAACTAGAAGCACTGCCACTTGAAATTTCAACTGAACTGAATAATTTTGCAATGCAGACACAAAAACTAGTCCCTCATACTCAAGATCAAATTGAAGCCTTTCAGAAAAG
Organism: Lagopus leucura; assembly: GCF_019238085.1. Taxonomy (NCBI): domain Eukaryota; kingdom Metazoa; phylum Chordata; class Aves; order Galliformes; family Phasianidae; genus Lagopus; species Lagopus leucura. The sequence continues at coordinate 30,527,957 of NW_024962265.1, forward strand.
GAAAGTTGGCTCAAGAATCTTAACCCAGCATAGCAAGTGGCTAGAGCCTATGGATGAGCGTGAACAAATGGTTGTGCTTCTTTCCATTACCAGTGTAGAGATGGGACTCATTTCTCTGATATTATCAGCTCTTGAAATACTTCTGACTATAAGAACTGGTCTAGGTAAAGTGAAGGAAAAAGGCCTAAGGTAAAATAAAAAATCAGTCTGAATGAACCTTTCCTCTTAGTTTGCCAAAACTTGCTGTTGGTGGCATGTAGGAATCCTTTGGTTTTCTTCTAGTATTTATCTTTGAGGAGATTGTTAGCTCACTAAATCTCACTTTAAGAAAAAAATTTGGACTAGTATTATGCTATTCTTCTGCCTTTTATTGGCATTTGTAGGAGTTCTGAATACCTTTTCCATGAAGTTAGGGTGGGTGTACAAACACTGTGCACATTGCCACATTGCAAGATCCATACATGGAAATACATCTTAAAAAAAAAAGAATTATTATTTTGCCATCACAGGAATGTGCATACTAATCAGGCAGAATAACTCAATTTGCATGTTTATTAATTGTAGCTTTATGTTACATGCCCCCAAATCATATCATGTTCTTTAATCCTTCAAGGTTGATATCTCAGATTTCCTCCTGGACATCAGGACAAATTGTCTCTTAGTTCAGGGACAAAAATCACAGAATCACAGAATCACAGAACGGTAGTGGTTGGAAGGGACCTCCAGAGATCATCGACTATGCTATTTGATAGGCCACATTCTCAGCTACAAAATATTATTTTTCAACATTGGTACCACCATTAGCTATGAACAAGAGCCTGCATGCCACACTTATAGAAATTTGCATGGCCGTCTGGAATGTGGCTTGTTTTTCACATCACTGGCACCACTATGTCAGTGGGTGCAATTTTTTCTGCAGGAAGGAATTTGATGACACATATTTGCACTTCCATGTCAGACTCCATTTTGTCAGATTGTCCCTGTGCTGTCATCTGTAGCACAGCAACAAATTGTAATGGAATATTAGTGAGAAGGTTCAACCTCTACTGCCATACCACCAACATCTGCCTCTGATGTCATAGCTAATAACAAAATAGAAGACATTATTTTTGGAGCAGCCCTCCCAATTGATATGTCACAAGACATATCAATATATATGCCTATATCAGTACATATCACAGAATCAGACACAGAATCGTAGGGGTTGGAAGGGACCTCCATAGATCATCGAGTCCAACCCCCCTGCCAAAGCAGGTTCCTTACACCGGGTCACACAACTAGGTGTCCAGGTGGGTCTTGAATATCTCCATAGAAGGACTCTTTCCAAGAGATCCCTGTCTTTTTTGTACTGGGGAGCCCAGAACTGAACACAGTACTGCAGATGAGGCCTTACCAGGGCAGAGTAAAGGGGGAGAATCACCTCTCTCAACCTGCTGGCCACACTCTTTTTAATGCACTCCAGAATGCCGTTGTCCTTTTTGGCCACAAGGGCACACTGCTGGCTCATGGCCAACCTGTCATCCACCAGGAGATCCCTCTCCGCAGAGGGACAACAACCTACTTCTGTCCAGGGGCATTTTCTTTTATAAATCAAGTTATCATATGAGGAATAACTGAAAAAAAAAAAAAAAAAAAAAAAGATATATTTCCAAAACACAGAACCCATTCTACAGAAATTTTCTTCCTAGCTTAAAGACAGATAAAATAATTATAGAATCACCAAGGTTGGAAAAGACTCACAAGATCACCCAGTCCAACCATCCAGCTATCACCAAAAGTTCTCACTAATCCATGTCCCTCAACACAAAGTCCAAACTTTCCTTGAAAACCTCCAGGGTTAGTGAATCCATCACCTCCCTGGGCAGCCCATTCCGGTGCCTGACCACTCTTTCAGGAAAACAGTATTTCCTAATGTCTGGCCGGAATCTCCCCTGGTGCAGCTTGAAGCCATTCCCTCTAGTTCTATCACTATTTGCATGAAAGAATAGGCCAACCCCCACCTCACCACAACCTCCCTTCAGGTAGTTACAGAGAGTGATAAGGTCTCCCCTGAACTTCCTCTGCTCCAGTCAGAACAATCCCAGCTCCTTCAGCTGCTCCTCATAAGGCCTGTGCTCCAGATCACACAGCAGCTTTGTTGCTTTTCTTTGATCATGCTCCAGGGCCTCAATGTCTTTCTTGCAGTGAGGGGCCAAAAACTGGACACAGCACTGGAGGTGCAGTCTCACCAGTGCTGAGTACAGGGAGACAATGACTTCCCTGTTCTTGCTGGCAACGCTGTTTCTGATGCAAGCCAGGATGCCATTGGCCTTCTTGGGCATCTGGGCGCACTTCTGACTCGTGTTCAGCCCAGCATCAATCAATACCCCCAGGTCCATTTCTTCTACACAGTCTTTCAACCACTCTTCCCCAAGCTGTAATGTTGCCTGAGATTCTTGTGGCCAAAGTGCAGCACCCAGCACTTGGTCTTACTGAAGCTCATACCATTGGCTTCAGCCCAGTGATCCAGCCTGTCCAGATCCCTTTGTAGGACCTTCCTACTCCCAGGCAGATTGACACTTCCAGCCAATTTGGCGTCATCTGCAAACCTACTGAGCGTGCATTCAGTGTCCTCATACAGGTCATCTATAAAGATATTGAAGAGGACAAGCCCCAGTACCAGCCCCTGGGGAACACCACTCGTGACTGGTCGCCAGCTGGATTTAATTCCATTCAACCACTTTCTGGAACTGGCTCTCCAACCAGCTCCTTACCCTGCAAAGATTGTACCTCTCCAAGCCATGGGCTGCCAGGTTCTCCAGGAGAATACTGTGGGAGTCAGCGTTGACGACTTAGCTGAAGTCAAGGTAGATCACATCAACAGCCTCTCCCTCATCCACAAGGCAGGTCACTAGATCATAGAAGGAGATCAGGCTGGTCAAGCAGGAGCTGCCCTTCATGAGCCCATGCTGGCTAGGTATCTGATCCCCCGGCTGTCCCATACCTGCCATGTGATCTCCCTCAAGACAATCTGATCCATAGCCTTCTTGGCACCAAGATCAGGCCAACAGGCCTGTAGTTTCCTAGATCCTCTTTACAACCCTTCTTGCAGATGGGAGTCACACTGGCAAGTCTCTAGTCTTCCGGGATCTCCCCAGTTGACCAGGAATGCTGATAGATGATGGAAAGCGGCTTGGCTATCACCTCCGCCAGTTCTCTCAGCACTCTCGAGTGAATCTCATCTGGCCCCATGAACTAGTGGCAGTCCAGTTGGAGTAGTAGGTCTCTGTTTCCTCCTAAATTGTGGGGGGTTTTGTCTACTCCCCAGCCAAGACTACCAGATAAGAGTAGAGTATCCTGAGGATAGCTGGTCTGACCTTTAAAGACTAATGTAAAGAAGGCATTCAGAACCTCTGCCTTTTCCTTGTCCTCAGTGGTCACATTCCCAGCCTCATCCATTAAGGAATGGAGGTTCTCCTTGGTCCTCCTCTTACTGTTTATATGTTTGTAAAAGAGTTGTTTGTTCCTTTTTAACCCGAGTGGCTAGGTTGAGATGGGCTTTTGCCTTTCTGATTTTCTTCCTGCATACCCTAACAACTTCTTCATACTCTCTCCGAGTTGCTCATCCCTTCTTTCACAGGAGGTAGATTCTCTTTTTCTCCTGAAGCCTCAAAAATGTCTCCCTATTCATCCATGTTGGTCTTCTTCACTAGTAGCTCACTACTAGCTCATTTTGCAGCTCAGGGGGAAAGCCTGTTCCTATGCCTTTTAAGACTTCCTTCTTGAAGAGCAACCAGCTGTCTTGGACCACTTTACTCCCTAAGACTGAACCTTAGAGGACTCCTTCTATTAGTCTTCTGAACAATTCAAAGTCTGCCCTCCAGAAGTCCAAGATAGCAGTTTTGCTGTTCCCACTCCTGGCTCCTCCAAGAATCGAGAACTCTACAATTTTGTGGTCACTCTGTCCAAGAAAGAGTGTTCATATGACTTTGTTATATGAAATATTTCTAAAAAGAATATTTTATCTTATGAGAAATAACAACAAAAATAGTAAAAGGTAGCATCTTGTCACTGTACTGATTGCAGATCAGTTGACAAATTCTTTTCTGGAAACCTTTAGTCTCTTTGGGTAGGCAGGGAGATGATGTAGCCTTTCTGCTTATAATACAGTGTAAAATATCACTTGTAAAAATGTGGAAGAGAAACAAAATAGTGTACAAAAGAAAGGAAAAAGTGTCATTTCAATGAAGAAATAATCATAGTATTTCTTTGCTTACACTTTTAAATAATTTGCTTTTAAAATAAGATGAATACCTCAAATATTAATTTGGACAAATGATATCGCAGCAAGGTGCTTTTTTCTCCAAACTGGAGTTAACAGATCTACAAATTTCCATTGTGGAATTTCCTATCATCTTGAAACTTCTGCAACTTAATTTCACTGGCATATTTATCTATTAATATGATGAAAGTTTGGTGAAAATATCCAGAAATCTGCCTAGGGAGAATTTTATAAAAGCCATCTGAATCAATCCATGTAATTCTAGTAGCCAACAAAATAGGAATGAGTCAGAGTATTTTGTTTCAGACTAAAATGATAACCGTGTCTATCTCTATACTATGCATGACTCTTCTCTCAAGAGAAGAACTTCAAATCACCTTGTAGGGCACTGAAGATGTTCTAAAACACTTTTTTTTATTCCATGAAACTCAGGAAAACAGATGCTTTCAAGTGAGAATACTTTGAGGTTCAGTGCAGGGAGTTCCCCCCTGCATTCTCTGTCTTCCTATCTTTCTGAAAGAAAACAACACTTTAAAAAACTTCAACTGATTCAATCATATTACCTATTTCTTTCTTCCTGAATATTTCTAAGGAACTGTGAGATCAATGAGGGATCTCCTTGCACAAATTTGAGCTATAATTTCAGTCTATATTCTTCAATACTTCAAAGGATAAATTACATGAATTCATAACTGATATTTAGGCTATCTGTATTACAAAAAACTCACACCAAAATCAGACCATGGTATTTTCATGGTCTGGCATGGTAATTTCATATATTAGAGATTTGTGAAATATACTTATTCAGTTGTGGGTAGTAAAATTGCTTTGTGAAGATGAAAGCACAAGCTCTGAAATGCTGAGTTTGCAGGAATAAAGATGCTAAAACTACTAAATTCATAAAATTAAAACAACATTCCTGTCCTCTAGTCCAGGATGTTAGATTGTTACCAAAACTCCAAGTACCTTACAAAAACTAGTATTACTGATATCCTGTTTTGTATTCAATGAATTCTTTCAAAATAAAAATATTTTCCTCTTAAAATGTTTAACTATGATCAGGACCATCACACTGATCCATTAAAACCTTTATCTTTTGAAGGTTTTTAATCTTTCACAGGGGAAGACAAACACAATTAATAAAAAACAAAACAAAAAACAACAAAAAAAACCCCACACATGTATACAAATTTTAAGAAAGCACAGAACCTCCCTTTTTTCTACTCCCCTCTGAAAAGAAAAACCAAACAAAACATTTCACACTGATTGTTCTAGATAGAAACACAACTTTATTTGCTATTACATCTTGAGGTTCTCAACAAAATTATTATAGAAATGCCTGTAGGGATTTTCTGTGTTTCAATATCACTCTTAACTATCAACTGTATTTCAATATCACTGTTAAGAAAAATCAGTCTGAACTTTATTTTCTTCTGATTATGGATAAAAGTGGAATAAACACATCTGGTACAGTTTGCATAGTCATTGCAAAATCATGAAGTAATTTTCTTCCATGCAAAAAATTCAGAGAATTTCAGAGGAATTGTCCTGACTCACTTCTCTAATGTCCCTCTAAAGATTAGGATGAAGAATGAAAGGTCAATACACCATCAGCAAGAAAAGTACGATTTTTTGCTCTGTCTCAAAAGTTTCTTTTCATGACACTATCACCTACGTTGTCCAAATAAATTCAAAATCTATTATTTTTCTGTTATTCAGGAAAAAAAAATGATCCAACTAATCTAGCATTTTCAGAAATTTAGTGAGAGTTAACAGCTAAAGATCATAAACAGAAAAAAGTGACCCTTTTTTCTACCTTGACAACAGGTAGGGCTTCCTGTTGAGTTTTGTTGTTGTTGTTTATTTATTTTGCAAAGTAACTCCCTGGGTATATTATTTAGCTGGGAGTGCAGAACACAGATAAATCAGTCAGGTGACTTTTACTGTTTGAAGAATGAAACACAAAATGAAGAAATGAATGACCCTGTCTTCAACTACAGCAATGATCTGAGAAGTCATGTTCACTAGATCATCGTCTTTTCTGCTATATCCCACCAATGAAAAACAGCTACAGACAGTATCACGAAGTCAGTCTTCCTAAGGAAGCAATAATTTCTGCTTTCATTTTTACTGGTTTACTAAAGGTATATCATGACTAACCAATCATAACTCTTATGGATGAAATGACTATCTCAGTGTGCAAGGGGAGAGCATTAGGTGGTGTTTTTCTTAACTTTAGCAAAGTTTTTAACATAGTGTTTTGTAATAGGTAAATTGATGAGATACGAACTGCGTATGTGTACTATAAGATAGGAAAACTGACTGGACTACAAAACATATAAGGGAAGACAGAAATTTTTTTCAGCCTTAGAAAAGGCTGAAAAATGAGTGATCATAAGGTAGGATGCTCCAGACACTAGCTGGAATACTATAAATTCTAATTCAATTTTAATGATTATTTTAATTTAATTAATTATTTTAATTATTATTTTAACATGAGGGTGATTAAACATGGGAACATGTTTCTCAGAAGTACTGTGGAATCTCTATATTTGAAGACTTTCAAAATTCAGCTGGATTTGAGCAAATTGTTCTGATTGATTCTACTGTAAACAATATATGGAGCCTACAAAAGCTTGGCCCAAGTTAGTTTATTTGATGACTCTGTGATGTTATAGTGAGTGCTGACTCTGAAAGACAGAAGGAATAGATTTCAATTTAGCTGAATTTAGGACACCATTGCAGATAATTCTGAGGAAGCATTTTCAGTTCACTTAATCTAGTTGTCTACTTTGGGATGAAAATAACCATTTCAATTTGGTCCTTGTCTTTACTGTCTGTGAACGGAACCCAGAACTGTGGTTAAACCACAGACAGTACATCAAGAGTAAGGAAGCACTGATGTAAAGAAGCAATATATAAAATATGATTCTGAGAAGTACTCATGAAGATTTTACACTCACCATTATATTGTTACAAACTTCTTTTTCTTTTACTATGGTAATCAAAGGTACTGTTTTACTTGGACTGCAAAACATTTAGACTCAATGGAGATTGATTGTACTTGTTCACCTGTAAATTGGTATTGTAACTTTGAATTTAGAGGTTTTTCACTTCCTTTTTTTTTACCCTCATTCTCCACTCTTCACCACTACTTGCTGAATACAATTTGAATTAGTTAACTGAAAAAAACAAAATGCATTGGGGTATGGCTCAGTACTGTCAAGCCTGTATTTTCTTTCTTAATCATCTACTTTATAAAAAAAAAAAAGCATTATTGTATTCATTACCGTTGCATCTAAGTATAATATAGTTATTATTTACCTGAAACTTACTCATGCTTGTCTAGCCTGGAATAAAATTTGACAGATCCTTTCAACAAATGAATAACTGGAAACTGGAAATCATAAAATAACAGGTCTGCCTGTGTGAGATAGCTTGATAAATCATGATGGAATGTATAATCCACAAGCAGAGATGGTAATATCATTATAATACCTCAATTTACTTAGACTTGTCCACAAAATAAAAATATGATGACTTTTTCATTTGAAAGATTTTTTTTTTTTTTTTTACTATTACCACTTTTTTGTTATTAAATAAAATGTATCACTTTGCATGTTAATAAGGCTTTTCTAAAAGTTAGCATTATAACATTGTTAATCTTTCAAAAGCTGCACATTTTCTTGTGTCTCATATCTCACAATTAAATTCTTCTGGATATGCAATTTTATTTGTCTCTGTTGTTGATACAACAAAAAGATATCTAAGCCAACTAAAAGATATCTAAAAGATATCTAAGCTTAACAGAAATGTTAAGCCTTTCTGTTCTTGTTTGTTGAGAATAAAATATAAATTTAAACACTGTAACAAAACTGTCACTACAATTATGGTTACCTGGTAATAGTGACAATTAGAATCAATCAAATAATTAGTACTTTGTGCTGCTGTCTGTGCACTTAAATATATATATACATTTTTTATAAATGTAGTTTTAATTCCCAGGTGGTGATTACATGTTAGGTGAAGGCATGTACATGAAATACTCTTCTACCCCATAAATTTTCAATATAGAGTCTGGGACCCATAGCAACCTGTGATTAATTACGTACTAATTGGAACATTCCTTTACTGTTGATAAGTTGCAAGATGCATGCAAGGTATTCAGCTCTTCTGCCTAACAGATTATGTTGGTTTTTTTTTTTTTTTTTTTTTTTTTTTCCTCCTAGAAAAATAGCATATTTTACAATAGGTTAATCATAAAAATTATAACAAAAAATTGTTTTCTATTCAAATTAAAAATGCACTTGAATTCACTATACTGTCCATAGGTTAATAGAGAAAGAAGGAAGGAAGGAAGCAAGGAAGGAAGGAAGGAAGGGAGGAAGGGAAGAAGAAAGAGAGAAAGAGAGAAAGAAACTTGCAAGCATTTTCTTTCAAACCCCAATTCTCTTCCTAGAAAAACTTATACAGCTTCCTCTGACTTTAATGAATCTGCAATTTACTGAAATGTAGACTGGATAGAATATAGCCTAAGAATGCATATTACTGAATTCACAGCATACCCAGAATGACATCTATTAAAAAGGCTTTCAAAACATGCAATAAATATGAAAACAAATCCTATATCCATATGAGCCTTGAATTTGAGGATTAACATTTCTACTAGATTCGATTTTAAAAACTATGTAGAAAGATTTGTGGTAGTATATGTTAATATACAAGTTATCCACGCGTTGAAGATGAACCAAGCCTGAGATAATACAAAAGAGTGTAACAGAAGCTGGAAGTGATATAAAGATATTTCTTTCTGTTAAAAGAACAAAACAAAACAACAACAACAACAAAAAGGATTTGTCAGTGTTCACTTCATTATCTCTTTTTTGTTGTAGAAGTACTTGTAAGCATGGAATATTTTTAAATGTATTCAACGTTTAATTATTTTAATGCTTACATTTCTTTTTTTCTATTTAAAGGTGACTACCTTCCATCAAACTATGGTTGGCATAATTTCTGAACAGTTGCAGAATAACAGTAGAAATAAATTGCGTTTTTAGTGGGATATATCTCAAATAATTTATTATGGTTAAAAATGTAAGACCAGTAAATTAATGTGGAAATATATAAATATGAACTAAAAAGCACTTACCAGTAAGTATTTACTCCAGTGTAGTATCTTATATAAAAGAGTTTTTCTTCATTCTATTTTCTTCATTCATTTTTCTTCATTTTGGTCGTATTTCCTTAAAAAAAGAATTGGAACATTACTTTTTTTTTATTATATGGATTAGAAATTCAGAGTAAAATAATTGGGCGGCACAATTCACTTAGTGTCCCTAGAAGTGGCATACTACATCAGACATGCATGGACATGCATACACATCAGCGTGTGTAACAATAAGAGATGTACCTGATCCCAAATGCAGGAATAGAGGAGAATTGCAAGGGACTAAATGTTGTATTTAAGGCTTCTGAAGTCACTCCCTCATGAGCTCATCAATGAGGAACACAACATAACTCTACTAACAAGAAGGAAAACAAAAACAATCCCCCGAAAGACTGGTTCATCAATCTTTCTTGATCTCTGTGTTATTGCAAGTCCCTAGAAACACACTTGAAAATTGAATTTATGGGAGGGGGAGATGGCAAGATATTTCTGAGCAAAATTTCTGCTTAGACTACAAGCACATTTTCATTCTGCTGGAGTCACTGAGCTATCCCACTCTATCACTTTGCTGGAGGTTTTGAAGCGCTGGCAGGAGCTAACAGAGGCAGCCAGGAGATAGGTTCTGGTGCAATTAATTGAAGCATCCAGAATTGATGAGTGCTGTCAAGAGCTCAATATGAGGATGCTTACCAAGGGAGCCTAGTAAAATGACTGGAAGAGATCAAGGATATTACAGGATCTCAGGGAAATGTCTGTAAACAACAAAAACCAATGAGACAGCACTGCATGGTGTGTAAGAAAGTAGAACAATACCTGTAAACTCAATTAGACATTCAGAAATGATTAAGGTGCCAGGGGGAATTAAAGCAGTTAACTGCAAATGCCAGCTTCCACTTATCAGTGATCAAGACACCAGTACCTGTGAAGATAATGTTAACTTATTTCATTATAAAGTAGCATGATCTCTGCATTTCACGTACACATAATGAAAGCATTACTAGTTGGACTGTTGCTATTTCCTTTCTGGACAAATTTTTGGAAAGATAAAAAGTAGACCTAATAATGGATTTTGTTTTTATTTTTTCTATGGAAACCACGCTGATTGTATCTTTGAAGTTTGAATAAGCAGCAGATATCTCACCGGAAAATGTGCTTGTCTGAGTAAAAGTATAACAAAAGACACTCTTCAAAAGGAAAAAAAAAATAAAATTGGGGTAACTGACAGTATCACAGGGAGAGGAAAAAGGGATAAGGAACAAAAAGAGAGACTCAGAGAGAGACTGAAGTTGTTGTTTTACCAAGCACTCTAATCCTTTGTATGAGTACAGAAACAAAAACCTGTTAGCTCTTTCTAGGGGAGTCTGAAGATTGATTATGTTTCCCAGTTCCCTTATGCTTCCAGTGCTGAGAATGTCTTTTTAAACTGCTGATTTCACAGTCTACAAAGAGGCTGAAGAAGGAGGCACTGGCTCTGATCTAGATGCAAGATTGAAAGGTTCAGAAACCACCTTGAGAGCATGATAAATATTTCTGCTTCTCCCAGCACTTCAAAGAATTGCAGTCTCTGACGATGCAAACTTCTTGATTGATAATAGGTAGTTCACCTTGCATAAGTCTTCACTTCAAAACCGAATCAAAGAGCCAAAACTAGAAGTCCAGGAGTAAAATTAATGAGGTCACTGGCTCAAGAAAGTGGTTAAAAATACATGTTCTATTTGCCTGGCTAAGTAAACAATCTCACTCTGTAAAATTTGCGATTATACATACATGAATAGTCCTTAAATGTTTACGAAGGAGCAGAACCATAACAATTGACACCAGATGGAAATCTAGTGTATGCATATTTCTTGAGAAATCTGACCAGTTTGTAATGAAACCAAACTTCTGTTCCATTATCCATTCCAAATACTGATTAAACTGATAGTATTCTTTGATCTTTCTTATTAGTTTATTTTGGAGGGGAAGATCGATACATAAAAAGGGGTGCTTTCTGTAAATTGTTGACCACACCGCAAGACTATTTGCTGAGGCAATCTCTCTCTATCAGCTTTCATACTCATTATTTCAATAATAGTATATTTAATCTTTGGAATCAACTCTGTGTTTAAATTTTGTTATTGCAGATGCATCAAGGAAGAGAAAGAAAGAAGTGAATGCGCAATATTGGCCAGAATTTTGATAAAAATTCAATATTATTGGAATTCCAAATAGAAATTTACAAAATTTTAACAGATTAAGCTCTGTCCTGTGCAGTATAGTACTATTATATTTCTAAATTCAGCCTTAAAAAAAAAAAAAAGTTTTCTGATTTTTATTGAGATAATTATACTTGTGTTTTATGACTACCTTCCAAAAAGCCCCTAATTACAGGAATTAGGTTCTAGATTTCTCAAAAAAAAAAAAAAAAAAAAAAAAAAAAAAAAAAGTTTATATTTAGCTCTCTAAGTAAAATGTTAATGGAAATACTGATTTATTCAAAAATTTGAAAAAGTGACATCGAATACATACTTGAACCTTTTTTTTCTCAAAAAATATTCAGTATGTAACAAAAAAAAAATCAACTTGCTTCATTATAACTGCAAAGCTGGAAAAATATCATGAATAGAAACCAGTTAAAAGGGCAAGTTTTGGCCTACTGGATTTTTTCAAACGTTGTCCATCAATAGTTCTTTAACAGAAATTTATAAGGCATTCTTTTTGGTATTGTTACATACACATTTACAAATAAAGAAGATTTTTTAGAGGACATTTGTGAATAGTCATTTCATTGTTTAATTCTATTTACTATGGTAGAAATTTATTAGAACTGATGTCATCCTCATATTGAAATGTTACAGCTTTGTAAGTTAGGTATTAATGTCCTCTGCAATATACAGCAAGCCTCCTCCTGGCTTCACTGGCACAGAAAGAGGTGGGGAAAAAAAGCACTCTGAAGATATATCAAAGTAAATCTTTTTGTAATATTCATTAATATTTTTTTCCAAGAATTATATGAGTTTGTATTCACATAAAAATATTGATCACACATGACTATGTGTGCTAATCTCATAGTGCTGAAACAGTTGTAATAGAACAGAAGTACCAAACATATTAGAAAAAACATTTAGTATTGTTAGTATTCTATGAGATAAAGTAGTCCTTGTACATTTCTTGTCATATACGTTAACAACCTCACTGTTCTGAGGATATGTGAGGATATAAGGGAAAAGAGCAAACTCATAAACAATGCACTACAGTGGACCAGTGAGTTTATAATGATGGATTACTAGTAAAATATCAGTTTTGCAAACTGGATATTTCAAGAAGTCTAAAACTGAAAGAAAGATACAAATATATGTGTAGCTCATGTTGGTAATTTAGCTGTAGCTATGGAGGACTTTTCAGTGCTTTATAAGATCAGAGATTTAACTGAAAACATTCAACTTAGGTGTTGGCAGCAATTCTATCCCCAAAATGTGACGCAGGAATTTTGAAACCAGAAAAAGAATGGCACCAGTGGGTGCTGTAAACAGCTTTGTGACTCTTCTTAATGACAGGAAAGCAAAAATTCCTAGAAATGTACTAAATGATGAATCCATGATCATTCATTTTTAATAATGAGAATGTGGAAAAGATGGAAAACAAGGGTTTGTTGAGAAGATTGCAATTCGTAAGCAGGTGACTGTAAGTTGATGCCAAGTGCACACAAATAACATCTATCAACATTACATTTAAAACAGTTCTGATTTTGATATGCAGGTTTGTTATTTGGACAGGCAAACTGACAACAGAGATTGATGCACCCATTTGAGATGAATAAGAATATAAATCTCTGTCTTATCATAAGGAGAATGCAGGGAGCAGATATGGATGAAGTGGTGGACATAATCTATTTTAGGTTTCCAAGAGACATTTGACATTGCATTGTAGGGTAGAATAATATATTTTCAAGTTAGCATGTAAAGTGTAGTAGACTCCTTTCCTTCGAGGCTACTCAAGCTGCAGTGTAGGACATTGATTCCCAAGTGCCGAACAAAATGTATTTTGTTTTTTTATAACCCTTTTTGGTTTTTTACTCCTTGTATTTTTCAAGAAAGTCCTTCTATAATGTCTTTTTTAGCCATTTTTTGTACTATTTTTCTGTGTCTTGTTATTAATTTTGACTCATTTTCACTGTTTTAGTTCCTTCTTGCTCATTAATTCTCTTTACTTTCATTCACAAATTGACAGTGCTGATGAGATATTCTTGCCCATTCAGATTAGTGCATTTTTTTTTACATCATTAGAGAACAACGATGAAACATCCCTATCTATTGTGTACTAGACATACCAAAAACATTTCCAAATAAAATATGGTTTCCTGTCTTCTGTGAGAACTTTATTCAGTCTTTTCAGTTATCAGGAACAGATAACATTATACAGATACTACATGTGCTACTTAGGAGAACATTAGGTTCCAGAATTGATATGAATACGACTTCATAAGATATGTAGCCTTGATGAGGACATAGAAATAGTAGTAGTACTAAAAATTGTTTAGATTGCTTCAACTCTACCCAGGCTTCTGCATACTTTTACATAATCCTTCATCTATTCCATTCTGGCACTAGGGAGACAATTTCAGGATCCTTAAAGGCAACATTTGGTCAAAATAGTGTGAAGAAGGAACATGTCATAATTCTCTATGTATTAATCCTCACACACTGCCACTCGTTTCCTTGTCTTTTTCATGAAAATGTAAATACATAGGCAACTCCAAAAGTAATGCCTCCTGTTTATTTCCATGGAAACTACAATAGATAAAAGACTGCAAAAATGCCATTTGATAGGCCACATTCTCAGCTACAAAATATTATTTTTCAAAATTGGTACCACCATTAGCTATGAACAAGAGCCTGCATGCCACACTTATAGAAATTTGTATGGCCGTCTGGAAGTGACTTGTTTTTCACATCACTGGCACAACTATGTCAGTGGGTGCAATTTTTTCTGCAGGGAGGAATTTGATGACACATATTTGCACTTCCGTGTCAGACTCCATTTTGTCAGATTGTCCCTGTGCTGTCATCTGTAGCACAGCAACAAATTGTAATGGAATATTAGTGAGAAGGTTCAACCTCTACTGCCATACCACCAACATCTGCCTCTGATGTCATAGCTAATAACAAAATAGAAGACATTATTTTTGGAGCAGCCGTCCCAGTTGATATGTCACAAGACATATCAATATATATGCCTATATCAGTACATATCACAGAATCAGACACAGAATCGTAGGGGTTGGAAGGGACCTCCATAGATCATCGAGTCCAACCCCCCTGCCAAAGCAGGTTCCCTACAGCAGGTCACACAGGTAGGCATCCAGGTGGGTCTTGAACATCTCCAGAGAAGGAGACTCCACCACCTCCCTGGGCAGCCTGTTCCAGTGCTCCGTCACCTCACTGTAAAGAAGTTCTTGTGCACATTTGTGCAGAACTTCCTGTGCTGCAGTTACCAGCCGTTTCTCCTTGTCCTGTCTCCACACACTGCTGAAAACAGTCTGGCCTCACCACTCTGCCCCTCACACCTTAGATATTTATAGACCTGGATCAGGTCCCCTCTCAGTCTTCTTTTCTCAAGGCTAAACAGACCCAGTTCACTCAGCCTTTCTTCATAGCGGAGATGCTCCAGACCCTTCACCATCTGTATGTTCCTCCTCTGGACTCCTTGTCTTTTTTGTACTGGGGGGAAGGAATATGTCCCTATTATTTGTAGTTGGACAATAAAGTAACACTTTCACTGAGACTTCACCAGTACTAATACAAGTTTGCTCTAGAAACCTAGGATGCACACATTACAGTTTTACATCAGCACTATGTAAAGCTGTCTCTGACAGAAAATAAAGCCCTGTGGTAACAATGGAGATCAATTAAGATTTTCATTTTAATAATCAGAACTAGTCTGTACATTATACGATGCAGAATGCTTTTCCTCAGAACCTTTATACTTTGCAGTTGAGATCCCTTCTATATTCTGAAAAAAATAAAAGGTATTAATTTCCCCTTTAGAGGAGAAGATAGGGAGAGGTATTTATATGCAGAAGTACTTAAACTGTTGTGTTTCATAGAATCATAGCATAATTTAGACTGGGAGTCTGGAGGTCACCTTATTCAACTCCTCACATGAGAAATGGCCATCTTTTATATTACAGCAGTTTGCAGGGGTTCTTGCACAGTGTTTTCAACAATTTTATGCGCAGAGGTGCCTGTGTACCTGAGTTTCATCTTTTTACCACAATTACTGTGATATTTTTTCCTCTTATATCCAGTCAGAATTTCCATCCATGCAACTTAAGTTTTTACACTCCTATGTATTTACTCTCAACCTCCAAATCATGCAATGGACAGCTCAAAAGTGTAGTCTTTCAGCCCTTCCAGCCTCTTTGTCTTCTATTTGAGTAAACCCTTTTCTCTCAGCATCCCTCTGCTTTTCAAGTGGCCTAGTCCCCTAGATGATCACCAACGGAGTCCCTTTGCTGGACTTAGTCCAGTATTGTTTTTGTACAAGAGAATCCTAATCTGGACAAGGTACAAATATGGTGTCCCATCTCTACTGAAGAGAGGGTAATAATCATGTCCATTGACATGATGCCAGGTTGTTACTAATGCAGTTCAGTGCAAAGTTAGCTTTCATTTGCATAATGGATTACATTAGTAACAATGTTTTAAGATGTTAAGTTTAATGTATTTTGTAATTTCAATTTAAAAATATTGTTATATACAATTGTCAAATTTTAAACTGTCAGTAAAATTTAAATTGCCCATAGCACTTCAAATAACTGCTTAGAACAATTTGCTCTCGAAAATACACCTCAGAATTGTTTTGTGAAAAATTTGATCTTTTTTTTAATTAACTCAAATGTAATGGTATACAGGGACTATCACTTGACAAGTAAAACTTTTTGCCTTTTGATATAATGCAAATGAATTATTCTATCAAACATACCTTTTAAGTAATGAACGCAAATGTAAAATCCGTCTTAAGAATTTTCCTCTCTGCATTAAACCTGCCCTTTAAAAAATGGTAATTGCTGAATGAGATAAAATTCATATGAGTTTGCCCTTTCCACTGCTGTCTATCAAATATTCGTCAGGAATTTTAGGTGATGAAATGAGCTTTGGGTTCTTCTGACACAGTATAGCAGTGACACAAGAAATAACCATCAAATTCAGCTGCTGTACTGCTAATTGTTGCCACGATGACCTATTCACACCTACACAGTAGACCTGTTCAGTCTTCATGTGCATACTGATTTTGGAAGCACAAATGTATACAGATGTGTTTCTGTCTGCAAAGGAATGAGAAAACAATTAGATACAAAAACTGTGCAAACAAAGGGGATGTTTTAATATGATGTAAAAGAAAGTTGAAAAAGGAATTTTCATGTAGGATGGAGAAATAAGATCATGTACAGCCTGTATAGATGATTAAACTTTCAGAAATCAACAAAATCTTATAATGTACAAACAAGGCACAACTTTTGTCAGTACCACTGCACAGAAAATTCCAGAATGTGGATTGTAAGGAAGTATAAAACAGAAAGATTGCAGTAACTAAATGACATAAAACATAACAACCTACATTTCATGTTGTGCTATTCAGAGCCAAAACTGGGCATTGTACTTGACAAAGCTGAATTCAGACTTTTAGGCTAAGTCTATTGTATTAAACAAAACAAGACAGAAGCACGTTCTGGTTCAGCGATCAGCAACCATCTATAGTATTAATTGTGAGCAAGCTGTTAGGCATGGTTAGATCTCTGTTCACTCATGCTTTCCCAGACAATGCTCAAGGTAATTGTGGAGAAACATGCCAGAGGCTATTCTGAATGGATTATTCTTAGTCACAACCTCTTCTTCCAGTAAAGTGGTTGACACAAATTCTTCAGGCACCATTATGACACCTTCTCCAGAGTTCAGAGCCTGTCATCTGTACAACACTTCATGACCTTATCAGAGTTCCCTTGTTTTTATCCTGTTAGGTCTACCTGAAGAAGAAAGTGTACATACTTTTCAGTTTTTCTTTTTTTTTTTTTTTTCCTCTATAAAAGGTTCTCCACTGAAATTCCAAATATTATATATATATATATATATTATTGCATAACAAGGTCAGGAGAAAATATGCATCCTAATGTGCATACTTTGGCTGGAAAGAAAAAAACGCAGTCCTAAATATTTGGATGCAACGAAATGCATTATTGGCAGCATTCATCTTAGTAGATGTCTTAGTGTGAATTGACTCACCTGAACTAGCCAATTCTATTATATGATTACTATAAAGTGGATGACTGCATTTGGCCAGATTAATCATTCTACATGCAGTTATGCCTCTCCATTGAAAATAAAGTGATTAGTTCTCCTTCACAGAGGTATAAAATTAATATAATGAAATACTGCTCCATGCTTTATGGACTGTATAAAACAAAGATGACATTTCCTGCCTGAAGTAAGCAATGGCATGTGGCAAGGAGACTTGCATCTCTGGAAGGTCTGCAATCTCTCAGTCTGAACCTCAGGAACCTATTCAAACTGAACTGTACGGGAGTCTGACAGCTGATCTGTAGGAAGTGAACAGTCATCACTAAAACAAATCAAACTAAAAGCAAATCAGCTTTGATTGTTATCCTATTGCATGAGAAATTTAAGATTTGAGAGCATTTCTTTACATGAAAAAGAGAATGAGACTGTATCATGTCTCACTGGGGAATCACTTCCTGGGTCCTGAGGAAAACTGTCTTTTAGCCATGAGCCAGAGTGAGCAGCAGAGAAACGGAAACAAAAGACTTGAATTCTGTGCCTATTACTAAAGCCAACTTCATGGGTAGCCTTGAATAAGTCAGTTATTCTCCTTATATCTTCAGTTACCCACATGACAAATGAGTAAATCCTAACACATTGAGTTCTGGGGAAAAAAAAAAATAGTTATTAGCTTTTGAAAAGCACTTTAAAAGAATCTGGTACAGTATAAAAGACATACTTCTTTTAGACAGGGAAGGAACAGATATGACCATTTTGTTTCAAGGATTTTATTAAAGGAAAACAGAATTGTTGTCAGTGTAAGTTATTTTCTAGCACAGCGGCAATAGGGGAGGTAGGCGATACATGATGTAGGTGAATACAGTAGATCTAGGGCAGCTACTTTTAAGCTGACACATTAGGAAGCTGAAATGGTTATATGAGATAGCTGAGAGAAGTGCTGACATTTACATTGTACCTCAGGTTTATGCTATCATTATTCTGCATGCCGTGGAACATACACTGAGATGTCCTAGTATGTGACAGTGCATATAAATTCCGGCCAAAAGATTTACAGAAGGAAATAAACTTATTCTTAATGTTTGAAAGTTCTTGTGTTGTTATAAAAGATATGAGCACACTGAGTACATCTTCAGCACAGATTACAGAGACTGAGAAAGGATTTTGAAATTCTAATGCTTTCACCATGAAAGGATTGATTTCTTTCAAGCCTGACATAAAAATCTATAGCCCTATTAGAATCTTCTGATTAAAAAGGTCTAAATATATGAATACCACTGTTAGTAAAACATCACAAAAACTTAGATCCATTTCCAGTGTATATGTTTTCAATAAGGCAATATGTGTGGAATGAATGACAGAGTTAAGTGAAAAGGATATAACTTTTGATTTTTCTTTCCTTTTTTTTGTTTGTTTGTTTGTTTTTGTTCTTTTATCAAAATCTCAAGCTGTTCAACATTCTCCAGGAATATGGTAAAGAATTTGGGTGGATCCAACATGTTAATGTAGTAATGTAGTAAGTATTATACTAATGTATAAAAGTTTAGAAAATTTTTTTTTCACTTTTCGGACAAATCCATATTCTAATAGGAAATAATGCATTTAAGATTTGTTTTCTTTCCAAATTATCACAAAAACTTAGTATCTATCATTATCAGAGAAAAGAGTACTTTCTTCAGTCCTCCAGAACTTGGACATCTTAGAAATGTTCTTGTCCATAACAACAACATTAAGAATCTTTCTTATGCTAAATGTGACATAATAGAAAAATAATTAAATGTATATACTATGGTAGCAAAAAAAAAAACAACCCACATGAATGGCCTAAATGTATGCAAGGAAATTGTAACAAATTATATTTTAATATAACCTTTACTAGAAAATCAAATGAAAAAATCATTTTTACTTTTTTTTCCCAGACGAAATATTATACAAACTACCAAATTCTCATAATATATTCTTAATGGGATGAAACTGAATTTTCCAATAGAAAATCATTGTATCATTTTTGCCTTTTTTTCGTTAAATTAATTTTCTTGTCTAACAACCTCTGAGTAGGTCATCATCACAGCAGGTGAAGACCATTTATCTAGATCACTCCTTACTCAACTAGTCATGCTGTCTACAGAAGCAGTGAGTATCTGAAAGAATGTAAGAAGCTGCATCAAAACAAGCTTTTTTCTTTTTTTTTAATATTGCTTTCTTTATTTATTTATTTTAAAACACATATGTATGCATATGTATGTATGCATAAAAATACATTCCGGTATTTCTTTTTACTATTCCCTCACCATCTGCATCAGAATTCAACAACAAAATATTGATTAACATTGTTTCTAATGTATAAGAGTGCTAAGTACTTGTGATCTATGAGGAGCACAAAGGTTTCTGGCAACAATTTCAAACGCCTACTCCTTTTGTTAACACACTAGAATAGCAATATAACAGAAATAGCAAAGAAACTTTTCCAAAAATTTCTCATGCTATTGAATTCAACTGGCCATGTCTACAGATGGTTGCTGTTAACTGCTCAATTCTGAGTGAATGTGGAAGCCCCAGAAAGATTCACTAGAAACAATGAATCTCTAAATACAAGCGTCTGAGATTTAAGTTATTAGAGATGTTCAAATAGAGCTAATAGTTATGACACAGGACCTGCAGGACTTTCAGCTATTTCTATTGCAGCAGTAAATATCAAGCAGGATAGCCTAAGATCTCAAATTATAAAAAGTGTCTGTATTGACAGTTAAATCAAGCCTTAATATTTATCTCCATATTAAACTGGCTGGTCTGCGACATCTACATGTTCTTACTACTATTCAAGGCAGTGGAAACCTGGTCAAAATGTGATTGCAAGTTTTCAGTGGTCCTGGACAGGAGTAAATCACACAAAAGAAGGTATTTAAGTTCAGATGCCTGCGACGTGTCATTTCCTAAGAGTATTTAGCTGGCCTCCAACTATTTTTAGAAAAGAGTGAAAGTAAAGAAGAAGAGTAAAGAAGAAGAAAGAAGAGTAAAATTCCTATCACGATTCCTAGTAAATGTTAAACTACTCCCACACTACATTTTGGATAGCCGAAGGTAACGTAAACTGATTTTCCATTCAGGAAAAAAGAAAAAAAATATTTTTAATCCTGTGATTCTCATTTATAGTCATGTATAATTTTCATAAGAAAAAGAACACATCTTACAGCTTTTAAATAAATTCTGTTCACGGACATGGTTAGTATCTTACTGTAAGGTTTTGTAAAACTGAACATCTGTAGCAGATTTTCTTCATGAGCAATGAACAGAAGCAAACATATAAAATATTCTAGGTAATAAATGTTAAAACAGCTTTGTTTCTTAATCTTACATCCTTAATTAAAAAAAAAAGTAAAATGAAGGAAATTCCATTAAGACTGTACTTTTATCATTGTCTTGTATTTTAGGGGTCCCTTGTCCTTGTGCTTAGATCTTTAAAACAGTCATAGCAACAGCTGTTCTCTGCTACAGAAGATGCCTGCAGTGTTTCAAACCAACCATATGTTTCTGATTATATTGTTTTACTGGAGTACAGTTCCCTCGCAACCTGAGTTGTTCTGAATTTTTAAGTTTGCATGGACATGTAGTGCTGAAATGGCCCATGAATCCTCTGTTGGATATGCTTCAGCATAGTCATA
Source organism: Lagopus leucura (assembly GCF_019238085.1). Classification (NCBI taxonomy): domain Eukaryota; kingdom Metazoa; phylum Chordata; class Aves; order Galliformes; family Phasianidae; genus Lagopus; species Lagopus leucura. The sequence continues at coordinate 30,549,320 of NW_024962265.1, forward strand.
AAGTCTGTGGAGTTTGAGAATTCAGCCTCCCTCTTTAACATTTGAGAGATGAGCAATGAGAAAGAAATTTACCTCATTCCCTCTGCCTATCCTACTCAGTGCCATATCACTTACAATAGCCCTGGTCAAGAATCACTTTTCACCACCCTGTTCTTTGACATTATAAACCACAGTGGTTGAAGGTTCCCTAAGAGAATATATTCTCACACATTTTTCTATCTGACTTTTCAATAGAGATTATTTTCCTGATTCTGACAAGATATGCTTTTCTAATATTGCCAGTATAAAAAATGTGTTTTATGATGAATCTAGCATGTGGTTAAATCATCATATGTACATTCAGAAGGAATAATATGAAATGGAACAGCTCTTTTCAGTACTTTAGATACTAAACAGTATTGAACAGTGAGCCCTCATTCTGTTTTGAATGTATTTTCAGAGGGCATCTGCAAAAATTCTCCAGTTCCCCCATGCTTTCAATATTGGAATAGGCAGACAGTAATTTCTCAGAGATCTGCATGTTTCTATATACTACTTCTCTTACCTAAAATTAATAAAAAATTCCTCATATTTTCAATAGATTAAAACGTTTTTGAACTTCATGTTTTTCAGTCCCACGTTTATATCCTTGTTATATTAAATATCTTTTATCTCTTTGACATTGAATTATTCAAAACAGAGAAAAGAATTTCTACAGAAAACTATGGCCCTTTTCCTTCCAAGATGCAAAAGAAATCTTTTAAGGGTCATGTTCCCACGGGCTTCCCTTTATCAGGATCTACTATTAATCAATGAACTTTGAGTTTATTGACATCAGTTTTCAAACAATGCTACAGACTTTTAGACTGTATCTATATTAGTAAATTAAGTACTCAGAAACAATCCCAGTTATGAAAGTGGAATAATGCTGATAAATGGATATAACCATTGTTTGCTCAGTTTTTCTAGTCAACTAGGCTTCCTAAAAATCCTTGGCACAGTTTAGAAGAAAGTATATGTTTAGGCTGCTCCGAAACTAATGCCTCCTGTGTATTTGTATGGAACTTACATCAGTCACCAAGAGCTCAGTAACACAATTTGATAGGGCAAGCTTTCAGCTACAATTTTTACAATTTTATTTTTCAGTGTACTCACCAACCAATAGCAGTACATTTTCACCAACGATGAACAAGAGCCTGCACAGTTGTAAAATTCATATAGAACCCTAAGGTTAAATGAGACAAATTTAGGCTCAAGTAATTGCAAAAATACTAGTGAAATTTTAATTCTACATTCCTAACAAAAAGTATTGTGCTTGAAAGTTAGAAGTGATAGCAGATACACTGAGAAGACCCATATCTTTCATCATATAATACTGAACAGCAGATGGCATTTATTAACATGCTATAATAAGTTTCAGATGCCCCAGGCAAAGTGACAAAGCAGCAAACAAGATGCAATGTTACAAGCAATAAAACAGTTCAACTCAGAAAGGGAAAGATGCTGCGGGAGATATATGCTGACAGAAAGAGAGGGATAAGTTTGTTTTTGATGGGAAACCAACAAAATAATCCAGGGGATTTAAAAGCGAATGTTCTGAGACAGGTAAATTTTTTTGTAGCTTAAAATATAGGTACAACTGCGGTCAGTATGTTTGCTGGTCAGATATAAAAAGAACATAAACATAAGCAACGGTAATAACAAAAAAGTTTATTGCCCTATGCAGAGTATTATGTAGAGCCTTGTTCATTTCTCTGGTAGAAATGTGAAGAAATAACTTATATAGGGAAATTTTCTTGCCTGCACTTTCAACGCTATACACTCCAAACTGTTTACTGCTGCTCTGGAAAGAGATATTGGAATCACTGTGGACAGCTGATCGCGTTCCTCAACAGTGTTGTTGCAACACATCAGGCACTGGAATGGTGATGAGAGATGTTGAAAATAAAACAGGAACTAGTCTTATAACTGAGAAAATTTATTTTGAATTCATATATTGTGTGCTGAGGGAATTATGTTGGTTGCTCTCATTCAAAAAAAAAGAAAAAGAAAATATATAGAAGAATGAATATATAGAAGAATGAAGACACAGGAAGAAATTGAGGATGACTGGAGATATGAAACTTCTCCTATACAAGGAGAGCCATACAGGTTTGTACTTATGAGCAGAATAATAGGAAAAAAAATCAGTACTAGGAAAAACAAATGTGTCTAAAAAGGGGAAGAACTGGGAGTTCTAAAATAAGAAAGAAGTGTACATAAATCTGTGAATTTTGTTCCACCAGTTATGATGAAAGCTAAATTGAAAAAGGCTCTTTAAAAGACTTTTATGATTTAAAAATGATCAGAATGCAAGTGCAATACTCCTGAAGATGAGTGTAACCCTTATCACTAACATAACAATAAAGTTCCCACTGAGAATGCATGCAGAGAAGTGCACATTTCCAATTCTTTTGCACTTCTCCAAAGCACTCGCTGCTGTGTGATATCCAAGAATGGTTTTGGCTGCAATCTGACTGAAGGGGGAGCTGGAGAGAGAGTAAGAGGCTTTGTCGACTGAAAGCCACAAGTGATATATGATTAAATGTCATGATTCAAGGTCTATAAACAACACAGATATTATAGGACCTTAACCTTTTCCTTCCTGTGAGTACATCCAAATTTCAAATCCAAAATAAATTCCTTTTTTGTTTTTGAAAGACTAAAACAAAGCAAGCAAAAAACAGCAAGACCTTCTGATGATAAAACAGATCAGATAACCTCTAGAAAGCATCCCACTGACAAATATTTGAGCAATACACTTCAAGGAAGAATTTTAAAAATCTTGGACCAAAGGAATACTTTCAAATAATGCCAGTGAGGCACATAAGAGCAATCAAGATAAAATCTAGAATACCATATGAGATTTGATCAGTAGCGCTTAACTGATGTATATCTATTTGAGAACAGATTAGTTGACCATAGACAACTGTCCTGTCTTTATTTCCCTGAGAATTAATATTTTTAATGGAAAGACAGGGAAGATATAATGACATAATTCTAGTTCTCCACAGCTCTGTTGTATTTACAAAAAGGACATAATTCATAAAAAAGGTTTAGTCTTATAGCTTGTTGTGCAGACAGATTGGCTCTGTGAAACCACACTAACTTCTTTCATCTGCAGAATCAAGACTTCACATTACCATCTCTATCATACCATCCTTCACCTGCAGAAATATCAATCCTGAAGACAAAAATGAAATGTGATTATTGCAGTCTCATTTCTACTGATGCTTTCTCCAAGGATGAAATAATAATAATAAAAAAACTAAATAAACACACAAAAATGTTGTTATTACAATAATAACTTTCTATCTGTTGGCATTTAAAACATTATAACAAAAGTATTTCCTTGGGCCTGCAGAATTAGACTGTTTCTAGCAAAAGTGTACCAAAAAATTCATAATGCAGTTTATTAAAACTATTCAAAGAATATATTTCCCATTTCTCTGTATATGCAACACATTCTTATCTAGTGAACTATCTACATTGAAAGCAAACCAGAATTAATGCAGTGTTCATGTAAAAGTCTGCCTCTCAATACTGTAATACAAATCTTCTAGTGACCTTCATATGAAACCTCAGAAAAGGATTTCAAAGATATTATCCTCTAAAGTTTAATTTAGTTGTAACATAAGATCCTATTCAAATGAACATTTTCTAAAACAGTGAAGCAAATAGGTATATTTTGATTTATGTTCAAATTTTTGAGACAGTATATCTGTCATAGAACATCATTTTAAATATAAACATAGAAATCAAATCTCTTAAAGATATACTGAATGATAATGAATGTTAATACTTTTCTACATCTAAATATATTTTGTTACAAGTCTTTACAAATCTATGTTGAAATATATTAATCATCTGGCTAGCTACAATTGATATTGGTACAAGTAAACAAACACAAATGAATAATACAAATAATAAAAAGAAATTCTGACTGTTCCAAGTGATTCGAGCTGTTCTGTCAACTTTAAAACTGTGATCATCATTCCAGTAAAAGAATAAAAACAACTCAACAATGCCATGTCTGCCAAAGAAGAATATTAATAAAAAAGAATAGTTTGACAAAACGGTGTCATTTCAGCTGAGTGTTCTGAAGTTAGTAATTTCTTTTTGTACTGATGGAGTACCTATGTTACAATCAATGTCGATGGAGATTCACCATCGTTGCAAAGAGCAAAATTTTTCAGTTCCTTCATTATTAATAAATTATTTTTTAAGATAATAATCTTTCCACAAGTTTGGACAGACAGAGATGTTTATTTACTCATACCACTTAAGATTCTGAATTTGTGTCCATCCACAGAACCAAAGTTGCAGAGTAAACAACTTTAAACTTATCTTCTGTAGGCTGCAGGAGGGCCTTGCCTATAAAAAATAAATTAGTAAGTTAAAAGGCCTCCTAATTTTTGATCTTCATGATTTCCTGTTCCCCTCTTTCAGGATACTCTGAAGGATTCAATGTTAAATGGAACATCAATTCCATGGATCTTGAAGAAGATGTACTTTCTTAGCACTATTATTCAGGAGGCTTACATATATGAAGGAAAGGAATAAGTAACATCTGGGTATATGTCCTGAGTTTCTGTCTTGCCTCCTGGAACACAAAGTGCCCCATGGAGGGGCAATCCTTGCTCCTGTAGCAGTGCTTTCTGTGTAACTTATATTGGATTGAAAGCCACAGTGATTGCCTCTGCTGTAGATTATTTGAAGCATAACTTCAAATACTAACTGTACATTGCTTATTGTATAATCTGTAAAATCAGAAAAAAAAATAATATTGTTTTATGAATCCAAAACCAGCTTTGAAGACAGGAGTTGCAAAAAAAAACCCACCTCCACAATGCTTACCTTGTCTCTTACATTTTCTGGAAAATAAATAAATAAATAGAAAATAAAAAAAAAATTCATAGTGATAAATCATACACAGGTGCTTTCTACAATGAGAAGTATGTTTGAAAAACAGATTTTTTTTATATGACTCATGCATTTTGAGGCTTTATTATTTTGCAGACAGTTTATATCTCTCTACATCTGATAGGGTCCAAACCACATGAATTGCAGCTAATTTCATGTTCGTTGGTAAAACTTGTAAATCAGAAATCAAGATTATAGAAGTATCTACTAGGTATTATTCAATATCATGTATGCCAGCAAATAATCCCTTTGATGTAAAAAAAAAATATCTAAATTAGTGACATAAATTATTCAATCCAAATCTTCCAAATTCAGCCAGGCCTAACTAGTACAATACAGTACAGAGTTTGCATGTTGCACAAAAGAATCATTTGAAACTCTTTGTCACTGTTCACCTTTTCTGCCCTTTGTATCTTCTTTGCAATTCCAATAAGGCAGAAAAAGCACTGCAACATAAAGAGCATTAGTGATTCTATTTAAAAGATACCAACCTTGTTGATCATTTCCTCCATACTGCGCTGTCAGTATGAAAGCATATTTTATTTCTGTTCTGAAACGGAAATAAGTTACTGCTTTCAGATCTTCAGATCTATACTTCAAAACAAAACAAAACTTTCACTGTGAGACCACAGTATAGCATCAAAACAGTTTTCATATTTTGAAGATATGAATAATTGCTTCTTATTTCTATCAGGTTAGCCAATTTTGACTTGTCATCAATGTCATCAATTGTCTACAATGGAGTAGAAAAAAATAAATTTCTAAATGTGCCTGGTTTGAAGCATGCATTCTTTCTCCCACCCTCAGAACTCCGAGAGCTTCCTCACACATTTCTCCAAATCTCATCCTCATGCCACCTCCACTGCATTTCATCGGGCTCATTCCTGCATAGATGACACCTTCATGATATGGCTGTTCCCCATGTCTAGTGCTAGAACAGTTACGTGCCCTTGTTTATATTTATATATTAACAGTAGTTAAACCTCCATTTTTGTCAACAGGAACACAATTTGAGAAAGATTATATGATCTAGATCTCATAATTCCCAATGATGGACTAAGCTCTGTTTCCTATGTTTCTATATAATTAATGTGTTCAGTTTGCTTTACTTCATCTCCTTAGTACAAGAGAAAGAAAAGTATTCCACAAGAGAGACTGCTTCTGTGCTTTCTTTACAATTTGGTAGGTAAGTAATTTTTGGTTAGTAAAACATCAGAACAACCAGAATTACACAGAACTATTTCCAAAACATTTCCAAGATGTGCAGATTTTCAAATCATTTCCCCGTTATGAAAGTCTTACAAAACAAACAGTAGATCACCGTCTCAAGGAGAACTGAAATTTTAAGGGAAGGAGATCTGAAAGATTTCCAGTTTATGTCTGGACCTGAGAAAAGTGTATGAAATCTATAGATCTGTTCTTACAGTTCAACAGAGACCTTCTTGGGTTTATGTTCACATAGTGTTGTAACTAAATGAGTATTTAAAAACCGAAATGCAAAATCCCCCCAAAATGCATTCTTGCTCTGAATTTTTCCTTAGGGATTACCAGAAAAGGTAAAGACTCCTCTGTTGCAGAACAAAATTATTTATGCCTGACACATTACCTTTTCATTTCTCCACTGCATGACATAGCAATCTAGCCAGTCTTCTAGCTTCATTACATTTCAAATACTAATGGCTTTGCATTTGCTAATAGTATCTCTTTGTATTGCCAGTGTGCCCTTGCTGACACTCTGTTTTCTTTGCTGACACTCCACTTGCTGTTGATTCTTACTGAAAGGAACAGAATTGAAATCCCTGACATTTCAGAGTGTGAAACGAAGCAGTAGCTTATGAAGTACAGTTTCTCATAGTATGAGAAAAAGATTATCAGTTATAGTGGCTTTGGGGAAGGCTTTCAGACCTCCCATGCACAACAGCATTTTAGCATTTTCTGAACTGAAGACAAATCCTTAAAAAACATCCATGCACAACCATCTTACAAGTATTCGTTAGGCCTTACGGAAGAACTGTCTGAAAAAAGTTATGAATTCCATGTAATTAACCAAGTGAGGATGCATCTCAGAATAGCAGGCTTGTAAGCTAGATTTTGCTTTCAGTGTTATGCACAATTTTTGCAAGCATAAGGAAACAAAGCTGTCACAGACTGCCATTACAAAAAATACAACTATGTTAATATATACAATCCAATTTTCATTAAATTATAATGAAGTCTGTTATAGATGCTATTATGGAAGAAAAAGTTATCATTGTTATTTTCAAACTAACTCTATATAATAAAGTCAATTTTGTGTCTCATTCTCCACAAATTAAAATAATGTTAATACAATTTCACATACTATATTTCATATAGTAAATAAAGCAGATTGGAGCATAAAAAAATACATGGATCTTTAGACTGAGTTCAGAGGAGGTCCACAAAGATGATGAGAGGTCTGTAACACCTCTCCTATGAAGTTGAGCCTGGAGAATAGAAGGTTCTGGGTAGACCATTCAGCAACCTTTTAGAACATAAGAGGGGGGGCTACAAGAAAAATGGGAAGATACTCTTTTTAAGAAAGTTAAATAGATAGATTTTAAGAAAGTTAGTAGATACAGGAGAAGGCATAATGGTTTTAAGCTAAAGGAGGGCAAATTTATATAGCTATAAGGGAGAAATTCTTTACTCAGAGGGTGGTAGGCACTGGAACAGGCTACCAGAGAAGTTGTGGATATCAAATCCCTGGAATTATTCAGAGTTGCATGGAGATCTGTATAGCCTGGTCTGGTGGAAAGCGTCCTGCGTGTGGCAGTAGAGTTAGGTGATCTTTCTGTGAAGATGAAATGCAAGAAGAAGGTGAATAGCTATGGGGTGAAATCTGGCAAGCTGGATTCTGGAACTCCAGAATGACCTACAAAGAACCAGGACTAGTTCTCTCTGAAGACAGCAACATTTTACTTCTCTTTGCCTGCATATCTATTTTGGAAAGATAAAACAGATTATATGTCCAGATTATTCAAAAATATAATAGTTAATGAGTGGAGAATTGCAGACAGGAAGTCTAGCATGTATACCTGCAGAATCATGGGAGCTAATAACACTTTCATGACCTCCAAGATACACATTCTGTATGATGCCTTTATAGATGTCAGTTATCTCTAAGCCTGTGTATTTCTGAGTTTTCTTTTAAGCCAAACACAAGAGAGACACAGGGCTTACTTGAGAGAATACAGAGGAAGGTGCAAACAAGGTGGTATCCAGTGCCAGGACAAGAGGTAATAGGCACAAACTGGAACACAGGAGGATCCCTCTAAACATCAGACTGCACTTCTGCGCTATGCAGGTGATGGAGCACTGGCAGAATCTCCTTGGAGATCTTCAGAAGCCACCTGGATGTGGGCTGGGGCACCCTGCTCTGAGTGCCCCTGCTGGAGCAGAGGGTTGGATAAGATCATTTCCAGAAGTCTGTTTCAACCTCAAGCACTCTCTTATTGTGTGAGGGTGACCAAAAGCATTTATTCTGCAAAGGTTAGGGGAGAAGAGATCCATTAAGGTAAGCAAAAAAAGTACTTATCATTCTGCTGCTAAAAGTTTTCTACATGTAAGGGAATTTCAAAATTTCTTCTTTCTGTTTTCCAAGGATGAGTGGAAGTGAGTGCAATGTCAGGATATAATTTCAGTATTTTCTAAGTGGACCTCACTGGCACAAGTGGCTGTTCCTCAAACATCTATGGTTTTTTTTTTTGACATTTTTTTTCTTTTTCTTCCTTATTTTTTATTATTATTTTTTCTTGCATACATCTATGAAATGCACCTATTTGCAATAAATATAAAATAAGACAATGATATCTGTATGATCACACTTCTTTGCAGGAAAGATGAATATGAGTAACATTACTTTCATACATTTCTCTCTTTCAGGTCTTTTACTGAAAGGAAGAGTCTTGGTGTGTGTCAGTAGTCATCATTCCACCTAGAAACTGAAAAGATACTAAGAAGGATCTAAATGAAGTTAGTCAACTGATTATGCATATTTTTTCTTACAGTTTTCCCATTGCATGTATATCAACACAAAATGCATCAGTCATCACAGAAATCCCACTTCTTCACACTGTTAGGTGAGCGTCTGCTAACAGGTAAATCTTTGCAATCAAAGAATAAATTCAAATAATTGTAAATTGAAACACGATTCAATATGTTGTTGATGTCTTTTTAGAAAAACTATGTTTCAGAAGTAACAACCATATTTTTGAATTAATTTACATTTTTTAAAATTGTTTCTTTTTTTTTTCTCCATGTAGAGCCTTTCATCCGAAGTCTTTTATCTTGATTTCCTGCTGTTAGTAGATATTCTCCAGCAGTGCATGAGGAAGCTGCATTTAACCTAGCAAGCAATGCATGTTTTTTATCCTAATGTAAAATTACAGCAGCTGACTGATGAAAAACAGAAAATGCAGTAAAGTCCTCTTTTTAACATTTTTTTTTTAATATTTTGCATCTCAAAATGATACATTTTTCTAGACCCTTCATTGAGTCACTTTAGGAGAACAACTCTCCCTTTACATCTGCTGGAATGTACATGGCTTATCTAAACTTGGGCACACAACTTTCAGAGCAGCTGAATCACACCCATCTTATTTTCTGCTCTTTGTATGAATGCCTACTTTGTTGTCATCCCTGACTTTTTCTATATCAACTTCTCAAAAGGTGCACTTCCATGATTTTTACTTTCACCAAGATGCCTGAAGTCAACCAGTATATTCTGGTCCCCAAGTTGTATCTCATTGAATATTTAACTGTGGTAAAATCTGTATTGTAGCTTCTAATTTTTCTTAATCTTCCCTTTCTGTCGAAACTTAGGATATGAACCAAGAATTATTCAATTTTTCTAGTGCAACCTGCAGCCTGATTTTTACATTTCTGTTTTCTGGGCAGATCTTGATTCTCATTGTCAGATTTTCAGGCCAACATTCTTTTCTCTACCACTTGCCTCTACCACTTTTCTCTACCACTTGCTGCGATTTGTGTCTGAAAATTTCTACCTTTCACATCATGCCTTTTTGCCTTAAATCAATGATGTACATGGAACACAAACTTCAGAAAGTGTTACTTGATGAAAAGTTAATTAGTTTCAAATTAATTATGTGTGCAATGAAAAGAGATTACTACACTTCACAACTAAGCACTGTGGATGCCCTTCATACTCTTGTGGATTGTCCTTAGACTAAGGTCAGCGACAGTAAATGTTCACTGAGGTAAATGAAATATTTCAGATGTTGGATGGCAATTTCTACCTCCCTAATCATTCAGTAAACTATTTTTTCAGCTCAGAATAGGAAATTAAAATGTTTGTGGCAGAATATTGAACTGAAAAAGAAAACAGAGGACAGAAGAATAAAAGGAAAGTTGTACACACTAAACAGCTTTCTAAAGCAGAAAAAAAAAAAAAAAAAGTAGGTAATTATGTCTTACTGTGGAACAAGGTCTTAGCTGGGTCAGATGGAAAAGATGAGTGGCTAAGAATGAAATTTTTAAACCCTACTCCTGCCCCAAATCTCAATATTTGCTTTCATCAACTTCTGAAAAAGGACAGCAGTATTTTTTGCCAGGATTTACAGCGTTTGTGGACTACACCTAAGCAGATCCAGAATTTTTTCTGTGCTTATCAATGCAAATTGATGTTTTTGTTTCCTCATCTTCTTGTTCCCATCTCCATTCCATTCCACTTTTCAAAAGGTGCAACACCATCAAGATGTTTGAGGCAAAACATTATGTTCCTTAAGTGTATCTGAGATTTCTTAATACATTTCAAAGTTGATGATGGTATAAATATGAATTATATAAAATTGAGCAGTATTTGCTGAATAAACAGAAAATAAAAAAAGATACAGATGCTTAGCAGCTAAAGTGCATTGACTAAAGGATTTCAAGTGGGATGACTGTTTTTTTTCTGGAGCAAGATTTAGACTTTCTTTGCTAAGACCTAAAGTTTAACTCATGGCTTGATCTTCCTCAGTCCTATCTAACAAGTGAAGAATATTGATTAAAGCTCCTGCTTGCTAAATGAGAATACAAACTTAATTTTGCAGCTTACAGATGAGTCCTTCATCTTGCAGACTGCCATGAAATTAACACGGTCATTCTAGAGCACACTATTGTGGACATTAGGGGAGAAGCATCTCTTCTAAATTCTGACTGGGCATAGATAGGAAAAGAAACTGAGCCTCCAAGCACTCCATGCACTGGACATGACAGGCTCATTGCTGAGGGAGGAAGACTTAGCCATTCAAAAGATAAGACTCTGTAGGTGGGACTCTTGTCATTTCAGGCCATCTAAAGCATCTCAGCTATCTGTCAGATGGCTTTCCAAAAGAACTAAGGTGGACAATATATACTATATACTTAATATCTGTAGTCCTTTTGCAGATGTCTTGAATAATACAACATATATGAGAAGACATAGGGAATCTCTTCTGACACCCAGTTAACAAATATGGTAATCATTCAGAGAGGGGAGAAGTTGGTCTGGATGTGTGTTTTGAGTGTGGCTGTATTTGCTTTGCTGACAAACATGATATTCTAGTAGAGCAGTGGAAGGCTTTACTACTTCAAGAAGGCCCTTTTTTGTGTGTGCGTGGTTTCACTACTGAAATGCAAGAAAAAAAGTCTGCAAAAAATGAGACATTCCAATACAAAATGGCACACAGGATTAATCACTTCCAACCTTTTCTACCAGTTAGCTCTCACAAAAACTGTACCTCTAGAAGAGACTTTCTATGACCTTACTGAATATGCCAGAAAACCAAATTGATCCTTTCGCTGCATTTAGCTAAAATTTTTGTTGGCAGCACCTGAAAAATAACTAAATACAATTACTGCTGCGCTTGCAGCATTTCTTGCCTCAGGAAAACCATGTAATACAACAGTAATGGAAGCAGCTTCATATGACTAATTGACAAGATTTTAAGCAAGGCCATGACTGTTCTATTTTTAGAAGTTATGCCTGTTAATATGGACCTCGCTGATACTGTGCTGTAATTCTTACTGCTGACATGCTCAGTGGACAAGACTGAAGATTATTACTGTTTTTAATAAACTAACTAGCAGCAGGAAATCTACAGAGAAATATCCTTATCATATAGAACATTATGTGATGCCTAGAAGAGAGCAACGTCATTTCTATTTTGGCAGCAATCCTGGCCTCTTGCAGTTTCCTCTGTAGCCTCAAGTGTGAATTGAACTTTGAAAAGAGCAAAAATCTAGGTAAAGTTCAGGACTCCTTGAGCTCTGTAAAACAACTTTCATGTGGTCATCTGATACTTAGCTTTGTTCTACTTTACACAGATTCTCAGGAGGGAAGATATAGATTTCTCCCTTCTGCCCACCACTCCCAACAAAGCTCAGGGTGACTTTGTGATGCAAATTGTTATTAAAACTTTAGTCTCCAGATCAGATATTAAAAATCTATAGAAAAACAGTAAGATGTATGTTGCTTAGAAGAACTGATAAGGAAATTAAAGTGTAGTCAGGTGGAGATCAAGGAAGTCTTTGCTGCTGTACCTTTTCTTTAGAAAGAACTGCATAAAATAATGATGAAAAAAATGCATGAAATGCATCAAGAAGTTTTTCACCCCCTACTGCACTAATTCATTTAAAATGTTTCCCCTCACTTGGGAAGAGCTGAAATTGCAGCCATGGCTATTAATAGTTGCAAAGGGGTTCCGAAGTAATTTGTCACCAGCAGGTGTTTGAAGTTCATAGTAAATTTTTTTCACCCTTGTATGCTTTCTTTTAGTAAGTGAGATGAAATAGCACATGTCATCCTCCATTTCAAGAACTGAAGAACTGCCTCAGTTCTATCTACCTCTAAGGATAGAAGACACGGGAGATATTTATGCACAATAAAGCAGAATAGAATGGTAGGATCACAGCAAAATTGTTACAAAAGCTCAGTAGAAAAATGCATCATGTCATTTTTGAAAGCATATGCTCACTCAATCACACAGCAACTATGCTGTCAGTATTATAATATTTTTATTACTTTTAAAAAATTATTATTTAATAAAATTCCCCACTTTATAAGAGTATGATAATATCCAGAGTAAGTAATTCAGGAGTACAGTACAGAACATGTTTAGAGAGGGGGTGTAAATAAGAACACAGAAAGCTAGATAGGAATTATAATGAACATTAGTATAAAAAGACAAACTAGGCAACAGAACTAGGCAGTCTTCATCCTCTGCTAGCTATTATGATATGATTCTATGCATTTTCCAGCTTTGTTTTCCATAAAAAATAATATTTATAACAATTATGCGCTATCAAAAAAAGTTTGAATATTAGAGTGAATTATTTCCTTCTGTAATATTTCCATGTGAAAATGTGCTACAACCTGCAATAAACAAAATACATACAGATATCTCCTGCAAGTGACATACATTCTTCTAAGTTCTATAAAGATATAGACATTTAGTACAGGTTGCTGTAGAGAGAGTAGAGTTAAGCCTCTCAAGACTGAGTCTGTGGTTATTTCAGAGATAACACTCTGTGTATTACTTTAATAAGTTCTTTGACTTGTTATAAAGAAATTTTTTGCTACTGAGATTTGTAACATGAAAAAATGATGTTTTGTTTCATTGAAACATTATTTATTGCACATTCAGAGCTATCAAATGAATATCAACAAATTACACATTAATTTGTAACCCTGAAGACAGTTGTAAACTGTATTTTATATCTGCAGTTTTATAAGGTAACATCTGAGATTCACTTTCAATAAAACTAGAGAAAGATTTCTGATGCAAGAATTCAGAGTTCATGAAAACTCTTTCAGTCCACAGGAATTTCATCTGACTTTAAAGCTTCTTGCGCCAAGATATTGTTACTTATTTCTGTTAATCCTTCTGTCTTGCCCAACAGAAGCTGTTTAAAAGGGATAACAAACCCCTGTACTGAGTTTGAACTACTATAGCAATTCTATCCCTTAAAAGGTTGTTGCACCATTAAAGTTATTATCTTTATTTTTTATCTGGGACTGTTTTATACAGTCCAAATTTGTTTAAAATTTGCAGTTATTGCTTTAAAGAACCAATTAACCTAATAAGAAAATGAAAGACTGTAAAAGAGAACCACCAACATCAATAAAACTTCCACCAGAAACAACAAGATAACCTAATGAAGAAATTAAGATTTTTTTTTTTAAATTACTAGAACATATTAGTAATGGAAAATAACCTTTTTTAAATGAAGATTTAGGTCATCAAGCCTGAGGGAAATGAACATTCTAAGTATAAAAATTACAAATTACACTGTTGGGAATTTAGAAAGAGGATAAATTTTTTATTGCTTGGGTATCACTTAGAGGCACTAAGTCTGTTATCTATGAGGGCTGCTCTGAAAGTAATGCTCCCTATTTTATTAAGCTGGCCCACAACATCAGAGGCAGATGTTTGTGGTGTGGCAGTAGAGGTTGAACATTCCTGCTGCTATTTTATTACATACTGTTGCTGTGCAACAGAGGGCAGCAGCGCATCTGTCAGACAAAATGCCACCTGACATGGAAGTGCGTATGAAGCAACTATGGAACTGACCCATATACAGACTGGACCTGAGCCATTGGGAAGTGTGCTGCCTTCCTGGGGCCTAGGTCAGGGACATGTCCGGAAAATTGAAGCTGGTTAGGTCCACTAATTACTTTCCATTACTCATACCTCAAGTGGGCAGTGATGAATTTGATCAAAGAAGCCTATGAACTACAAAAAGAGATTTCAGGGGTTTAGGGTGTTTAGTTCAAGGAGTGGGAGCGCAAGTGATCTTTTGTTCTATACCTTAAGGGGCAGTGAGAGACACGGAACGGGCTTGGAAAGCACAGGTAATGAATAATTGGCTCAGAGACTGGTGTCAAGGCAGAAAATTTGGGTTCTTTGATCATGGGGCAGTATACTCAGCCCTTGGCCTGTTGTCCATGGAATGCTGAACCAGAATGGAACCCACCTGTCCCAAAGGAGGAAATGAATCCTAGTACAGGAGATAGCAGGGCTTATTGAAAGAACTTTAAATGAGCTACAACAGGGGAAGGGAACAAAACAAGCCTCACCAGAGATGAATCTAGGGGAACAATGCTTGAGCTCGAGGTGAGGCAGATGACTCAGCTGAAGTGCATCTACACCAGTTCACACATCATGGGCAACAAGCAGGAGGAACTGGAAGTGATTGTGTGGCAGGCTATGACCTAGTTGCTATTATCAAAACATGGTGGGACCACTCCCATGACTGGAGTGCTGTGTTGGATGGCTACCAGCTTTTCTGAAAGGATAGACAAGGAAGGAAGGATGGTGGTGTGACCCTTTATATTGAAGAGTGCTTTGATGTTGAAGAGCTTGGGGTTGGGAATGATAAAGTTGGGTGCCTATGGGTAAGGATCAGGGGGAAGGCATGTAGGGACAACATCTTGATTAGACTGCCTAATCAGGATGAAGAGAAGGATGGGGAATGCTATGAGCAGTTTGTAGAAGTTGCACGATCACCAGCACTCATTCTCATGGGAGACTTCAACTTCCCTGATATATGTTGGAGATATAATACAGTGCAGAAGAAGCAGTCCAAGAGATTTCTATAGTGTGTGGAAGATAGCTTCCTTACACAGGTGATATGAGAGCCTACCATGAGTGGAGCCCTACTAGACCTGCTCTTCACTAACAGAGAAGTACTGGTGGGAGATGTGAAGGTTGGGGACTGTCTTGGGCAAAGTGAGCATGAAATTGTAGAATTTGCTATTCTTGGAGATGTCAGAAGGGTGACTAGCATAACTGCTATCTCGAACTTTCAGAGGGCGGACTTTGACCTGCACCGGAATGGGCTGCCCAGGGAGGTGGTAGAATCACTGACCCTGGAGGTGTTCAAGGAAAGTTTAGATGTGTTGAGGAGCATGGTTTAGTGAGAACTTTTGGTGATAGGTGGATGGTTGGACTCAATAATTTTGTAGGTCTTTTCCAACCTTGGTGATTCATGATTCTATGATATTCCTAGTAACAAGGCCATCATACCTTCTATGAAACAGTGGATCACCTCCAACAGAGCAGATTTTTCAGAAGCACAGCATGCAGTCTCATGTTCATAACTGGTGAAAATACATAGCTAAAGATGGTGAGTGAGTATATTGAAAAAATGCGCTTTGTAGTTGAGAATTTGTTCCATCAACTAGTGTTATGGTGCTCATTGTATTTTTTGAAGTTTCCACGAAAATAAATGGGAGGCATTATGTTTGGAGTGACCTAATTATAATTTCTGTTTACTGACATAGACGAGATTTTGAGTTGAGATTACTGTATTCAGCTATATTTTGTTTGTGAGTGATTTCAAGAGGCTTCATTGATGGTTGTTTCTGCTTGACATACTTGATACACTGAGATAAACTTTACAAAACAGGTGTTTGTAATTCAGTGCACGCATACATGTATTGCTAAACTGATGCCAGTCTCTCTTTTAATGAGAGGAAAACCATGGTCTAAGACCACTCATGGGATTCCAGCAGTTTCGCATCTTGCTCATGGGTGAGGCAATTCAACACTTCATGAATATAATTCCTAACAACATTTTAAGGACTTCTCATTTTTCCTATCCAAGTATACTTAGTTCCCTCTAAATCATGAGAAATTGGCAGTACTTATTTTATGAATTTATGAAACTGTTATAACTTCAGCAGGATTACTTATTCTTTTCAGACTTCACTTTGTCTCTCCTGTTTGAGATCATGCATTTGTGAGAACTCTTCTTTGTTTTCTGGCTCAAAGCTTGCTTCCTGAGCTATTTCTTGTGATAAGACTCTAACTGATTTATTGAGGAGGCAAGTGATTGGTGCTACTGTGTGATAATCAACATCACTTTGTGAACATTTGAAAGCACCTTCCTTCAGAGCTGTTGTTGACTCCGGAAGAGAATGCTCAGGAGTGCTTACTGGTGGAAGATCTGGCCTGTGACTAAATAGCTCCAACCTGGTATGGGAAAATTGGGGAATGATACCATTGCGTCCTGTGAAAAACAGGATGCAGATGGGAATCCCTGCTCCCTCTTATCTGCTGGCAAGGTCCAGAAGATGGGAGCAGAGGAGTTTCTGCTGAGATCCCAGAGGCAGAGTCTGCCACTCCAAGGAGAGCTGACTCAATCACTTTGGACTTATAAATAAATTGGTACTACCACTGAAAAGTTATCGTCATCAACAGAACACACCCAATGACAATGACCCACCGCTACTGAAGATCAATGACTGAACTACAAACGGCACTGGAATCATGGTGGTGACTATCTCCCTCTTGCTTCCTACAAAGACTCCTCATCCTATTTCCTGTCTTTTCTTCTCCCCTTCTCCCCTTCCCTATCTCTCTGATTAAGATTTGTAATAAACTGGTTAGACCAACATTTGAACATTTGAAGTTGTTTCTATATCTCACATTGGGTATACGTGTATCAAAGATGTATATATATATCTTTGTTTGTGAGTGATTTCAAGAGGCTTCATTGATGATTGTTTCTGCTTGACATACTTGATACATATATAAATTGGAGTGAGACAGCATTATATGAATGTTTTAGCTACCAGGTTTCTAATACCTCTGAGAAACAAAGAAAGTCAAACCTTATGGTGAAATTGGAGTGCTTCTAAGAACTTTGTATTTAACTCAAACAGTCTTAATTTTGTTATTAGAGCTTTTAACCTTGTCTCTTTCCATTGTAAAACATGGGGTGATTAACACTGATATTCCTTAAGGTTGGATTAGATGGGTCCCCCTTCCAACCCAATACATTCTATGACTCTATGAATACATGCATCAGTATTTCTTTGTTTAGTCTAATGCTGTAAATTTGACTGTTCTATTCAGAGTGATTGGTAGACAAAGACTCTATTCCAAGTTCTGCATAGCAATTTCTAATATTCTTTAAAAAAATTCTTTAAAAATTGCTTTATTTTCCTAAACACAAGGAGCTGTGATTTATGTTACCCTGGTACTTCAAGCATTTGCAATCTCAAGAGATTTGTTCAACAGAACCAGAGACTTGTTGAGTCTTAGAATAGTCTTAGAATGATCACATGGCAACAAAATGTAATGTAATATTGGGGGAAGGTTCAACTTCTATTGCCATACCACCAATATCTGTCTCTGATATCATGGACCAAAATAATAAAATAGGAGCCATTACTTTTGGAGCAGCACTCATATTAATAGACTGGTTGAAAATAAGGTTGGAAAGGGAAAATTTGGTTTTTTAGTGTTTTTCTTCCCTTGGCCCAATTGCAGAGGGTGAATAGCTAACCTTAATCTTTAGTCTGTAATGTTTTAACAAAATGAAATAAAACATCTGAATATTTCAAGACCTGACTGAATGAAGCCCTGGGCAACCTGGTCCAGTACCAGATCCGAAGGCTGGTGGCCCTGCTTGTGTAAGGAGGATTGGAACATGATGATCCTTGGGGTCCCTTCCAACCCAAGCTATTTTAAGATGCTATGATTCTATGATTTCTTCTTTCTCTTCTATATGTTTCCAATAAAGCCATGCCAGGCATGGAATGTCTCATCTGGAGAGGCCTTCTACTTTCTTAATTTCAGGAAAAATAAAGACAAAAACTTTAGATTCTAACTGAGATCAGCCTGCCAAACAAATTTAGATAAGTAAGAAATATAGAAAAATTTTAATTTCGGAACGGAAGTAATTATTTTATCACAAACTAGTACTTAATAGGCTCAGAAGGAATACAGTTAAGAGACCCAGTTGACAAACCTCCAAAAACCCACAGCAGATAAGAGATGTTATTATTTCATTGTCCACTGATGTATAGTATCCTTGCTCGCTCTTCAAAAGAAGGGTAGGAGCATTTAGAATTTGATTGAATGTGATTGGTTAAGCTATATGAATTGATTAAAAACATTACATAATTGCAACTGAAACCAGTTGAATTTATGTTTCAGAGTATTTTATGGACTGAAAATATTTTTCTATACATATGGAAAATATAAGAAAAAGTGTGACGTGCATAATTTCTTAAATTCAAATTCACCACTTAAACAGTACTCTTGAGTTTATAACAGAAATTATTGTTTAAAAAAAAAAAGTCTGTAGATGATTAATGAATAATTTAATCTACCATATTTATTTAACAGTTTTTCTCAAATAAGAAATTTAGGACCTAAATTAAGTTAAAAAATTTGATATTAAAAACAGTTATTCAGATTCCAAGATAATAACGTAATGAATGTAAATTTTAAATAGGTGTATCTTGTTAACTCAGAAAACACTGTTCATTTTCATGTTCTCAGATTTTGCTAGCAGCACAGTTTTTATACGGGTTTCAACTGGTTGGTATCTCTTTAATTTTAAAAAATTTCATCTGAAAAATGTTTAAACATTGACTGAATAAAAAAATTAACAATATGGATTTTTATTTTATGACCACAATGCAATGAATTGAGTAATGTTAATTTGACAAAGGATATAGAGGAATACTAAGACTCTTCTAAAATGTTGTACGTGAAATAGAATTTATGAGCCAAATCTGGATTAATGTGCTGCTTCCAACACCTTTTGGCATCTTCCCTTCAATGAAGAGAAGCTTGTGCCACATGGCAGGACTACTGAAGAATGCCTAAAGAGACTATCTTTAGTAGTGAGTTTGATCCTGTTGTAACTGACATCACTCATCGTCCATTAAGAGGCAATAACGGAGAGAACAAAGAGTCTGTGGAGGAGACTTTCCCTTTCTTTCTGCAAGTATATTCAGCCTTTGCCTCCTAACTAAGACTGGAATAATAATAACAATTTAAAAAAAGTAAAGTAATATTTGATAAATAGTTGCATGGAATATGAAATTATTTATTTTCTACAATAAGTTTACCTCTTTTAACAAGTATCATTGCTATGATTCTGCTTACACTTTGACAATCTGGAAGTTCTCCCCAAATACAAAATCAGAAGATTTTAGAATTATGGACTGAACCATTTCCAGCTTCATCTGTTTACTCATCCCCTTTCACTGTAAGTTATCTTCCTATACACACACACACTCACTACACTCTGCCTCAGCTCGATAATGTTATCATTTGCAGGGAGGGGAAGAAGATGGGGAAAACTGACTAATTACCATCCTATATTAAATTATGCAGCATTAATTAGTTGACTGGGTAGCTCAGGGACTGTGTCTGTTCTGTTCATATTGGAATGGTGATGCTCAATTCAGAACAGCATCTCTTTCACAGCTTTATAGCAACAACAAAAATTAATAATGTATGGATTATGCCACAAAAAGAGAGGCTTTGCATTCATCTGTCTCCCTGCTATTTTCATGCCAGAAATAAAGAGCAGGCATCAGGTCCTGCAATCTCTGCAGGACCACAGAGGCTGAAACAAGTTTTGCAATTTGGTTCAATAACAAATGTCTTAGTTCTGATAAATTTTAAGGGCAGGGGAGATTAATTTGTTAAATGCTCATCTGAGATTTCATCTGAAATCACAGCAGATGAACATTTAACAAATTAATCTCCCCTGCCCTTAAAATTGTCTAAAGGCTGAACGCTTTTTGATGGAGTTGTTACAGTTTTTGTGATAATCAAGTCTATTTTGCTTGCTGTAAGAGAGTAAAGGATTACTTTGACTGATCTGAGTATCAATATGCAATCCATCAAGACACAGACCACTTTATGAAACTGAAGTATACAACCTCTTCTCCTAAAAACCACTGAGTTCTTGTGCATGAAAAATGCCACCATGAATTTCCTTATGACCTTGCAACTAATAGGCCTGAATGGACAATTAGAGCTTATTGGTTCAAATGTGGTAAAGATCTGGAGGTGAATTCTTTTGTTGTGGCTTCGAATTGTTGATAATTACATGATGCAATGCTAAACCTTTGCATCAGATAAAAAATTAAGTAAGCACAATATTGCAAAAGAACTGGATATTTTTCCTTCTGAAATGCCACAGTGGGAAAATGTCTGTAAATCTCAGGAGGATTCTTAAAATCAGATTTTATTAAAGGAAAAAGATAGAAGAAAACTGAAGTACTTTCTGCAGTATTGCAGTGCTTTTTCTGGTGAAGAAATACAATCTTGTGAACCGTTATTATGTGATTTGCTTTTCACAAAAAATATAAAATCTACTGTATATGCTATACCAACATATATATACACCAACATATATCTATACACAATATCTGCATATAAAGATTGTACAAATATACATATACTGAGGAATGCTGTAGTGGCAATGAATAAGGAATAGAGCCAGGTAATCAGAAGCAGGCTCTATATCTTCCCCACTGTTGAGAGAGTGCGGTATAACACGTCTCTGTCAGTCACCAGCTTTTCCAGGAATGGCTCCCCTCATAGAGACCCCAGAGCTGCCAAATCTACCCAGTTTCCTAATGAAAACATATGCAACTTTTCCTTATTTATTTTGGCACCTTCAAAAAGATAGCTTGTGAGCTTGCAGCTGCCAGAAATCCAATTCCAGAAAGATCTAATAGAAAAAAAATGCAGATGACTTTCACTTTGCTTTCACTTCAGAATTCAGTTTTCTAATGTTAGTAGCAAGATGCACTGTGGATAAAATATTGAATACAGTTTCTCCTCAAAACAGCTGGGTGGGGAGATGTCTTCAGCAACTGAGAAAATAAAAAAATCTTTGCTTTGAAAGGTTTGCTGTTAAAGACAATTTGAAACGATCCTGCAACATTTTCTTTCCAGGAAGTTCGATCGTGTTGGTTTAACAAGCCATTTTGATGCTTTCTCACCTTCCTCTCTGCCTATCCCATACGTCTACAGAAAATTTTTATGTAAAGTCTGTGTCTTATAAGTAGGGTTAGTTAAGCTTGATCTTGTTTCTTTCACAGTTTCTTCCACACAATCAAACCTTAAAGGGAACCCCCAAGCACTGTAGCTTCGAGGCACACACAGGTCCTCATTATTGTCAGAGGCTTCATTGCCCCTCATACGACCCCTATTAAGAAATCGGAATGCTGCCTCGAGCTCTTCCTTTTACATGCTAGTCAGCTTTCTGTTTAGCCAGGAAAAATAAAAAGGGTGAGAAATATGCAGAAATTCTGTAAGTTGTTTGCATTCCATTGAAATATTTCTTTAGCTGAAGGGGATCAAATCAATGAAATATAATGAAACCATATGCTCATTATTTCAAAAGAGAGCAGCTGCTTCAGGGAGTACTGAAAAGATTTATTAATTCTACCAGCACTGCTCATTAAATCTAGGTATCTCCATACCTGTCTTCCTCAACAAAAGCTCCTCAATAGCAAAATCACCCCTGTGGAGTTCAAACTGATGTTCATCTTGGCATTCTTCCCTGTATTCTTCCAAGGCAGAAAATACAATATGCTGAGTTGCTGCTGCTGGAGAAGTGGAAAAAATCACCTATGTGGAAAAAGCTATCTAGCATGGGTACAGTTTGGAAGTTCCATAAGAGAAATGTGTGTTGGCAAAAACACACATTCTGCCTGCTACGGACCATATGTGCATTTAATTGAGTTTGCAAGTTTCCAGGCAGAATGCCAAATGGACAGTCTAACATCTGATAAGAGTGATAAAGTTTTCTCCTCTTGTTCTCTCACAAGCTTTAGGTTCATACAGAATCTGAGAAGTCTGAGAATCTGAGAAGTAATCTGTACTTTCCTGGGACTGATACTAGAATGTGTAAGTCAGCTAATAAATATGTTAGAAAAGACCAATATATCAGATTTACTTAGAAACTATGATTTCAATTGTAATACTGAAAATTAAATCAAAAATATAAATGTGCCAGCAGAATTATCTGAGTCACAATTATCTCTTTGGCTTTCTCTTTTTTTCTATGAACAGGCAGATAAATGAAGTGACTTTCACGTTTAAGCTACAGGAGCTACAATAGGCTCAAATAAAAATAATTAGGTGGGAAATTTCACAAAACCAAAGCAGGGTTTGAGGCTGTGTTTGAACAGGTGCTGCCAGCTAGCTTCCAAATCTTAATGTGGCCTGTGGACCCCTTGTTCAAAGCATTATTATATGTTTACATTGCTGAACAAAGAAGGTCAAGATCAAGTTAAAGAGACAGATGCCTGTTTGCCTCTGTTGCACAGTTATTAGCTTGGTTCTTGGTTCTATTTTGGGTTTTCCAGCTTCTTCCTGGGCTTGGGCTTTATCACCTGTAGAGCAATGAGAGACAAAGTTTGCACAGCATGGTCATGAACCTGTCGGTGTCATTTGGTCATGACATCTCTAAATGCATAGACATAAATTACATGATCAAACAAAGACCCTTGACAGAATTTATCATATACAAGCTTACATGTGAATTTTCCCTGTGACATTTCTCCTTCTGGTCAGAACAGGCCTACTGAGCCTTGCTCTGCAGTATAACTAAAGGAATACAATTGCCATATTGGAAGACTTACACCATTTTGTTGTCTTGCTACCTTCCTTCCGTCACAGTGTTTTTCATGGGAGAAAAACACACATTCAAGGACCAGGCTAATGAGAGTCCTTACTAGTCATAATAAAAAATAATATAAAGACTGATTTTTTTTATGTGCAGTGATGGTCAGATTCTCAAGGTTTGGTTGCCAGTTTAAAGATTATTTCCAGGAACGTGTTACATCTACATCAGGGAATCTTCAAAAAAAATGGGAGGTGATAACCAAAGTAGGCAATTGCAGTGGAGTTTCTTGTAACTTTGGCTGTTTGGATGGTATACAGGAGCTAAAGTCTAGTGAAGGAATTGATTTTCAACCATAAACAGAATGTAATGATGACCCTGGAAATGAAACAAAAGTAAGGGAAGCTACACTCAGACTACAAAGCAATTGAGGAAACAAGAGAAGTGTATGTAACCAGAGAACAATGATCAAAGCACACAGTTTGATAAAGATGTAAAATCATATGCCACAAGAGAGAAAAAAAAACAAAAAAACAACAGATGAAAAAGACCATAGGTTGAAGATAACCGCACAGCTGAACCTATTAATGACTCTGAGTTTATTTAATTTACATGCCCTTGTTAACCTGTACTAATATTTTAGCTTGATGTTGTTACTCAGCATAAGCACAACAAGGGAATTTTGAACCTGAGAAAGGAAATTGCTCCTTGACAGATGTCATAACTTACACAATGATCTGTGGTCTGAAAACAGTGAGAGGCATCCTCTGTTTTTAAGAAATATGGTCAACTGCAATAAACACTCTTGCCAGTTGTAGCTACATGCATGCATTCAGGAAAAGAAAAGCTCTAAAATGGAACAACATTAACCCCCTTGGCTCTAGGTTCTTTTTCCTAAAGCACAAGAACCATAACATAAAAACAGTAACAGAAATCTCTAGCGAGACTGAGTAAAATAAGCATCAATAGAAAAAAGAAAAATGCAATGCCTTCCTGAGATGAAATATTAGCAAAGGTACATTTATTTCAACATACTTTTCTCTCTGGATATTTGTTAGCCTGTGGCAGCTGGATGTGGAAGCACAAATACGGACATGTCTTCTCATTTCTTTACACTGTCTACAGAAGTGTAAATACACAACAGATTAGTTTCTTTTTTTTTTTTCTTTTTTTTTCCCCACAGAAATTTCCATTACTTTTGGTTTCTATAGCATTGTCTGAGATTATCTCAAAATACATGAAACTAAATAGCCATGGTAAAATCTCATTTTCGCATAAGTCATATTCATATAAATTTCTGCTACTAAGAAGAAAAATATACCCAGTTGTCTTGTAATTGGTACAACTAGGATATGCTGCAGTTCAAGCTAGACTGTGGTCAGTCTTTGACATAGACTCTTAACAGTTCTTTCCGTTGATACAGCAACTTAGATACAGTAATGAAAATTCCAATAAGTTGCTGAGAAAGAGAAAAGACAAAAACTACACACTTTCTACCATATATCCATAAAAATGACAGAAAATGGTTTGCTTAATAATTGGGTCTCTGTCAAAATACTTGTTACTGCAAAAGAATAATTAAAAACAAACAAACAAAAAAACAAAAACAAAAACAAAAAAACACGTGTGCCTTCTGCATGAAAAAAAGAGGACAAAGAATTTCATGTGATAGGTTTACTTAAAGATCAGAGAAATAGATTAGTCTGGCACAACTCCTTTTAAGAATAACCATTGGGAGACAGAAGAAAAAACAAAAGAATTTGAACAGAAGTTCATCTGTATCATTTTGCTAGTGGATTACATTGTGTGTAGGTATTTCTCAGAGACTGCTGAATAATTGTAGTAGTAGTTATCAGCATGTAATAAAATCATAGAGTCATACAATCATCTGCATTGGAAGGTATAGTGCAAATGCTCAGTCATGGCTCGAAACAGTGATTGAGCGCCTGGTGGAAGACAAGGCCAACCCAGGTGATGCAGTGTCCCTGAGTGACCAGAACGAGTGGAGGCAGGATCCACCGCTTCCCAGACCTCATTTAAGGGTTGGCAGTGAAGGTAAGGCCTTCTCTTTGGGGATTGTTATATACCTGAGATCTTCTGAAGGTAAGCAGTGCCTTTCCCTTATGTTTGTGCTTGCTGTTGTGTTTGAGTGAATCCTAACTTGCTGTGGCCTGGAATCTTGGTGCTCTGCTGTCATTGTTGTGCTCACCATTGTGTTACAGAACGGACCCTTACAAGCCATCTAGTCCAACTCCCCTGCAATGAACAGGACCATCCACAGCTAGATCAGGTTCCTCAGGGCCCCATTCAGCCTTTCTTTGAATGCCTCCAGAGACAGGGCTTCCATCACCTCTCTGGTCAACCTGTTCTAGTACTTCAATATCCTTATCACAAAAAACTTTTCCCTTATATCCACTCTAGTTTGAAACCATTTCCCCTTGTCCTTTCACAACAGATCCTGCTAAAGAGTCTGCCTTGTTCTTTCTTATAGTCTCCTTCCAGACATTGAAAGGCCCCTGTCACATATCCCCAGAGCCATCTCTATAATAGACTAAACAGCTCCAACTCTCTCAGCCTGTTCTTATAGCAGAAATGTTCCATCCCTTAGATCATTTTGTGAGCCTGTCTCTTTTGCTGCTGGTCATTTTCTTCTTGCTCTTCAGCTTGACCAGTTAGTCTCACTCAGCCTTGCCAGCCTTTTGCCTTCCTTTCCTGACTTCCTACACCGGGGGATGGAGAGCTCTTGTGCTCAAAGAAAAGCTTCTTTAAAGATCTTCAGCTCTGTTCCTCTCCCTTGTCCTTGAGGACAGATTCCCTGGGGATTTTGTTAAATAACTTCTTGAAGAGCTTTCCAAGAATTGAGCATCCTGGTTTTAATTTTTCTCTCACAAATCTCTCGAATGTGATCCACCAGTGCATAATCGCTGCAGCCTAAGCATCCTCCAATCCTGATGTCACCAATCAGTTCACTTGGATTAGTGAGCAACAGGTTCAGTATTGTATCCTACTGGGGGAGCTGTCTATTATTAGGCTCTAGGAGTTGTTCCTGATGCATTCCAGGAGCTTCCTGTATAGCCTACCGCTAGCTATACTGTTTTTCCAGCAGATGTCAGGGCAGTTGAAGTCCCCCAGCAGGATGAGAGCTTGTGGTAGTGTTACTTTCCAGTGGTAGTTGGAGAAAGAAATCTTTCATCAACTGGCTCCACTTGATCAGGTGGCCTGTAGTAGATTCCAACCACATGGCTCCCTTTGTTGCTTAAGTCTCTCTCACCCATAGGCTTTTGACTTACTTGTGGCCATTCTTCAAGAGCAGCTCTTTATGCTATTTTCTTCTTGATGTAGAGGGTCAACATACAAGACTGTGTAATTTGTTTCATTATGATTTGAATGTTTTATTTACTTCAAAACTTAACCACACATGAGGAAAAAAAACACATTATTTTAAATTCTTTAGTGAAGTTGAATGGATTTTATTCTGTTCAGCTCAGAAATGAAAAGTTAATGGGATATTACATTGCTATAAGAAATATGTATTGGATTTCATTTTAGCAGCATTTATGTTTAAGGAAATCATTAGTCGTGTAGTTCCTTATTTGATTTCGAACACATGCTGTGAATAGCTAAATATCAAGGATTTGAAACTTATCTTAACAATAATTGTTCATTGGAGTCACTTCATTGATATCCGAATCTATTTTCTTGGTTTAATTTTTTGTTGTTACTGTTTACTTTTTATTCTGTAACTCTTCTTTCCTGTATCTTAATGAAAAATGAGAGTTTTAATCCCTATGAACATTCTCATTCCTATAAATAATTCAGCTGCAGAAAGTAATCAAAACTAACAGAATTATAGATTACAGTTTAACAGAAGTCCTGCTGATGAAAATATAATAATAAAAGTTTACAATAATAGTTACAAATTAGAGGTATTATAAAAACACATTAGATTTTGAATATAATGTTCAGAATCACCATTTAAGCCCAAGATTAGTGAGAAAGAATAGGATACAAACAAGTACAGGAAGTCTGAGATTTGTATCTCTTTGAAAAAAAGGTATTCTAATTTGTTCAAAATTGCCTCCTTTATGTTTCATCTCACATATCTTAGTGTCTTTCATTGAAATCACTTAATGTGAAAGTTATCTTGCTGGAAGTATTGAAGTTCAAGATATTATTAAAGGTATTTAAAAAATTCCTAAAGTTTTAGTTGTCCTTTCACCCATTTTTCCCCCAAAGTGGAAAGCTATTTTCTCAATTTCTCTTAACCATTTTAAAATAAAATGTTTTATTAAAAAATGTTTTAATAGATTTAAAGAAAACTCCCCCACCTATTCTCTAGAAAACATTTAAGTTTAGTAATATTTCTATCCAAATCCTTGCCTAATTCAACATACTTTGTTCCAGAGGAGTGGAAATGGAGAAATAGAAGATTTCTAATGTACTCCGTTGAGTTGTGAAGGATACTGAATTTTTTTTCCAGAATACCATGAATCATGCATAATCATTTAGCCCGTAGTTTAAAGTTTATCTTGTAGTGCATACTGTCATATGCTTTCTCAAACTTATTGGATAGGCTGAATTTTGTCATTTCAGTTACTGTTGGATCTTTCAAGATGCAGAATTTGATTAATGTCAAGTCACTTTTGAACTGAAGGTACTTTTCAAAACAAAGAAAGAAGGATTAAAAATTATGTAAAAGAAAAGAAAAGATGAGAAAATTAAAAAAAAAAACAAACAAATCCTAGAAAAAAAAACACCCAACAATCCAAACCCATAAAGGTGAGAAAATAGAAAATCTTATTTTATCTTCCATAAAGCAATATTAGCTACATTGAAAAAAAATTTCCTCTTCTGTTTTTCTATTTCTCATTTTTGAGAAACTCAGAACTATTACAGAGGTAAAATTGTTCATGCATATTTTGAATCAATTATGCGCAAATATGTTTTATAACTGTTGAATTACAGCTCATCTCTACCTCTTGCCACTGACAGATAGCATTTCAACCTGTCCACCTACAGATTGCACATGACATGGAAACTCTATTGGAAGAATTTTGGAATATTTCAGATCAGAAATGGGATTCATCAATATGTGGAAAGAATCATGTTCCAAGCAAAATTAAACAAAAACAAAAAGAAGCAAATAAATATGCAAATGATAGGCCAATGCGTGAGAACGTAAGGTTGGAGATCCGTGAAACTGGCAATGCTGACAAGAACAATCTAATTATAAATCCCAGAACATAGATGCATATGTAAATATAAATATATGCAATTTAAATATTTTCCAACATTGTCTTTTATCTTTGGATATCTATAGAAATCAGGAGCAGCACTTGCAAAAGTAACCAGTGATTAGTAGCTTTAGACTTTCATTTCCTCTTCCTGTCATCCAGTCCAAACACTTTCAGTTTCCACTGGTCAAGAATGGAGAGGGCTCTTAGGAAATTTTTTTTCAATTGATCATTTTAGCTGTATGTCATGGTTTTGTAATTTTTTGTTTTTTGGTATTCCACATCATAACATCATGTGGGGCACTGGGATTTTAACTGTTAATGCTCAAGTTCTGGCTATCTGCCCAGAAGAGAAGAACAACTACGTTCCCCAGGGGACCTTGCGGTCAGGGAGAGGAGATGTAACTCCTGACAAGGTCACCTGATGTGCTCTTTTTCGTCTGCTCTTCTTCGTCAGCTCTCCTCCTGTCTCCCTGCTGCTCAGGTGGACTGCGCATCTCACCTCAGCATTGTGGTGTGACCTATCCACCTTTCAGACATTCTCTCTCTCATTATATTTGATTTATTAGCTTCATTTCTGATTGTATTGTATTATAGAGTGTTATCTTGCATTCTGATTATATATTTAGTAAATTAGTTTGTTTCTCCTCAGATTGTTGCCTCTGTTTTTAATTATTTTGGGATCCCCTGTTCCCCTTTTTCCGAGGCTTGGATTTCGTGAAATCCTCTGCCCCGTTGGTCACAGAACTGGGCCGAACCAGCCAATAAACCATTGACACTGTTTAAAGGCTTAAGTAAATCTTTTTTTATTTCTTCAATATATTTTCAATTGAAGTTCCTTAAGTAAGCCTTTGTAATGATAACTATGAATCTGGGGAGAAGAACAAAAAGCTAATAGCAAAATCTTCCCAGTAAGAGGTAAAAACAGTATTTTTACTCAGACCAGATTTCTGCAACAGTCTATTCTTGGTTAAGAAATAGTGGATATAGCTAACTCTGATGTTATCCTGTAATAACTCCTTGAAATCATTCTTTTTTTACTAAGAGCTCCTTACTAAAATTCCTTAAAGGAGATCAGGACCTCTTGTTCAAACAGTATGAAAAGCTTTGATCAAACGATATGCAAAGATTGTGAGCACAAATGGATTTGTGATTACCATCCCCAGACAGGCAGCTCTGACAGCCATCCCTGTCAGATTCTGAGGTAGGCTTAAAATTTTGTTCATGACCACACAGACAAAAATTTACATTCTTGAAGGTATTTTGCTTCTGCTTTGCAGGAATTATGAGTCAATCCTACATTCATGTATCTGTTGTTAGGGAATCATCTGTTTGCAGGGAAAACTTAATAGTGTTTTAGTAAGTTTAGAGCAAACTGCTTCAAAAACAAAGAATTAAACACTCCATCAGCTAAGTACATAATAGTTTATAGGAAAGAGCAAGATGAGAATATATAGGATTAAAAAAAAAAAAAGTGAGAGGACAGTTAAACTAGAGACATGTATGCATTTCCTTGATTTCTGTATGAGAGTGGTTAGGACAATAAATGTCTATATATATATGCTCCAGAGTATGCAGTTTAGTTGTCCCCTACCATGATTCTGCATGTTGCTGCAGGTATCCCTCCATGGCTGCTTTCCTTCTACAATGTGATGTGATGCTGCAGTGCAGGACCAGAGGTTAAAAGGACAACCTCATTTCTGTGGTAATATAACCTGGTAAAAGACTAACTTTTTCTAAAAAAATATTTATAATTGCTTTTCTAATGATTTGGAGTGACTTTACACTATTTGTCTTATTCTTAGGCTTACTGATTTGAAGTGAGCATTCCACAGAGTAAAATACCCTTTTAGTATCTCTTTATCTACAATGACAACAAAAGAAACCAAGAGAGATAAAAATGGAATGTCTAGATAACTCAAATAATATAAGGAAAAGCCTTTCCTAGTTAAGCATGGTTGAATATCAAGTTTAACAGTATTACTTTTATAATTTTAACTGAACAGGAAAGAAAACTCAGTCTCAATTACATACGGAAGTGATGAGTTTTTTTGGTTGGGAAGCTCTTCCCATTGGCATAGGTATATATATATTTTTTTGAATAAAAAAATACAAAGAGAATAGTTAAAGTCTCTGGAGAATAGAGAGTGATGTAAGCTTGAATGTGTTCCATATAAATTCTCTGGTGAAATATACAGTAACCTGCATTGTATTTAATAGCATTAAGTGATTTCTACTTGGGGTTTCTGGTACTCATGTCAGCAGCATAGACCAAAGCAACAGATAATGGATCGATACAAAAATAGAATAAGTAATACTGAATCATTATCAAACTTCTCACTGCCTTTAGATCTCATTTACTGATTTTTCTCTGAAACCTTGATTGAGCATCCACCATAATGGAGTGTGTGTGTGGGGGGAAGGGAGTGGGAAGGGAAAATAGGTAGTGCATAAGTGAAAGAAAATGGGTTTATTTTCCTTTTTCTTCCCTTCTCCTTCTATTTTATTGTGGTTTCTTTATTACTATGGAAATGTTAGACAGTTTAAAGACAGTTGAAATGTTTTCATGGACTATTCATAGCATAGCAACAACATTTGTTTAGGGGTCTAAAAATATTTTTAAAATGCATACTTGGAATTTTGTACTAAAAGTTGAAGAGCAAGAGAACATATGGTCAGGCACTTTATGAGTCTTTAGGCTGTTAATGGTGCTAAAATTGCATATGGAATCAAATTGTCCACAGAAAAAATCTTACTAAACATTTAGAATGTGCAAACAATGAGTATTTGTTAGAGTCCTTGATTCACAGTAGAATAGTAAAGCTGAAAACAGATTGCTAATTAATTATAAAATTTTGAGGCAGATTTATTTATCATGGTAATGTAAATCAAATTAAACAGTCAATTTATCTGCCCTCCCATTTTTTGAAAAATGGCAAATCATGAGACACTGACTACTGGTTATTCTACAACTACAACTTATGCAGAAGGATTATTTCATAGCATATTTTCACTTTCTTTCTGCTTTGGGTACTCAAAGTGTCAGAGTAGGGAAGACAAATGTACTGTGGCAGAGAGTAGAAATTCTGGATGCTGCCTCAGATTCTATGTGATCTTGAAAAAATCATCTAAAATTCTTTGTCTGTGAAATTGCACAATCATACTTTCCCAGTGTAGAATGATGCTGTTTGCTGATTTGGCTGTATGGTGGTAATGAAGAATTACATTGATTTCTTTACAGATGAAAGGTGTTTTACTGGAGTGCTGTGATTCTGGAACATTTCTTCAAGTTCAAAAACAGATTTAGGAGGATTATTTAAGTAGAAAATAGGCTTTAATTCATAGCTTTTTCATATGAGCTTCATTTAACACTGTTAATTTTATTATTATTACCACTATCAAATCAGTTTCTACTATGAACAGTCATCAAATTTAGGAGAGAATTATCTCACTGAATGACTGCACTAGTGGGCCAATATCACATTTTGGAATCAATGCTTCTATTTAACCTAAGGTCTGGTCAGTGCTAAAAGTGTTGTATTCTTTCACTATTCTGCACTAGGAGCACTGTTTGTTAATATGCTTTGATTTGTTTCTGGAGAAGATGGCTGGTAAAAGCAACTTTCATTAAGAGGTTAATAAGTGTATGAGAAAATTCACTTTCATTCTAAGGCCTGAACTGGTTGTATGCTGTAGTTTCCTGCTGGGGCCATCTAAAACAAGAAGTGAAATGGTAAATTTGGGCATTGCTAATGAATATTAACACAGCTAGGAAACTGGAGGAAAATGGTCTGAACTTATGGCAACCGGAAGACATAAACAACTATAGTGTTGCTCTGTAGTAAAAAATGACAGTGTGTTAAAACATCTATAGATACTTTGAAACAGTAAGAACTACCTGTTAGCTGTTCATCTTGTTCTTCAATTCTGCATTTCATTTCAACTCTTAAACGTTGCTGCTTAGACCAGTAGTTCCCTTTTGCTAACATCACGAAGATGGGAAGCCACAGAAGCAGAAATTTTTCAATTCATAATGTAACTCTTTTGCCTGATCCTTTTTCTTTTTTTCTCCTTTTCATGATCTGTTCTCCTCTTTAAGTCATTGCATCATCACTTCTATCAGATAGCTTATTCCTTGCAACAACTCCTGAAATACGTGACTTCCAGCATTTTTTTGACAAAAGTAAACTTCTATTTTAAAACTTTTTTTCTTCCCCTTTTTCTTTCTTGTCATTTTACTGTAGTGTGAAATAGAGTAGAAAGCCGAATAGCCGCTTGTAGGCACTCATCAGACATGGCATTTTAACCATCATCTAAATATCAGGAACAATGGTACTAAAGCAAAAACAAACAAACAAACAAAAACAAAACCCAAAGGAACAAACAACCCCAAGCCCATACGGTTCACTGTACTCTAGAGAGATCGGTAAACAAACAAAGCAGTGGTCATAATTCCAAGGAATGCTTTGATTAGAGTAAAGTAGAGAACCCATTAGGAATTCTATCTTCTGTTTATATGAATGTTATGGATTGTACAGTGCAATTGTGATGTGACATACAACTGTTTTTCTCTTATCAAAGAGATTCTAGGGGAACCAAGTCAGCCACTTTTTCTTTTTTAGTTTAATTTAAACTTGCCAAATTTTTGTTCTTAAGTTATTAAGGAATATATTTTATTACACTTACTAAGCTAAATTATCAGCTTCAGAAACAGCAAAGCAAACACCACATGGAGCTGATCACCAGACATATGTGTTCTATAGGAAAGTCCCTCTATTTTTTACAAACAGAATACTGAAGGACAGGTTAGAACCTAGCTGAAAAAAAAATATATATAACTTGAAAGAGAAATTCAAGAATACTTCAGAAATCAAACAGTCTTTTCCAGGTATGATCTGATTGACAGTTAATGTTAGACTGATGAAAGCACAGAAATCATAACCACAGTTTCACTGCTATATTGATCTTAAAGGTCTTTTCCAACCTGAGCAATTCTGTCATTCTACAATTCCCACTGACTCCACCCTACAGAAAAAGTAATCATGTGCATATACAATATAGGAAAAAGGAGTAAAAATAAGATAATGGATGCTCAATCAGTACATGAACTCAAAATTTACGAAAAAGGACAGAACAGGTTTTGAGAGGATGTACTCAAAATTCTCCCGCTTGCTGTCATGAACAATTTGCATGAAGTATTGCATTAGAGTATATGCTGCAGATTTTATAAATCTGAGGATATTTTTGATGTTGCATTCAGATTAGTAGCATGGCCTTTGACAGAGCATGGAGATTACTGAGAAACTGATCTATTTCTCTCTCTGCTGTGCATAACTAGAGAGCTACGAAACGTCAAAGCTATCTGTAATTGCAAGTCCACCTGGAAGCTGGAGCTGTTGAAAGAAAGATGAAGAACAGTATGGTGAAGTGCTGAAAAGAAATGAACACATTCAACCTATAAATAGCGGAGTCCTTTCTTCCTTATTTGTCAGGAAGGGTGTAGTCAGCATAAATTACACTCCTGGACTTACTATTTATTTCCTTTTTATTTTTATATAATTCACATGTAATGTGCAAACAGAAAAGGAGGAAACTAAAGCCTGTGCATATTGTAGCTTAAATGTCTCCAGAATAAACATAGATTTTGTTAATGAAAAACACCTTGGAAACAAAATCATCATGTGATACATAGGTGGAGAATTTGGGGATTCACTTTAAACCAACAGGTTTAAAATTCTGCAGAACTATTCTGAAGCAAAATGTTAATGGATATGGAGCTAATGACTTTTGTTATCACCTCACTTGGAGCACATGCTGTATGCAGTATATTGTGCTAATATTGTGCAAAACTATGATAATTCTCAAAGAAAAATTATCATCATTTTCAGAAGAAGATAATAATATGAGGAACAAATTAACAAAATATGTTCCATTTTCAAATACTGAAGACTGGATGTGGCCTAGAAAATCAATAGTATGCTAAAGAAATTACAATGCTTTTCAAATAAGACTGATTTTTGAAGAACCTTGACTACAGTGTCAAATGAAAACAACATAATATAATATTTTTAATCTTTGCCAGCATAGTAAATTATGAAACCTGCTGTCATTGTTCCAAAGATAAGAAGGATGCATCAAAAAGGGTTTTAAACCGAATGGTAAGCATGGTTTAACTTAAAACTTCATGGCTTTCTGCAGCCTGTACACTGAACTTGTGAAATAGATTCATTCCCATTGCTAAAGGTAAACAGAATGTACTTATTCTATTCTGGAACTGATAGGTAGTTAAAGAATGCTGGATACTTTCTGGACTGGCCACCCACAGTTGGATTAGGTGAGAGTTTGTTTGTTTGTGAGAGTTTGTTTGTTTGTGAAAGTTTACCAGGAAAGTATAAACATTGCAGAGGTAGCATCTGCCTCTATTTTAGTGTCAACTCATAGTCTCTTAATGTTAAGCTTCAATTCCAGTTGCTTACTTTAGCTATGTGTTAGATTTATCCGGAAATCAAGAGAAAATAAATGGCCAGTAGTTCAAACAAGATGGCCAGAAAAAGAACCCAAATCATTATTTCATCAAAGGAACACATTTTCATGTTTTTGGAATGGAGCCCAGTCGAAAGCAAACAGCAGCTGAGTAATTCTGCCACAAATAACTCACTGGCACAGTAGAGACCTACCAAACATTTGTAAAACTGATACTAAGAAGAGACAGTTAAAAGAGAAATGTGAGCAGAAAAGATATGCTGGAACGGACACTGAAATAATTTGTGAGGATATTTCAACTTACTATAAATGACAGTGAAAGCAATTTCTGATTAGCTAAATGATCCATGCTCTGGGTTCTGGGTTGTAGCTTCTAGACATCTGCTTGGTCTGCTTGGTAGGACTAAATGCATGAATAGTTTTGCTAGTGGCCAGCACTAGTAGAAGGCAAGTTGCAGGTCAAAAACTTATACCTGGTGTCCAAATGAAAGTCAAGAGCCAAATTCAGGAAAGGAAAAGACATGACAGTTGTTCAGTTATTAGGAACACGAGCCAAGAATAAAGAGCTGGGCAGAGGAAATAAACAAGAAAAAAAAAAAACAACAAAGTTAAATGGTGTGAAAAAGAGACAAGCATAAAAGTAGGAAAAAAAAAAAAAGTGAAAGGATAGAAAAAATGAGAAAACAGAAAAAAAGGAAAAAGAGAGAAGAAAAAGGAGAAAAAAAATAGAAGAGAAAAAATGGAAAACAGAAAATGGAAAGAGAAAAAAAAGAAAGGTAAATATGAAAAAAAGGAAAGAAAATCTTCAGAGTTTCTGACTTTCTAGGTGGGATCATTACTGAGAAGAATCAATGAGTGGTGGCTGCTAGTGGTCAAGAAAAGAGTTAACTAGACTGGTTAACAGTCAAAAAGGAAATATTTGTCTGTCTAGTGCTGAGGTGCTGATCAGCAAAATACCTTCTGAATGCTATGTATCCATGGAAAATAAGTAGTCATCATGTCTCTGTGTCTTCATGTTTGATAGAAATAAATATAACATAAAAATAAAAAACCCTACTAACTTCCAAATTATCAATAGCTATTTGTCTTAGCGACTACTTGAATTATAGTGATGTCATAGGGCATGACATTAAGTTGTCTTATCATGAGGTGTCTTATAATGAAAAATTAACAAAATCATCACTGCTTCAGTCAAAATATGCATGTGAAATCAGGTTAAAAAAAATTAAAAAAAAAAAAGATAAAAAGTCACTACTCTCCAGAACTAAATCATTACATCCAGAACTAAACTGCACATTAATTTCCAGAGTTACAGAAGATAGCAGACATGGAATGAAAGAGAAATATATTGTGTGATCACAAACACGTGACCTTATCAAATGCTGTTTACGTAACTCCAAGTCTCCAACAAAGCACACCTGGAAACAAAGTCAAATAAAGGTCAGGAACTGTATGGAGTTGCAGCACCTGAGACCTTCAAAAATCACAGGATCACAGAATCACAGTTACAGAGGTTGGAAGGGGCCTCAAGAAATCATCAAGTCCAACCCTCCTTGCTAAAGCAGGTGTCCAACAATAGGTCACACAGGTAGGTGTCCAGATGGGTCTTGAATATCTCTAGAGAAGGAGAATCTGCAACCTCTCTAGGCAACCTGTCCCAGTGCTCCATCCCCCTTACTGTGAAGAAATTCTTCTGCATGTTAGTACAGAACTTCCTATGTTCAAGTTCTAGGCCATTACTCCTTATCTTAACACTGCAAACCACCAAGAAGAGCCTAGTCTCATCCACTTGCTTCCCATCTCCCCTTAGATATTTATAAATATTTATCAGAGCTTCTCTCAGTCTTCTTCAGTCTTCTTTTCCCCATGCTGAACAGACTTAGGTTTTTTTCCTCATAAAGAATATGCTCCAGGCCCTTTATCATCTTTGTGGCTTTCCATTGGACTCCTAGAAGTTTCCACTGGACTTCTAGAAGTCCTGTCTTTTTGAATTTGGGAACCCAGAGTTGGACACAGTATTCTAAACGTAGCCTCACCAGAGCAGAGTAGACAAGGAAGATTACGTCTTTTGACCTACTGACCACACTCTTTTTAATGCACCCCACGATACTGTTGGCCTTCTTGGTGACAAAGGCCAGTCAGCCAATCCTCAGTTCACCTCATCATTTGCTCATCTATCTCACACTTTCTGAGTTTCATTGCAAGGGTGTTATGGGAGTCAGTGTTCAACACCTTGCTAAATCAAGGTACACAAAATCTTCTCTCCCCACATCTACCCAGCCAGTGATGACATCATAGTTTATCAGTTTGGTCAAGCATGATTCCTCATTGGTGCATCCATTTTGACTACTCCTGATAACCTTTTTCTCTTCCAGTTTCTTGATGAGGGTATCCAGAACAAGTTGGTTCCGTTGCTTTTCCAAGAATGGAAGTGAGACTGACAAAGAATGCCCTGTACCCATTTCGTGAAAATTCTTGGACCTAAGTAGCACCTGTGAGTAATGGCACCACCCCTTAAGAACTTGGAGATGCTGGCTTTATAAAAGCACTTGTTCAGAGAGTCTCCAAGTTGACTCTCCACTCTCAGACCAAGGAACTGCTAGATCCTTGGGTAATGAGAATATATGCATATGTATATGTATATGTGTGTATATGTGTATATGTGTATACACCTCTTCTTGTTTTCCTCTCTTTTTCTCTTTCTCTACTTTATCTGAGGGTAGCTAGTACTAATTAGATTTATCAAGCCTTGCTGTTACGTTTGACTTTTGCTGTTATCAAATTTGCCTGGCTTTGCTGTTTTATGTGGTTTTTTTGCTATTTCACATGTTCTTTTTTTTTTTTTTTTTTTTTTTTTCTGTTTCATGTGTTTTTTTACTGTTGTCAGCTCCGTATATTCTCTGGTTTCATGCAGCTCTTACTGTTGTAAAATATTGAGGCTTGTATACTGAATAAATTGCTTGATTGTTTAATCTTGTTATTTTCCCTGGATCATTACAGTGGCTGACTCATGGTGACCCTGCTGCTATGTAGTCCTGCAGACTAGGGAAATCCCTCACTCAGAGCAAATAAAAAAGATTCACCTCCCTTGTTACCCACCGAGTGGGATGAGACAGTTCATCATGCTAGCTAAGAATGTTTACAAATTAAAATCCTGTACTCCATTTTAGAAAGGAGAAAAATGAAAAACTAACACAATCAGCGAAAATAAAATAAAATAACGATTTTGTCTATTTTAAATTAGTCTACAGGAAGGAGTAACTTGCTTGTTTGTCTTTCTTGCAATTTACATTATCCCATGGTTTCAGCTCACTGATCTAATCCAAGCTTCCTAAAGGAGAGATCAGCCACATGAATCTTTGTATACTGTGTTTTGTGGGTCAACAGTGGTTGACTGCAGCAATCTGCAGTGTACCAGATATGCTGTGTTAAATGCTTCTTGCCATTTTATGAGTTCCTGAGAAGCAACTCCAAAGATTATTCAGTATACAACAGGCGTAGTGCCCTTATTGTGCTTTATTTTATTATGAAATATTAAAACAGTATTTTATCAGGATCTAATAAAATATACAACTTTCAATTTGTAAATCTTGAAACTCTGTTAAAAGATTTACAGAAGTGTTAGCTTACCAGCTGTCAATCTAATCCCTTGCTAATAAACTAGCTTTATACATTTTAAGGCAGAGCTTTTCTGTCTCAGGGATTATAGGCACTGTTAGAACAATGTAAATGTAACTTTGAGCAACTGTTTCCCCTGATGGCAATGCAGTAGTAATAAACAAATATGTTTTTTAAAAAACAAATTA
Source organism: Lagopus leucura (assembly GCF_019238085.1). Classification (NCBI taxonomy): domain Eukaryota; kingdom Metazoa; phylum Chordata; class Aves; order Galliformes; family Phasianidae; genus Lagopus; species Lagopus leucura. The sequence goes on from NW_024962265.1 coordinate 30,588,174, forward strand.
TTATAAATGTATGAGTAGAAGAGAAAAGAAATAATTAAAAAATATATTCCGTTGCTAGAATATTCAAGGACAGCTGAGCCACAAGTACACAATATTCTTTCCAGAAGATCTGTGTTAGACAATCTGTCTTCAGTTATCAATGGTGGAAGTCTCATCTAGCTCTACCTGTTTAAAAGATGAGAATCCTTTTGTCTTTGCTTCCTGTCTAGTCAAGGGAAAGAAAGAGAAGAAAATGCTTCCAACCTGGAAAGTCATCCTATCTATCTGGCACAGTACTTTTAAAATGATAAGGTTTATTTATTTAGTGTTTCTTTCTCCAGTGTAGGAGTAGTTGAAAACACTACCTCAGAGTAGATGACTCTTAGATGCTCATTGTTAGGTAAGCTAGCTCTTGTCACCTACAGTTGTGAGTCAAAAGTATATTGTAGATTTTTGTATCAGAATATAAGATTTTGCTAAAAATCAAGGTGCAAAATGACCACAGCTTGACTGCGGCCAGTGCTATGACAGTCTAAGATCACAGGAACATAAGAGAGATCCCACTGAACTGGAACTTCATTAATACTCACTGGCTGATTACTGAATGCAGCCAGTGCATAGCGCCTTGTAGCATGGCATAGAAGCTTTTCAAAAAGTGAATTTTCTTCCATGATTTTCTGATTCCAAGCAGTAGTCTTGGCTTCCAGTTCTTTATCCAGGAGATATCACATTCATCTTCTTCTCGTCACTTCTAAAAAAACAGAGCAGGATCTTTCCGCTCAGACACCTCCTAACCCTGCCATGTCAGTGGACTATGATTTTGCTACCCACCACTAATGCAGTCTCCAGAAATTCGAAAACGTTCACAAATTCATGACTTGTTAAAAAAATATGTAAATGCTAACTTCAAAATATAGTGTAGCTTCGTCATAAAAACATAGTCAAAACTAGGAGTCCAACTCCTTGTAATATTGTGGTTTTTTTTTTTAGTATTTGTTTCATATATGTTGCACTGAAACAAGCCTGACCAGTGAAATTCCCCATCTTGTCTTTACCTTTAAGGAGAATTTCTCCTTCATGAGCAGTTTCCAGCCCAGTATGGCTCTTCTTAAGGCACTTCTCAAGATGAATTTAGGCCAAATGCATCTCCATCTGCCTGAACTCTGACACAAAGTGGTGTCCTGGCATGCTGAAGTGCATACGGTATACCCTAGCAACAGCTGCTAGCTCATGAGGGAGAACTGTGGAAAATCCTTAATCCCTAAATGGTGATGATGGTAACAACTCTCACACACACATAAAAACAAAACAAAACAAACAAACAAACAAACAAAAAACCCCACCTTGTCAGTCATTTTCTTAGCTCTGAAAAGCTCTGGTCATGAGAAGAGCATTATTCATGAAACATCCAATACTAAGCAGAAGGCAAACAACATTTTTCTCCCCTGCAGTTCTGAATTTAGGGAGCTTAGTTTCACTCTATTCTGCTTTAATGCTAAATCCTCTTTTGGATCTAATTCAAAGTTTATTTAAAATTACTAGAACTATCAGAAAATAAGACCAAAGTCAAAGCATTGGTTCAGCAACAGACAGATTTACAGCTCACATTGACCTTTTATGTATGCAAGTGAAAAATACTCAAGGTAGAACCTAAGTTATTATAGTAAAGTATAAAATTGCACTCACGAGACTTGACCTCACTCTAGCTCTCAAGGTGAAACAAAAAATGAAATTGCCAACAAACATATTACAGCTAGTGATTAAGTGGCTTTTTAGATACCCTTGGGAACATTGGGAAAGACAGTTCTGATGGGAAAGACATGATTACTTCTGATTACATGGTACTATCCTACTGCAGGGGTCTGATACCAGATTTCAGTGGAAAAATAGTTACAATAAATATTGGAAGAATATATCATGCAACCATCATAAGTATCCACAGCTACAATGAAATTGAGTTACATATCATGAAAAATTACACATGGGATGTCTCTTTGAAAGGTTATTCTTATATGTCATTTAGGTCATAGATATAAGGGTCTTTACAAGTCAGGCATTTAAAAAGAAGATAGATAAATGAATAAATGTATCCTCGAGAAAAGCTCTTTAAAATGCAATTAATCCTATTTTATCATGTTTTAATATATCAAAATATGCTGTACAGTGTTTATCATGATAAGTTACTAAACTTGGTATCAGGCGAGGTATGGAGAAGGACTGCTCTTTTGCTCTCTTTACTGTTGTGTCTGTGAAAGAAAGGCAGGAAAGCCAATGAACAAGACAGGAGAGCACTGTCAGGTTTCTCATTTGTGTATTTAAAGCTTTTAAACATTTGTGCTTGCTGCCTGTCTATGCATGGATACGTGCACTCTCAGCTTCATGTAGTTAGCTATATGAAACAAATATTTTGCAGAGCACTATGATATGTCAGAATGTTATAAGAAATCATTAGTATAAATACATTTTTGAGATATGAAAAGTATTTTTAGAATTCTGGCTCTCCTGAGATAAGCAAGGAAGGGATAGGAAAGTGTGACCATGACTTCTACAACTTCAGCCCATACAAGTATCATTTAGTAAACATTCATTACCATTATTAATAATGTGATACAAAACGGAAAGCTGCAGACTTAATCCATATACTTGGAGGTATATGAAATAGCAGATGGCACTTTAAATGGAATAGGGGAATACCCAGCAGATATCAACACTGCCTGATCATAGACTTGGCATTTATGTAAGTAAATGAGACAAAAATCTGGGCCTAGTAAAGACCCCACATGTATACACTTGTGCACAGTTGTTTTTGTGTCTGTTAGGCTGCTCACAATTCTTGCTCATGATATTCTCTACCTCTGGTATGGGAAGCATTCTAGGCATGTTCAAACTGAGATCTAGCAGCATTGCCACATATTATCCTGTTTGGGCAGAAGAGGAGGACAAAAGATTGGCTGAGTGTTGCCTGTATGAACCTTTTCTCAGAAGCAAAGGAACTGCAACAGTTCTTACTTGTCTCTTGAAGCAAAACCTTTCTTTCCTGTAAGGTGTAAGAGCTATGTTGTTCCTCATTAAACATTTTCTCAGAGCACTTTATTAATGGATCTTAGAGCACTCATATGTGGGAGTACTTTACTGTTATCTGTACAATGTAATGTTATGATGACATACATAACAACTGGATGTTATTCAGTGCTGTTTAAGAGAAAGAATAAAATTTAGAAGCTTGCATGACCCTTACCGTTGGTTGTATAATCTCAAATGTTGCTCAAGACAAGAAGATGTAATAATAGACTATTATTCTTTCTTAGTAAGACATGTTCAATTGATTGTCTCTAAAACATTTCCATAAATAGTAGGCTATTTCATAAGAAAGACTGTACTAACAATAACTTCCCAAAATCATGACAGTTTGCAACACCAGGACTAGTTCCATTCCTTGGTAGGCTTGGTTTTCTTGTATGCATTGAAGAAACCTGTGACAAAGGGAACATTTTGTAAATACCTAAAGAAAAGAAATGCAACTATATTGTAACATAATTTGGAAGAAATTCCAGGTGTAGAACAAAATTGTGTCAATGCTTCCTAGAAGAAACTTCCATATATAATATATCAAGAACTATTTTGCATAACTTTTGAATTCAGAGAGCTGGCAAAACTCTTGAAGATTTTGTGCACAAACTCCCAAAATAAATAGTGTACTGATGCTAATTTTGCACTAAACAATAATAGCTATTCTAGAGCACTCAGAAGTAGAGTTTATGTGTATTTCTTATATTCTTATATTAAACAAACAACTATTCCTTTCATTTTTCCATTTCCAGTTTAAAAATACAGCAAATATGCAAGATCAGATTAACCAACCTCTCTTTTCAAGGCTATGAAAGTTAGCATTATATAAATCAGAATTATAGAATCATAGAATCACCAAGGTTGAAAAAGATCTACAAGAACATCCAGTCCAACCATTGCCAATTACTAATAGTTATCTCTAAACCACGTCCCTCATCACAACATCTAAACATAACTTGAATACCTACAGGGTTGGTGACTCCACCACCCTCCTAGACAGACCATTCCAGCACCTGAGCACACTTTCAGAGTAGTAGTATTTCCTAATATCCAACCTAAATGTCTCCTGGAGCAACTTGAGGCCATAGCATTAGCTAGCATTATATAAATTATAATGTTATCAATATTTGACCTTATAATAAATGCATTGGCCTTCACTACCAAGTCTATTAGTACTTAATATGCTGTGAACTGATAAAGGAAATTGCCATCTTTGTAGCCATAACAAATATTTGAAATCTTAAGCAACATATTGAGAACAAATATTCTGCAGGGTCTGATCTGTTCAAGTTGCACACAATGAAATTTTTTCACTAGGGTAGCAACTTCTAATGTGAATTTTCCCTTACCAGTTAATATCTATACACATTATTGGTGATGTAAGTGTATCTGTATTTGAATTTCCCTTTGAGCAGCATAAGTAATTTGCTGTGTTTTTCCAAAAGCAAGTCATCATTAATAGATGTTACACAGCTGGATTAAGTAACAGCTGCAGATCCTTGGCACACAAGTCTTGATCAGTCATGTAGGTCTGCAAATAATTCCAAATGATTGGTGATCAGAATGCAAAAGAAATAACCCTGAGTAGTAGCCCTGATTGTTTAATATTTACAGGCAAAAAAATGAGGGATGTAGGGTTCTCATCTTCTTCTGTTACTGTAAGGCCTCAGGGAAAAAAATCTGCAAGAACAATACACAATACTTAATATTTTCATAGCTTAATGAGAGATAATAATGCAAAGAAAAAGCATCTGCGGAATAATAAGAGCTTAAGTTGAAAAATAATACATCTGTTTCATTGCCTCTCTTTCTCAGTGGAAAATGGTGCAGTGCAGTATTTAATATTCAGACTAATTTACCATATCAAATGAATTTAGTAATTTATATCCAACAGAAATTCTGTTTTTTCCATTTTGCTTAATACAGCTCAAGAAAAAGATACCTGACTTGTTTTTTACACAGCTCTCCACCCACTTCTTCTGTTGTCAGCTTTTTAGAGCGCTTACTGGTGGGAAGAAGAAATATTCTTCCAGACAGAAAGGAAATATATTTAATAGAATCACAGAATGGCCTGGTTGAAAGGGACCTCATCTGGTTTCAACCCCCCTGCTGTGTGCAGGGTTGCCATCTGCTAGACCAGGCTACCCAGAGCCACATCCAGCCTTGCTTTGAATGCCTCCAGGGATGGGGCATCTGCAACATCTCTGTGCAACCTGTTCCAGTGTGTCACCACACTCTGTGTGAAAAACTTCCTCCTAATATCTAACCTAAATCTCCTCTGTCTTAGTTTAAAACCATTCTCCCTTGTCCTATCTCTATCAATCTATGTAAACAGTTGTTCCCCCTCCTGTTTACATATATATCCATCTACCATGCATTGAAAGTGTACACTGACTATAGAGTGATTCAAAAAGAGACTCTCAGAAACATAGAGCAGGATAGAATTACTGCCAAAGAGTCAATTAAATACTAGACTGAAAAGGAACCAAGAAGGACAGGAGCATAATGTTAATGCAGCTCCCAACAACGTGGGTGGAGGCCTCAGATGAGACTTGCTATTTAAATATGTTGATACACTCAGGGCTATAACATCATCTGAAAGTTCTGCAGATGTCACAGCATCAACATGAGCTTCAATTAACTAAAAACACCACTTAGGCTCCTAAGGATCTTCATTAATTTCAAACATTATGGAAAGTTTACCATAGATTATATGAAATAATTTAAAAATGATCAGCTTTGTAACTAGATCTCCACTGAATGTCCTAACTGTCAACCAAAATTAATAGTTAATGGTAATGAAGGCATTGAATGGATGACAAGTGTCAATTGCTGAAGAGGAAAGGTGCGTGACAAAGATTTGGCAGTAGAACAGAAACCACTGTCAGGAGGACTGAGTTATAATGTTGTAGACAGCAAGCATGGGTAGTGAGCTGAATTAGTATGATTAATAGATCCTTCCTAGAAGAAGTGCTATAATGCAAGGATTTTGACAAATTAACTTCTTATTCCAGATTTCCTAGTTGATTTAAGATCTACGACAAAAGCGCGTTTGTACACCTGCATCCCAAAAATCATTACTTACCTGTGGGAATATGAGGAAGGCTTTAGGCAGCCAAAATGATGGAACGATTTTTGTTGATTATGAAGCTACATTCATTAACATTAATTCAGCAGTAGTGTGAATTTTAAGTAAAATTTAACACAAAGCAGCCTTTTCCTTTGTATTTATTAAATTTGTCAGGAAGACCCAGCCGCATAACTTGCAATGCATCCAACTGTTAATCTTACCACAGGATAAGAAAGCTTTTTCATTGCTCACAAAAATCTTCTCAAAAGGTATGTTTTTGTCAGAACCAAGTATACCTTCATTTAGAGCAGAGACCTATTTGAAAGCTCTTAGAAGTCTTTCCATTATTCCTTGAGACCCAGATTTTTTTTTTAAATCCCTCCTTAATTACACTTTTATCAAAATGAGGAGTCCAGCATAGCACAGTTGCAAGAAGGTACTCACATTTATTTTGAATGTCACAGAGGGATAAAGAACATAATTAGAAAAGTGTAGGTGGTACTTCATGAATTCTTTTCCCAAAATTTTTCAATCTCCTCTCCTTTCAGCCTGTTTCAGCCAAATTACTTAACACTGTTTTAAGTTCTTTAAAAGAAAATCCTTTCTTTATATATGTTTCTGGGGCTGAACAGGTAATATACAGTAACAGCAAGCCCCATTGCTAGTTTACATATAGATGGCCAAATAGAGAGAATTTGACTTACAGATTGACTAAATGCAATGAATGAGTGTTTAAAAATGTTCTGGAATTTACTATGTATTGAAAGAGTTCTACTTCCTTATCCCTGAAGAGGTTTGGCAAACATATTTAGAAAAACGTAGATTTTGTTAAGAAACTACTGTGTTAAGAAACTACTTTCTTAAAGTATTTCACAGGAATAAATTGAAATTTATAATTTTACTTAATGTGAAATAAACTACAATAGTGCCCAATGCAATATTTTAATGTGTACAGTTCAGAATGTGTAGAACAATTTGTTTCTTTAATGACTGATTCTTTTTCAGACCAAAAAGTACAGTTAGCCTGAAATATTGTCATTTCTTTTCCATTAAAATATAGAACATGTTTCCTCCTAGGAATTTTATCAGTCCTGAACTTTATGGAATTTGAAAAACTGGATCAAAGAGATTTAGTGCAAGATTATGCTACTTGTGAAATGTGAAAAGATCAGAAAAAAGATTGCAGACAACCATTACTTTCTTGAAAACTTTCTCATCTTTTTTTATGCAAGGTGAGAGAAGCTAGTCAGTGCTGGTATTTTTCCAAAACATTAAGCACTGAGTACTAAGCACAACTAGAGAAGTGGGCAGAAATGGGGTTGATTGAATATCCTATCAGTCTTCCAACCAACCTTGAAACATATAGCATTAAAAAAAAATGTTTTTCTCTTGAAATTCATTCACAAGCTTCATCTTATTTAAACAGTTGCTTTCAAGAATGGCAATCACACAGAAACAGTTTTCCTTTTACGTAGAGATTCTGCATTTAAATTCTAATATTTTTTACCACTTGGACTAGGAAAGAAGAGAATAAAACATAGCTTTCCAGAACTGCAGTACCTCAGCTTCTATCAGAAAGACTTTAATCAAAATATCAAATATATTTTTTTCTTTATTGCAGGTAGACTGCCCCAAGACTATCAGGTCCATTACTAAGCCTATATTCAACCCTGTCATGAGGCATGAGATTCTGCTTCGCTTATATTAAAATTTATCTTATATCTGCATTATGTGAGTAAATTCTCAACTTATAACATTTGTGGCAAATTGTCTTGTATTTTATATGCTCATAGAAAAAGACTCTAGTATTTCCTAGAATAGAGAGTCATCCAATATATCAGTGTTTCTCATTGAAATGTGTTACACATTTCTATACCGAAATGGTGTATATGTGTATATAATATACATCCACACAGATCTGAATAACACACGTAATACTGCTAGAGTGAAAACTCAATTACATGAAAAATGTTTCTCCGTAACAATAACTGTGTGTTGCAGAATGGACAGTAACGTAAGATTATAGTATCACCAAGTGTCACAAATATTCATAACCTCAATAACTGGAAATCTGAGTATTTAAAACTATTCTGTGTGGGTTCTCAATATTTCTGAGACTTGAACCTCATGCACTTCCCTTAGTTAGCATTCAGAATGCATAAGATTTTTTCATCTGTACCTGACCTTTGCTTCAGAGACTGAAATGCAGCTACCTGCTATGTGGCCCAAATGAAGTTCCTCACAACATTTCCTCTGCTTGCAATGGATTCAAGATCTCAACTATAAGGGAATAAGCATTATTTCTCCTTCAAACAGCACTCAAAGCATTTACAAAGCATAAAAAATGTGTTTATGGCTCATAAAATAATTCAGTTTGATAAACAGAACATTTTACTCTAATCATTTTATTTCTTATTAAAAATGAATAAATGAAACTAAGTTCTTAAGCAGAAGTTTAGGAGTAGAAAATTGTATTTCTTCACTTCAATATAGTACATAAATGGGATATTTTTACATAGTATTTTAATTAGAAATTTATGAAGGAAAAAGAACCAACCAACATACTTCTGGCACCAAAAATGTGTTTTTAAGATGTGTTTTTACAGATCAATATAATGATATCTTCTGCATGTGCGTACAGGGCTCAGTAGAATTTGATGCTATCACACATACATCACTGAAAAGCAAAACATACATATATGAAGATGTTCTTTGAAGCATGCTTTGTACTGGAAATGAAGAAAAGCTAAGCTTTTAAGTGTTTTCAAACTATGAAATTTTAATCCCTGTGTACAACTGAGGCAAGTATTTAGTGTTCACATAGCCTAGCATTTGGACTTTTAATGCCAAAGTAGTGCCGTTTTTAGAAGATGTGTCCAAAAGTAAACATTTAACTTCACTATGCCTGATTGCTGAAGGATTGATTGTTTAAACCTTAGCATTTTACCAATGGTGAGCTTGTGAATGAATTATATAATTTTGAAAAGAACCTTGTGAAGGTTTTTATATAAATATTCTGTTTTTATTTTATCAGTGTAGCTAAAATCCACTACTAAGTTACAGTGATTAAATACCTCTTCAGCCTCAAACAATGCAGTAATGAAACGAGAAATGTTTCTTTAATTGTACAATCTTGATTCACTTGATTTAACAATGAGATTGGAAATGTGATCTTTATTTTACCAGACAGTACAAACTTTGAAAAGAATCAAGCTGTAGTTCACTAGTCATCAGGAGTGACAAGTTCACCACTGGATCCTGGATAAAAGTCTCACAGAATCACATAATTAGAAAGGTTGGAAGGGATCCCTGGAGGGCATGTAGTCCAAACACCTGCTAAAGCAGATTCCTTACAGTAGGTTACTCAGGAAAGCATACAGGTGAGTTTTTAATATCTCCAGAGAAGGAGATTCCACAACATCTCTGGATTGCCTGTTCCAGTGCCCTGTCCCCTGCATGGTAAAGAAGTTTTTCCTCATGTTTGTATGTAACTTTCTATGTTCCAATTTATACCTATTGCCCTTGTTCAGTCACGGGGCACTGGTAATAAAGTCTGGCCTCATCCACTTCATGCCTGCCCTTTAGGTATTTATAAGCATTGATAAGATCCCCTCTCAGTCTTCTTTTCTCCAGGCTGAACAGACCCAGGTCTCACAGTCATTCCTCATAGAAGAAATGCTCCAAGCCCCTAATCATCATTGTGGTCCTTTACTGAATTTTCTTCAGTCGTTCCCTGTCTTTCGTGAACTGGAGAGCTCACATTTTGAACACTGTATTCCAGATGTGGCCTTACCAGGGCAGAACAGAGGGAGAGGATCACCTTCCTTGTCCTGCTGGACACACTCTGTTTAATACATCCAAGGATACCAGTGGATACCACTGGCCTTCTTGGCCACAAGAGCATACTGCTGGCTCATGGTAAATCTGTTGTTCACCAGGATATCCAGGTTCTTCTCTGCAGAGGTCCTTAAAATCATGCCAGCCCTTAACCTAAGATCAGTAATGAACTGTTGACATACATGACAGAGGTAGTAAAGGCTGAAATAGTAAATTACATCAAAAGAAGATAAAATGTGAACTGACTTTCCATAAAATGTGTGATTAAAAAAGAAGACAAAGTTCTCCTGTGCTCATTTCATTCAAATAAACTTGAGGTAACAAGGAAGGCAAAAGAAGGGCATCCAATCTCACCTAACTTTAATTGATCAAATGCAGAGATGGACAGTTAATATTAGAAGTCAATTCACACCCATTCTAGGCGGATTGTTCTTTAAAAAGATTTGACTAAAATTTGATAATACTCTTTCAATGTTATGCAGTGATTTTGCAATTTATCTAGAATGTACAGATTAATAAAATAAACAACAACATTTGATGTCCAAAATCAGGCATAAAAAATACTTAAGTCCCATAAGATCATTGTTGGAGTGGAAAAAGCTGCTATAAATTATTAGACTAAACCAGGTGCCATCCTAAGTAGCTTTAAGGCTTCAGAGATTTTTCTATTTTTCCTTGTGAAGAGCCAATACTAATAATTTTTCATAGAAAAACAGGCTACTTTTTAAATAAAAGAATAAGTCATACTGTAAAGTACTTGCATCCAAAGCAAAAATTACATCCAATACAATGTCATTGTAATGATACCATGAAGTACACATACCAGTCAACCTGTGACTTCAGCAACAAGCAGTAAGTCTAGTCTCTCCAATTGTATTTGTTTTAAACAAGATTTAAATGAACTATAGAACTCTAAAATTGCATCATCAGATTGCCTCCACTTGCTCTGGAAATATGCTTATTTTGAAAATCTATGACATAAATCTACAACAAAAAAGCAAGAGACACAGCTGCAGGGCATAAAATGCAAGCTGTCCAGAAACACACTCATACATTTGATGGTTTTTTCCCGACGCAATCTCTTAAAATTTTAATAAATGTTGTTTAGATTCACATGATATACTGAGTTATTAGTCGCTTTATAGAAAAGGGCTAACAAGATTTTTCTTTGCTTTTTTTTTAAAGAATGTTCTCAAAAAGCCAACACATGAGCCATGATGAGTGAGTATCATTTTGGAATACAGTCTCTGCAATGTGTAAATCTAAAGCACATAAATGTTTGGCTCCTTAAATTAGCGAATTGGTTTCAGCTGGCTTTAAACAGAAGTAAAGTTATAATACTTTTATAAATCTCAGAAAATAGGCCCTTATTCAAAAACAACAACAGAAAAATACTCTTCTCAGGCTAAATATAGTTCAACTCCAAATGCACATACCAGTATATGTAAGTTTGAAATTCCAACTCAATTCATAAAATATTCAAGAACAAATGTTAAATGAGTTATCAGTTCTTAATAAATCATGATAGATATTGTAAAATTACCCTGGATCATATATAAGTACCAAACTGCCACTTAAAATCGTTCCTTGGTGTGAAAGGAGCCACTGAATTACTTCAGCAATCAATAGAGACCTAGGAAGAATGGAGTCATAGGAGTCAGATGAGAGTATCACAGTAAAGTAAAACCAGTTTTATTTCTTTTCTATTTACTATTTACTCCTAACAGAATGTAAATTCACTTCCTGACTGCAGTCAAGCCTAGTTTAAGCAGTATTTGCTTTCTGAAAAACAGAACAGTGAAAAAATAGTTAACGGTTTGGTATGCAGTTAAGGATTTTGCTCAATTTTTATTTCTATATTCCAACTAGAACACTTATTTATTGAAAGAGATCTTTAACAAAGAGTGAACTGTATATTTAAATACCTTGTGGAGAGGCACAAACCAGGACTATTTAAAGAACACCGTAATTCATTGTATATTTTTACACAGTATTGCTGATAGCAGATTAGTGCTGGAATTATGTTGCTACTGTGATCTCAAGTGACTGATTGTATTATTTGTTTGTAGAAATTTAAAATTATCCCAGCTGAGACCAATGTCTCTGACACGAACATAGTTAATGCCATATGGAGATAATTTATTATAAGCTTCATAATACTTGAATAAGCATCATGACACAAGAAACCCTGTTAAACGGAGCTGCTGCTTTTTTAATTTTTTAGTGACAATTTAGTTGTGTAGTGTGCTGTCATCATATGAGATTAATTATAGTAATGACATGTTTTTCACTGAGAACATTATTGACTATTATTTGAACACAGAGCAGGAGGAATGTGTTTCTACATTAAAAAGGAAAAAAAGCACGTGTAAAATATGGGTCTTGCATGATTTCTGTTTGCCTGGAAAGTACCAAAATGGGGAATATACCACAGGCAACTGGTGGGCATGGAAAAATTTATCTGCAGAAAGATAAACAATTACTTAGATAAATAATGAGCAAAAAAATATCTTATTTTGGAAATTAGAGGCTGTTTAAGAAAAATCCATTGATATACTTAAAATGAAAGCCTTAAAAAAAAACCAAAACCCCACATAAATGAGTGGCTTATTAATGTTTAAAAAATCAAGTTATACACATTTGGTTTCTTTCAGAAAGCTAATTAAAACATAGATTTTTTATTTGCATTTAATAGTGTCAAAACTTTGTGAATTTTGTAAGCAAAACTCTCTAACATCAGAAGTAGCAAATCAGCTTCAGTAACTGTTTTTCTAGTCCTCTGCATCATTCATATTTTGTAATATTGTGTGCCCTCATACAATTTTACTCCTAGTCAGGAAATAAACTTCCACAGCCAAGGTTCACTCCTCATTCAGCCTACTCAGTATCAGGTCTGGATATAGGAATTAAAGTAGGACAACTAGTGTGATAGTTTACCTTGCTACCAAATAGCAAATAGATTGACGACTAATGAATATTAGAACTGAAATAGTTTCCAGAACATTGAAATAGAAAAGACTGGAAACAGCAATCTGGTGCAGAACTGAAACTGGGTTTTAGAGGAACTCTAAGGCAGAGATTTTATTCTGTCATTAAATAATTGTTATAATGTGGGACTTTTCCTTCACTGGGAGGATTTAGTTTATCAGTGGAGCTTGCTTTTTTAACATCATGCCAGCCTAGAGGTAGCTTTACCTCCATTCTGGGATTTCTTTGTCCTTCGGCCAAGGATTGTGTTGTCATCTGGTAAAAAAACTAATTCATCTCAAATCCTATGGGACATATTATTATTATTATTTAATGTGCTCCATTTGAGTCAGAGTCTTTGAGTCATTTTGTTGCCTCACCCTCTGTTGTGGCTTCTGAATCTGTGGCTAAAAGTTCAGAGCCTTCAGGCTGCTTTGCTGCATTTCAGCACCAAGAAAGGGGCAGTCTGATTCAGCAAGGGCATAAGAAGAACCAAAAAGGAAAAATAAACACCAGGAGTAGAAAGGACCCAAGAGGGAGGATTAAATCAGTGTCAAAACATTGACAGTGTCAGGGCACTGTGAGGACAGGAACAATGTGCACTGGTCATGAGGCAGGCAGAGGGGGATCTGCCTGGCTGGGGAGGTCCTGCCCTGCCTTCTCCCGGCCAGTGATATCGATCCAAGAATATTTTATAATGCATATCTGACAATGTATTCTTTTGCTAAGAAACTGAGACAACTGAAAGTGCTCACAAAGGAATGACTCATGTTCAAAGTCAGAGTTTGACATAAGAGTAGAAGTTAGCTAAAAATTTTAAATTTAAGGCCACCTGCATTTCCTGTGCAGTCCCTAACAGGAAAAAGCCTTGTGGATGTCCTTCACTGTTCTGATTCATTGTCCTTCTACTTGGACTTTTTTTCCAGATTGCCCAACTAGTGAGTTTGCCCAACTATCTAGGCAATCAAGACAGTAGAACACAAAACTCCCAGGTGGCCAAAGAGGTGTGAATGGGACTAGCCAATTCTTGATCCATTATTAGTTTGCACTGGTTAGACTCTCCTGTTATTGGTGCAGATCTGCTCATTTCTGAACATCTTATCTAAAATATAGTTTATCAAAGATATGGGCAAACTATGTCAGCCCAAGTGCCTTTCCTTTTTGCTTCACTGCTTAAAAAGATAGCTTACAAGGAACAAAATAACAAAAAAATCAGACACTTTCTTAAAAAAATTGAAAGCGACATATGAACAAAGAGGTATATAGGACCCTTTGTCCTTTTCTGACACGAGGAACTGTAATCAAGCTAAATTTTCAATATAGTTAGGTTCAGGAGAGAAGAATTATCCCATTTTGTAGGCCAAATGTATTCACTGCCTGTTTATATTCCTCTGTCTCTATACCAACATCAATCCATAACTTAAGTGTTGATTCTTCCTCCCTGCAATCCCTTTCTACAGAAAGGGATTATTCATCCTCTCAGCTTTGTTTTCCAAAAAGAACAATGAAATATTTTAGGTTAATCTCATTAGACTTCTAGAACTGTATTTCCTGAAATTCCTGCATTTTATACTTCCACACTTGTGCAGTCTTTTGATTTTAATCCTTCTGGCTCTTCTGATTACAGATTTTTTCGCAAGTACTTTTTCTTCACTCTTCACTGTGACATATATATATGTATGCATATGTATTTATCCAGATGACAAACAATAAATTGCAGAGCACAAGAGAGAAAAAACTTAGATCACAAAGGTGCAATTCCTACTATTAAGAAACAGTCATAAAATTTCAGTTGCCATATCTGCAATAAAACGCCAAGCTTCATAAATACATGTGGAACAAATAAGTCCTGTATAAACACAGCCACTGAAAAGCTTACAAAAATATTCAATACTAATTCATTAGGAGAATTATTTTAAAGATGATAAAGATGTAAGTGTCACTTATGGAAGATGGCAAACTTTGCATTATTCTAGAAAATAATAATGAGCATACCTTTCAGAATATGTCTAGATCTACTGAACTAAACAGATTACCTCAGGTTCCCAATGAAATTCAGAGAATTTAAGGGCATGCTTAACAGCTGATGCCACAGTGCTCAGCATAATACAGTAATGGTATCTGAGATGCTATGAAAAGCAGTGTTGGCTTTAAATTTAACAAAGGAGAAGATACATGTCACTAAACCATTAGTTGTCAAGAATAGACAAATAGAAACCCATTACTAGAATAACAAGGTAGTTTTAAATAATGCCTTAATTTATTCCTATCTCTCCAATCACCTTGCTTGTTCACTACATGTTTTAGAAAACTCCACTATGAGACCTTTGCAGCATTCATGGTTTGTTGTTTTTTTATTTTATTTTATTTTATTTTATTTTATTTTATTTTATTTTATTTATTTTAAGAGTTAAATTATTTAAAAATCAGATTATCTCCTTCTAGACAAACGTAAGTACTGATGCTAGTTTTAACTTCAGTACAGGTTAGAAATATTAGTGTAACTGGTCCTATCTCAATTCATTTTCCAAAATTTTTAAGCTGATGTTTTTGTTAATTCAAATAATTTATCAGCCAATAGGTGGCACTGAAAGTATTTAAAATTTATCTCTATATTCTAGTTTCTTTTTAAAGAATTCACATTTCCCTCAAGTAAATGGTATATAATGCTCACAAGTTAAAACTGAGGCACATATTGAATTGTGTCATTACAAATACTAAATACTTTTAAATTGTTAGAGAACTGTTGAGAATTTAAACAATTTTCAACAAACAAGTGCATTATAATACTTTAGTCTTTTCAGTCTTTGTTGAAAAAAACACAAAAGCAGGAGATCCTATTTTGATCATGGGACCAATGACATTCCAGAGGCTGAAGTTTAAACTGCATTTGTCTGGGGAATCTGTAACTTTCCAGAAATTGGCTTATAGAGTAGCTTTTACAAGCTGTATGTCAATTTGATTGTATCATTTTTTCTTTTTTCTTTTTCTTTTTTTTTTTTTTTTTTTCAGCTTCAATCATTTTTGCAGTCCTTTGAAGGAAAATTCTGCAGCAAAATTTCTCATTACTAGAATTCCTCTGAATTTTATTAAGGCAGAATTTGTGGGTAACTTCTTTATTTTCTATGGTAAGAAACATTTTTAAGCTCATAAACTGTTCTGTGAAGATAGTAAATCAAACAGATCAGATTTCAGAAAATTACTGTAATATATTCACAAAGAAGCAATCTTTCCCTAGAAAGATTTTTCTAAATTGAAATGTTCTTTGAGGAAATGTGATTCAGAAGATACTGAGTATCACTGTCTTGGTTTGTGCTGAGTATAATGCAACCATTCTCTTGTGCATAGTGTTTCATACCTGTAGGTGTACCTCTTCCTGTGCCTTCCATGAAAACCCATGCCTCTTGTTCTTTTAACTATACAAAATAATTTTCATGGGAGATGCAATAAGCCAGAGATGACCATAGTATCAAGAGGGTCAGCTATCGACTGTGGCTGATACTACCACTGATAGTTATGGACACAGAATCATAGAATGTCTTGAGTTGAAAAAGACTTAAAGATCATCTAGTTCCAAAACACCTGCCATGGTCAGGATTGCCACTGGATCAGATTGCTCAGGACCTCATGCAACCCATCCTTGAACACCTTTGGGGATGGAACATTCACAGCTTCTCTGGGCAGCCCATTCTAGTGTCTCACCACCCTCTGACTAAAGAATTTCCTCTTAACATCTAATCTAAATCTCCTCCCTTTTAGTTTAAAACTGTTTTCCTTGTCCTACCAGACAAAAAAATCTGCTTCCCTTCTGTTTATAAGCTCTCTTTAAGTATTGAAAGTCTGCAATGAGGTCTCCCCAGAGCCTTCTTTTCCCCAAACTAAACAAGCCAAGCTGCCTCAGCCTTTCCTCATAGCAAAGGGGTGCTTCAGACCTCTGATCATCTTCATGACCCTCCACTGGACCCACTCCAACATCTCCACATATTTCTTGCATTGAAGACCCCAGGTCTGGCCACAGTTCTCCAGGTTGGGCCTTACAAGATGAAGCAGAGAGGAACATTCGTTTCCTTGTTCCTGCTGGCCACTTCTGTTTTGATGCAGCCCAGGATACAGTTCACCTTCCAAACTGCAAGTACATCAGAACAGGACTTCACAAAAGATCGAACATTGTCCAAAATTTGATTTGGAAACTTGGCTAGTCTTTTGCAGGTAATACATACTGAATTCTCTCATCACCAACACCCTCTTTTCTGAACATCTAGAAACACCTGAGCAGCAATGGAGCAGTATCCTGAACGTATGCTGAGTTTTGCTTCGAATGGTGGCCAGACACTAAGCATATTTATACAGCTGATTGCAGATCAAGGCATATTCATTCCAGACTATATAATTCACCCAGACAGGCCTTAGAGATCCTTTCAACAGTAATTCTCTGTTTGCATGTGTTTTTAACTGGATCAGAAGGTCTGTGGCTAATTGCAAACAGTAGTAACTGGAAGATGACAGTCCATTATTGAAGTTCTTATGTTTTTTAAGTGTTAGATTAAACTTTGTAAGTATCTATAACTTCTTCTTTCCTCTGAGAAGATCTAATCCCAGAACTGATATTCAGTTCTTAATTCTAGCATGTGATCCTGGTCATCTGAGAGTAATTTCATACTGAATATGTCATTTTTGTTCTACTCTGTTTTCATGTAGCAACAGTATAGGAAACTGTAAATCAGAGAGTACAAACTCATGATCTGCAACACTTCTCATAACTGCAAAGAGCACCATGAGGAAACACTAGTGAGACAGCAACTTGCATATATTTACCTTGCATCAATGCAATAGCAACCAACTTGGTATAGATAAGTAGAAAGGTTATTATTATTATTATTATTACTTGCAAATAAGTTTTTATACAAAGATCTGTCAGGATAAAAGGACTTTTAGAACATACATTCTTTACATAGGTTATATTGACGGGACAGTAGAAACCACAATAAAAAATGGAAAAATGAAGTCTTGGATTTAAATGTCCTCCCCTTATCTCCAACCTCTGTAGCCAACTCTAATTGGGCTCGGATGCCTGTATACATAGTCTGAAGTCATTATCAATTCTTGGATGTTTGTACTACAAGTAAAAGTCTGTAGCTAATGAAGGAATTCAGATCTTACCATAAAAAGGAAAACCACAATATGCTGTCTAATGGGAAGACTTGTTAAAAATCTCACTGAAACACTTCCTGCTGTTAAATGAACAGGTTTGGCAGGCATGAATTAGAAAGGGTAGCTATTGTAACCTGTCAGGGCTCTTTATGATGGGATGATCATGCTAATACAAGAAACTACTTAGGAGAACTACTGAGAGAGTCCAAGTAACTGCCAAAGATGAGATTTCACCTTATGCTTCAGTGCACCCTCTTCCTAATTAGCGATGGTAAAAATTCAAAGCAATTTGGGAATCAGAAGCAGATAAATAACAAGCAACTGTTCAGTTGTGCACACAGAGAGAGACAAGAGCAGCAGATAGTAAGGCCACTGTGCCCTAAGCTAAAATCTTTGTTTTTACACCATCAACAGTCATTAGGGAAATGACTAGAACTGCAGTATGTCCATGAGTCAAACACAGCTTCCTTCACTCTATTCCAGCAGCTGCCATCTACACCAAGGAGGATGCAGCCTGGTGTCAGACACCAGGTTCCTCCATTCTCCTGTTCCTGTTTCTTCTCCCCCTCACCACTCCATGGTCACCCTCTCTTCACTAACATACTCTTAATGTTCCTCTGCAGTGACACTGCTTGACATTGCAGAATAGAAGCTGTGCCTTTTCACTCAAAAAGTGACTACTGGAGATGTTGGGTAGTTGATAGGTTTGGAGAGAGAAAGGATCAAAATGACAAATTGTGAATGGGAAATAAAAGAGATTCCAAATTGTAACCATAGCTAAATGGGAACACAGACAAAAATAAATAAATAAATAAATAAATTTTTAAAAAATCCCAAACCAAGAAAATGACAACAAGACGGTGAATGAAAGAAATACTATTCTCCTATTTTTGGGAAAAAAAAAATAACCACCACACGTATAAAATGTAAATGGTTATAAAATTACTTAATCATGTTTTACATATTCACTATAAAGCTCCACATTATTTTTCAATTTCACAATTCCAATACAACAAAACAGTTGTAAAATTAAAGCTGACTGGTTAGGAAATGTCATAGTCTAGTCTGTCTCCAGGAAGCACATTATGGTGCAGATTCTTCTGTGCCGTGATTCCACTTTAGACAAGACTCCTCTGAGGGTGCTTCATGATATAGTTTTCTACTCTTTGTACAAAGTAGACAAACAACCAAAATACCAGATGATGAGTCAGTCAAGACCTGACATCAAGTTCAACCTCAGCAGTTCCTTCTTCAGAACTTCCAGAAAGTGATAAATGTGCTTCAAAAAGCCAGATGTCATGGATCTCTTTGATCTGCAATGCAAGCTTAGACTTCTTGACCGAGAATCTAGATACTCCCAGTGACCACAATTAATAACATGCTTTCATTGACTTGTTTAAAATCACACTGTAGTTGTGAGGCCAGCAGCATGGCAGATCTCTAAGTTCAGTAACAAATGAAGCAAGAGCAGCCTCTTGTAATTGTACTTCTAAGTAATCCTGATGATTCATGAAGCTTACCAGGAACAATGAATGAAAATAGTATCTCACCAAAACAAAAACAAGGCTCAAAACCAGAGTTGCCTCCTGATACATACACATTGGTCTAAGACTGCAAAGACACTGTAAATCTTATCATTTCCTAATTTTCCAGCTTGACTTTGCTGTCTTAGTGAGAGATGTGTTTTCAGATTAAAAAAAAAACAAAATAATATCCAGGATCTATCAGACATAGTCCTGACGTTCTGGAGAGTCAAAGAAAAGACTAGAAACTCATCTGTGGGCTACAGACTTCTGCTTTTGAGTGTAGCAGCTCAGATGATCAAAAGTATTGCTGATTCTTCCAGTTTCTACCCTAGATGTTCAAGGTATGTCTATAGGTTTCTCAGATACTTGCTGTTAAGTGGCATATTCTTAATCCAGAAGCTTGCTCCGCTGCCAAATATCAATTTGCCAGTTCTATATTGAGTAGCTAACTTCACAGTAAGACTGTTGCAATCATGTTTATTGCAACAGTTGCAAGACTGCTTGTTTATTTTTAGCTTGAAAAACCAGCGCATTATTCTTTACTCATTCTGTGAAAAAGCAGCACACTACTTACTGGCTCTAGAGAAATTCAGGGTAAAGCAAATCTCTCAGGTAGAATATTTCACCTTAAATGTTTAGAAGCTGGCAAACTTGTGAGAAACTGAAGGCAAGTTCTTGAAATGCTCATTAAACTTGACTTTGTAAAATGTTACTATCCCATTTCTGTGTCCCAGCAAAAACCTGTGGGTATGAAAGTCATTTAGAATAAATGTGGGTTTTTTATTGTTGTTGCTTTTTGTTTTTAGTCTTTTTGTTTGACCTATTTTTCAGCAATTTTGTTGTTGTTGTTGTTGTTTGTACTCAGAAAATGTGCTCTTCATTCACATTTGTAGCAGAACCCAGAGTTTCCACACTACTGTTGGTAAACAAAAACCAAGTGACACTCCTAACCAGTCTAGAAAGAAACTGGCACATATTAGCATCCATCATAAATAATGAATGGATCAATTTCAAAGTGTAATATTACATCAATATGCACACTTTTTGAATATTGATGTAAATTGGTTTAAATTGACCAGATGCTCTGAAGATGGTGTAGACAGGTGCAAATTATTTCTCCTGTCAGCAAATCCCATTAGTCTTTAGAAGAGATGCACTATAAGAGAAAGCAGCTGCATGTCTTCCTAAGGGACTGCTGAGAAAGGCACCTCTAGTATCCCCTGGGAATTTCACAGAAGTGCTAAAAATGCAGAATAAGCTTGGGATGAGATCTCTAGTCAACACTTTATCTTGACTGCCTACATTTTTTACTATCCATTTCTAAGTACAGTGATTCTGTCACAGGATAATCTATGTTCTATCTTTCTGAGGCCAGTTATCATGTCTACAAAAGTAAATGAAAGATGCTGGGGCATTTGCTACCCCTGAGGCCAGTTGATGCCTTACTTCATATTCATCTGTTTAAACACTTTTACTTTCTGAAAGGTGAGAGAAGTCAAACTACCTGTTTTCTGAATTATTTCTATTTGATTCAAAATACTGTCAGTTGTTAATTCTGCTAACAGTTGTTTTATGTATGCATAGTGTTTGTGTCCACAAGGCAGTTTGGTTTTATTTACTGGTTTGAGGAAAGCCTGTGAGACAACCATGGAATTTCTCTGACTGCTTTTCTGGGTTGCATCAGCTTATCAATCCCAAGGGCTCTTCACTCTTTCTTTGTGAATCAGTGAGCAGCTTTCCAAAACAGACTTCTCCTTTTTTCTTTATTTTACAGGATCATAGAATATCCTGCTGAGGAAGCTTCTATCTACGTGTACTTGAATGTTGCCAGTAAACTCAGCATAAAAACATAATTAAATCATTGTATAACCAGGGCTGCACTGGAATTTTGTTTTATGTTAATTTTACAATATTCTTATGCTACAGTAGGGATTGGGCTGTATGTAAAATATGTAGGTATCTGGCATGTATATAAGATTATATGTAGGACAAAGAAAAAAATAATAGTGTGAGAAATGCTAGAGAAAGAAGATAACAGTATTACAGGATCAAATACAGCAAAGAAATGTAAGGAGAAGGAATGAGGCTGCATTTATAAGAAGGGACTGTTATATGCAGTCCAGGATTTCTGGGGAGTACCAGGAAAATTGAGATTGTTCCTCTCTTGCCTTCTCAAAGAAGTTATGTTTGATAAATTATCAATAATCTTTTAATTCAGTAATTTTTAATAGTATTTTGCACTCCCTGGTGCCTCAGTATGCATGTAACTATTGTTTTACACTTAAAGATTATACAGATGTTATTAATATAAACTACCCTACCCTTCCTGACTCTGTGACAGAATACACGTTTTCAGCATTAGTTTCTAGGTCAGTTTTAATCCTATTTTGAATGCAAGGTTTGTTAGATATATTCTTTTGATTGCTTTCTGAAAATCTATGAATACATCATACAGTAAATGATCAATTCATCTTTTCTTCTTTTTACCCCCAGCCATGCCTATTTGTGACAAAATTATTGTTTTAGTCTCCCTCTGAAAATAAGATTGTCCTTAATCAGTAAATGAATGCATACTATTTTCTTTAGTTAATAGAAGATGGCTGTATATTGTCTGAAGGCATGCATGCTACATATACACATGGAAATCAGCTTCCAACAACGATCATACAATTTGCATCAGATTGCTAGCCTTTTGAAGCTTTCCAATTTGCATAACTTAGTGGAAATAGAGCATACATCAGTTCTTTCAGTTTATGTTGCTGTTTCTCTGTGTTATGGGAACAGCAGCTTCATTCTTCATTCTGTATTAAAAAACAAACAAACAAACAAAAAAAACCAGGTTGATAAATGTATGAGAATCTAAGAATAGATGGCTGTATTTGCAAGCCATTATAAATACTCTGAGTAGACCCACTTGCCCACATTGTTATGCATGATTCTTCTGAGTAACTATGGGATGTTCAGAAAAGTTCAAATATAACTTGTTACTACTACAGTAGCCATTCAGCTTCCTAAACGCTCTATTTACGTGGAGGCTTTGGAGAAGAAGTATGCTAGGCTTAGATGTTCTTTTTTACAGTGCAATAGAAATGGCCAGAACTGGAAGTGTAAATAGAAATAGCAGGAGGAGGTAATGTTTTGAAGACAAATATTGGAAATACAACTAGGAAACTGGATGGAGCAACTAATTTTAAATCTTTTCACCTCTGCAAATATGAGAACTTGGAGTCACGTGAATGTAATGTACACAGATTAAGCCTTCCTACTCACTCAATACAGCCACTGAAAATGGCATTGTGAAAAAAAACAACAAAACAGTTGATTCAGAGAGTGAACCCATGAAATTAAAGTAAATAGTTTAGGATTTGCTTTTCTTGGCAGGTCAGATTCAGATGCAAGAAGGCTAGAAACAGCCTTTCTCCCAGTAATTTAGTGAAGTTCACAATCTCTTTAAAAGCTTCCATCACTAGGATGCACTGAGATCCTTCACTGGAATGCTTTTACTGCACTCTTTCCTGGTCTGTGAGATCTCCACTGGGATGATACATTCATACGAAGTTAGCGGAAGGGTAGTGTAAATAATATGTTGTTCAACGTGCCTTGCTAATGATACTGCAGTCACCCAGTGTAATGAAAGTACCTTTGAGTTTTGAATTGAATGGACTACAAACAAATGATGAAGCCAGAACTGGACTGCGTGAATGTGAATTATGGCTAAAACTCACAGTGGGAAAAAAAAAATAAAATAAAATAAAAAAATTGGGAACCATCGAGTTTTCTAAGTACAACAACTGAATGGCTCTTGTATCATTATTCTTATAGGTAACCAGAGTGTAAACAAAAAAGAAAAAAAAAAAGAAAGTAAATAATAATAAAAGGCATTCAACAATACCTTTAGGAATATTTTTATTTTATTTTATTTTATTCTTAAAGCTTTATTTAAATTTATAAAACTTCTGCAGCCACAGCAGCCAGTGTGATCATTCAGACCTAGTCATTAGCAAAGACGCATCTCTACTATCTGGAAGCTTCACTGAGATCTGTAGCACCACTTTCCCCTAACGAATATAATACAGGCTTTATACTGGGTGAGAACAACATTAATGTCATCTTCAACCTGATACCAAACAAGACAAAACAAGACATATCACAGAGTAGTCAATCAGAATCCTATACTGACTTCCTTCAGGTAGCATTGCAATCCAGAACAGTCAATATATAAGGTTGAAAACAGCTCAGATCACTGATCACTTATTCGGACATAAATACTGCAGATTCAAGGACTTTATAGATAAAAATCATGGGAAAAGCTACCCTTCAATAGCAACATCATTATAAAAATTGGGCTAAAAAGAAGAAAGAATCTAATTTTTAAAATTCTGAAAGTATTATATATCAAGCCATATTAGAAGATAAATCCCTTTTTTAAAAATAAAAGATTCATCCTCTAGATGATAAGTAGAAAGAGTTTAGTTCTGCTTTTTTAGTATTTAAGCATAAACTAATCACAGATTTACGTGAAACTAATTAAAGTCATATGATCAGACATGAAGTATAGTCATATGGTTTGGAAGATTAGATGATGTGAATGAGACAAATCAGATACCTAAAATAGAAGAATGGAAAAAGAAATCCCCCCCCTTGAAAACTCATTATCTTGGAAACAGTACACTAGTAGTCTCCAATTTAAAACAAACTAGCAAAACAAAGATCAATTGACAGAGCAAGATCTTAAAAATCAGAAGTAAGAGATGTGAAGAAAGAAAATTTTGCAACAAGAAAAAACAAAAATGTTTTTAGAAAGTAATTCTTTCATCTTATAATCCATAGCTATCCACTAGCTTTTGTACAAAATTGTATTGCTTACAGTCTTAAATGAGGCTCCCACATTCAGTATACTAAAAGCACTATTATAGTTCACATACAAAATCAGCATGAGTAGCAGTCCTGCAGCAGTGACAATCAGGAATTCAGTTCATACACCAAGAAAAGCTACAATTGAAGGCAAATCAGAATTTGATGGCATACCCTCAGCTCCAGCTCCATGATCCAAGTTGTATGGAAAGAAGAGCACACAAGGTAAAGTTCTGAATTCTTCATTACTTTTCCAGTTACCAATCTCAAATATTTCATCAAGAGAAAAAATACGAACTGGCTAGAAAGTTAAGAAGTAAATACATATTCTTGAAACTTTCACTTCTTATTATCCATAAAAGGGAGTGCATGATGGACACCAAAGCAAGAGGTTAGAAGAGTTAGTGCAGTAGGGGAAGTAGTATAATGTTGGGAAGAAATCTGCCTTAAAGAAAATGCCAACTGGAGATTAAATCTAACAGAGGCAATGCATAGTAAAGTCTTCCAAGGGATGGAATTTTCCCCACCTACAGAGCTTTCCATAAATAACTTTCTTGTGAATCTAAAGCTGCAAGAGAACACAGTGAAACTCTGTGGGGACAGAAGATAACTGAAGATAATTTTATAATTCTATACTCTTCGGGTATCGTTGCACTGCTTTAGTACATCTGGTAGATTTAAGATTTTTTGAGAGGCTTTTTTTAGCCCTCAGAACAGCCAGACTGCATCTACGAGGAATGTGCAATGGTGAAGGCACACTGAGAGATGGCTGGGGAGTCAGGAGGGCCATCAGCCCCAGTAGCTGTCATCCCACAGGGTCTGACCATGCTGGGCAGATCTGGTTCTGGGCACAGAAGAACTAGGGAAGAAGGCTTTCCCACCTAGTGAATCCAGTCAGGAGACAAGACCAGAGATAGGTCTTGAAAAAAGGTACAGCTAGATCACAGCTTCAGCTAGGAATGGTAATCAAGGCTTAAGTGAAGTTCTCAGAGCAATGGGGAGAGTGTGTATGTGGGTCTGATAATTTTGAGAGTAACCTCTATATGACTATAATGAGAAGTGCTGTTAAGATGCACACTACATGCTGATGGGAAAATGTCTGCCAGCCTGGGAACTGCAGGCCTGGAAACAGTCTGGAAGCTAAGGAGACACGTGAAGGGAGCAGGTGGACCTTGAAGTGCAGCTGGACACCTGAGAATCAGAGATAGCCTGAAGAAACCATCCAGGATGGCAAAACAAGAAATTGAGGAACAGTTTATCACCTGAGAAGGTGAAGAATGGACTTAGACTAGTTAAGAGTCAGCTTGACAAGTGGGAATTTATGTGAGAAATAAAATCTTAAAGAAAATAGAGAAAGATAAAAAAAAACTTCATCATTTACTAGCTGTCTCAGAAAGAAGTTAATAGTATCTGTTGATTACCTGAAGTACTAGTGCCCTACACCCTCTAATGTCTTAGTGGTGTAACAAGGATCTGAATTTTACAAAATGGATCATCTCTTTCTAAGAAGCTTCTCATGTTGCACATATTTTTCTCTCTCTTCTACTCTCTTTCCCTTCCCCTATCCCCTTCTTGACCCCTCTCATTTTTAAACAGGTTGAAGCTTCACTGGAACTTCAGGTTAATTCTGTGATGCTATAACATTGGCTACTAAACTCAGTGATGTTCCACATACTGTGCTGTAGATCAGCTTTAAAGTGGGGCTCTATTTTTTAAGTCCCTTTTCTGAGCTTTTTTCTGGTGGGAGCTGTTCTCTTTCGAGATCAGTTTTCTTTATTAGACACCTTGATGTTGATATTACTTTAATCTACAACTTCTTGGGATTGATTTGATGCACTCTGTACCACTGATTGTATGAACATATACAGATTATACAGGTATGTATGTTTTAATTATTACAGTTGAGACAAATATAATTGTGAAAAGTGTGCTAGTGATAAATATATTTTCTACTGTATTAGTAAGTTTGTTATCCATAATAAATACATAGGTTACATTAAAAGCAATGTCTCCTATTTATTTCTATGGAAACTAAAACAAATACAAACATCACAATAACACTGTTTGATAGAGCAAATTCTCAGCTACAAAACACTGTTTTTGAACCTACTCATCACCACTAGCTATGCACTGTCACCAGCAATGAACAAAAGCCTGCATGCTGCTCTCATAAAAATCTGTATGGTCATCCAGAATGTGGATGTCTTTCCTATTGCTGCTGCCATCACTGGAAAACACCATACACTGTGAAAGTTTTCCATAAATGCAAGCACCCATGAATGTCCATTGGAGCATTTTTTCTCTACATGAGGAACTCAATGACACGCCTTTTCTTCGGAAGTACTTTTATGTCAGACATCATTTTGTCAGTCTGCCACTCTGCTGCCATCTATTACACAGCAACAAAATGTAATGGAATATTGGTGGGAAAGTTCAAGCTTTACTGCCATACCACCAACATCTACCTCTGAGATTGTGGACCAGCATAACTATATAGGAGGCATTACTTTTGGAGAAGCCCCCATGTATTCACTTCCACAGTATTATTGATGTTTGTTGAACTTGTAACACCAATCTGTATTTTCAGCTATGTTATTAAGTTTACTGCCTGTAATTTCCTTTCTACTATCTCTCATGGCTTCTACTATGAATTAGTGCTGCACCCTTAACATCTACTATGTATATATTTGCTTTCTGGTAATATCTGCAGTAGTTTATCGTCTTCATTTTTTAAATTGTTTTAGAAATCACAATATAATTACTAGTGGTAGTTCCTTGTTGTCTGTAATAAATATCAAACAAAATCTTCCTGCCTTTGTAAATTACAAAATCCTACCTATCCACTGCTGTGATCTCTCTATCTTGTTCTGTATAACCCTACTCTATTACCCGCAGGCTGGGCAAACTCACTTTGATTACGATATGCTTCTAGGTAAGGCTAGTCAGAGCACATGAGTGCTGCTTAGTGCTTCAGGGACCTGGCAGTTAAAACTAATACATACTTAAACTTGTTAAAAAAACGATGACACCTTCTCACAGCTCCACACTAACCAGTAGAGTCATCAGTTGTGCAAGACAAGTTGCTTTATTCTGTCTCTTCATATCTTCTGAATGCTTTTAGAGCACACGCCCTTTTATAGTTTCTGCAAAGTTGCAGGACAGGCAACTGGCCCATGTAACCCCCATGTAAACCAGTGCTATGGAGCCACTATATGAAAAGTCAAACTATTTACATGGAAGTTTTTACTGTCAGGAAAGTAGGGAGGGAGCTACACAGATGTTAGGGACAGAGGAAAAAATAAATAAATAAATAAAAGGAAGTTTGTCTCCTCTTGGTTGTCTGTGGTACACTGTGCTTCAACAGGCTGCAAGAATTAAGGAGGGGGAAGCAGAGGCATTGTCCCAAAGAAGAGATGAACCAAAGCTAAGAACATGAAATGAAAAACAGTGGATCATATTATGGTACAGACCTCATAGAGATGGGAAAAGTGAAAACAGGGTCAAAAGGATGGACTTGACTTCAGGGAATGGAGCTGCTTAGTTGAGAAGTGTCTATTTCATAACTAAATGGAAAAATAAAAAAGAAGCATGATACTGAGTTGGTTCACTGAAAATCAAGAATTGAGCAAAGTAGTGAAAAACAGGGCAGATGAGCACAAATAATGTTAGGTGATTGTCAATGTCTGAAAATTAAACACAAATGCTGAAGGTCCCTTTAACCCTACCACAGATTCATGACAAAACCTGAGTGCATGTCAGATACATTTTGGCAGGAAAGCCAGGAATCTTGGCAGAGCAGGAGCCACACTGAGTACAGCCCTGTGACATGGCCTTTAAGGTCCTGAGTCCTGGTATCAGCCATGCACTTTCAGCTGTACTGCAGGTAATTAGATCTCTGTCCCTCTATTCATTTCTAAGGAAAACCTTTGTTATTTACTGATCAAACTACAAATATTTTTCTAAGAGCTGGGAAGGAGGAGGTAAGGTCTTGTCCTTGTAACCAAATTGCCTCTGCTTGTGTATAGACGTCAAACCAGTTTTACAAGAATGTTTCAGAGGTGTTGCCTTGCAACACAAAGTTACACATTACACGTCCTTCATCAACTCTTTCCAAGGAGACAATGTACACTACTACATATTTGATCTGTGTTTCTTTGTTCAACACTTCCTATGATCCTTTTGCACCCTACAGTTCGATCTCTTTTAGAAGGCAGACGTGCAGAACACACCTGTTTCACATCTCTTCTTGAGGAGTCTGAAAATACATTTTATGTTCTTTGTGCAGCTGCTTTTGTTGTTGTTGTTGCTGTTTAGATACTTCAAATGAGGCAAAATTCCTTACGGACCACTATTTTATTTTTCCATGTTCTTATTTTTAATAAGAATTTGCCATAAATATTTTTTTTAATAGACAGGAAAGATATCTTTTAACCATATCCATTCAGACTGCGTTCATCTCCTCCCACTGAAAAGTACCTGCTGAAGAATGAAACTGTTCAGCATGCTCTTAAACTCTTTCCAGAGTACAAAACTCAATGAATATTCCTAGATTATCATTAAGGTTAGGGGGTTTATTTTTACTATGAAAGGGCTATTTTTGTTACATGTGTTTCAGGATGAGATCTCTTACCTGTTTCATATTCTGTTGATGTATTACCTCTTCTGTTAATGACTTCATGGAATGCTATCTGTGTTATACCTCTAAAGATATCTTTCAGTATACAAACTCTTAAAAACCAATGAATGTCTGATCTGTTCTCATCTTGGCCTAGGTATATCTTTTCCCCAAACAATTATGAAATCTTCTTATCAAGATCTGATTTATCTTTGTACCTAGCTAAATCAGCAAAAGTAGGAACAATTCCTTACCTGTCCAGTCTGAATCTTTGCAATGTTGCACAAGACCACTGCATTTCTTACTGTGTCTCCAGAGAGAGCTAAAAGTTTCTCTTCAGTATGCACGTATGTTCAGTTTGGAAGAATTAGCCCTCTTGAACAGACTCTTCCAATAAACTTGCTATATTTTCTCCTGTTACTGCTCTTGCCATCCTCAAATGTATGTTTCATAACATGGTAGACTATGGTGTGTTCCAATTAAACTTACATACCTCTCAAGGAGCACTTACATACCTCACAAGGGGACTGGTCAGGTCTGTCAGGCAGCACTAGAGTTACCTGCCATCAGCTACAGTTAGGTTTTCTCTTCTCTTTTCTCCTTTGAGTCCCAGACCATTGTACAGTTCAATTCTGAGAGAAGGAGTAAAAGCCTGTTCTTACAGAAGACCTTAGAATCTACTCTGTATGTGGCACACCCTGTGTTTATGTCCGCAGGACTTTTGATGATTATTTCCTTAGGTGAACTAGATCCAAATAGAATAGAAGTACTGGACATTTCTTATTATTTCCTACAGTTATTTTCTATTATTTCCTCTCTCCTTAAAAGAGCAGCTGAGCACTGTAGCGTAAGTCTGGATCTTCCTCTGAGAAGGCTAAATGTTCTGTATGTGGTAGAGAAAAAAGAAAAATGAAAATTCAAAGTGTGGCTAAAGATAAACGAGTCTCATGACTGTCAAAGTGTAACTGCCAGTTCTGCTGCATATCTTCTGAGAGCTCTGCAGTTTTTGAAATTCTGTAGTATGCTTGTTGGATGAGAAAAACAGCAGAAAAAAACATCGTTCAAACCTACAAAAAAATCTAAAAATTTTCTATTGCTTCAGTTCACTGAATGTGAGGCATTGTTTTGAAAACCTAATGAACAAATAAAACCAACCCTTCCCCACAACCAACCCTTCATCCTCAAATTAAAAAGCAATAGAGCCATCACTGCAATTAAAATGGGATATACAGTACAAGGACGGAAGCAGGAGTTATGTCAGCTTCTACTTTCAGCTGCATAAAAAGCAGCATGGGTGAAGCATCGTAAGCCCAACATTTCTCTCTTCCTCTCACTACTTTTTGCCCAAAAGAGAAATAGCTACAGTCATAGCTGAGAACTCAAAGTGTAAAGCAAAATTCACAGAGCAGAAGAAAAGAGGAAGTGAGGAGTCCTAAGTGATATCCATCTTAAAAATCTGTGTATTCCTTTGGCTGTTCATATTCATTGCAGTTAATCTCCTGGAAATCTGTGATTACTGAGAAAATGTTATTTCCAGAGTCTTTTGCCATTTTATATTTCTATCTCCTTAGCAGGCTGAGCTTGTCAGTATGTAGAGGTTGATTATGCTGTAGTGTGTGTGAATAAGTTTCGTAATGGAGTAGCATATGTTGATTAAGTGTTTGCACTAACATAGATAAGCATAAAAACAAAGATCTCTGATACTGATAAATCCTTCATTTCCTGGGATCTCTCCTAGGTACAAAGCCTTCATTGTTCGAGGCAGAAAAATGAGGTTTACCAAGTTGACTGGGACATGAATATTTTGCTATCCAGCTCTTTAATGCAGTGCAGTTCACATTTTGTGTTGCTTGATTCCGATCACAGATGATGCACAACCAGAGCAAACAGATCACCTGAGCTTTGATTATCTCCAGAAATAACTCCTGCTCTAAACAAGGAAAGTTAATTCAAAGAAGCAGCTCGCACATTTTCAGCATTGTCTTCTTTCTTGGAGATGCAAGCAATGAGTCTCAGTTAGGTGAGACTGACTCACTTTAAGGCACTCCTGATTACTTACAAATCCCTCAACAGCTATGATCCATTTCATTTTAGTAGCTGTTATCTCTCTACTGTCCATGATAATACACTCAGTTGTAGAGGCTACAAATCTGTGGTTAATTATGACAAAGTAATCTGAGCTCAGATGCTTTTAGCTTTTTTCTCCTTCCATTATTTTGAATATTTGAAATTATTTATTTCTTTAACACAAGTCCTAACTATTGCTTGTCATCGTTAAAGGAGTCTTTAATACCAAAACTCTGAGGTAAAAGTAAAGACTTTAATCTCAGTGACATCTTCTCTACCTATATGAATTCATCATGAAAGTTAGTTTAAATGTTTCATTCTGTGGTTTTCTTAAGGGAATGTAATAAAATAGGTTATTTCAGAATTTAATAAACACCAGTTTTATCATGATGGTATTGCTACTTAGATGCTGTTGTATTACATCTGAAATGTAAGCAAAGGTCTGAAAGGAAGTAACTGCATATTTTTAAGCAACTGATTACATGATTTAGAACCTAAGCAGAAATATTTCATAAAGTACCTGAAGTCAAAATCACTGCCTTCAACTCGTTGATGACTAGGAAAAACAATAGTGCCCTTATTTCTTAATGATTTTACATGAAATCATATTGCTACATGACTTAGTGAAGTATAAGCACTGCCTGAAATTTCTAAATGGGACAATAACCAAAGATAATACGAACAATGTTCTCAGAACCCCTGTATTTCTATTTAAGACTTTGGACTTTATTTATCCACGTTATCTAAAAATAAACAGAACACATTTTTTCTTTGTTAACAGCACTGACAATCACCAGAAAGGAGACATGCTAGATTAAAAGAAGGTAAAAAAACCAGCTTAAACTGTAATTTCAACATGGAACACTAAGTATCAGCAACCTCAGTATAAAGATCAAACTGAATTCTTTATGATGCAGAGTAGGAAAATATTCCGTGAACATCAATGGCAGTAATGTCATACTAAATAACGAGTTATGTCATGGGAAGGAAATTTTACATGAGAAATAATAAGCATATAAACCATATCAATAAAACTGCTTTCTAAAGATGTTAGTTACTGAAGATCCAAGCCCATTTGGAATACTGGTTATATGGTGCACCCTATATTATAGTTCACATGCTGTATATCCAGCTCTGAAGTTACTGCATTATCAAGAAATCCTGAATATCCATAGATTCTAAAAGCTGGAATTACCTTTTCTGTGTAGTACCATCATTCTAATCACACAATTAAATACTGATAATATCAGCATAGCTATACAGCCAGGTTCATCATAACAATTGCACAAGTATTCATATGCAGCCTCTGTGCTACAGTAATAAAGGCAATATTAAAAAATCCTGTAATTGGATATTTTTATTACCTTTTCAGAGTCACCATGCATTTTGAAAATTGTGGTAAGACTGCTCAGAGGCTTCTTGGGTAACATCTAGAACTCCAAATTTTAGTGCTGGTTAAATGAACGTCGAAAAGTCATCTGCATTTTGTATTTGCATTTACTTTATCTCCTTTTTGTTTCCTTTCAGCTAAAAGTTTTAGCAGATAGAATTATTCTGTTAATTACTCCTGCACAATTTCAGAAGCTCTTCCTGCAAATAAAAACTGGATATGTAGCTTAATTATCCTGCAGCATGAAAACACCTTGTATGCTGTGATCCAAACTGTGTAGCAATCTGGCATTTCATTTTCAAAATGTGATAAACTTTGAAAAGTTTAGCAAAGTCACTGACATTCTTTAAAGAACAATTTTTTTTTCTTCTCTTCACTCTTTCCAGAGTGAAAATTGAAGTATATCTTTTGTTAACTGAAGTGAACTGGGAACTGTTTAGGTTCTGTGCTTGAAAAGTACATTTTCTAAAGAAAGCCTTGCACAGTTTGAAAACCAAAACATTTCTAAGGATTCTTGTTTTTGATGAATCATGTGCTTATGATCTTCCTTAGATATCTTTATTCATGCTCCCTACTGCCTTTTATCAAATCGTCAGTAATCATCTTTACATAATGCCACTGCATTAGCACAACCATACTAAAAAAAAAATGATGCATTTTCTCTAAAGTTTATTCCATTTTTGCTTCCACTGCCACTACCAAATCCTTGATCAGTTATCATAGACTTTTTTCATGTTTATGTGGTATTTTGGCAATGTGCTTTTCTCTATAGTCCCAAACTTCTCTCTTAGGACAAACAGAGAACAATTAGTCCCTTTCCTTACACAAAACATCAATGCCAGAGACATTCCCAAGTTCAAAAAAGTTGCACAGAACTGTTTTATATTTGTGCTAAACTATCTGCTGAAATTCTTGCAGGTTCTGTTCTTGATCGTATTCCTTTTGGTATTCACAATATTTCTGTTTCCTAGTGCAGAGTCCCAGGACATAACTATCTCTCTGCCAGAAGCATTACAGAGAAATCCTTTGTGTCTCTCTTCTACTTCAGATCACAATCCTAGACCGTTAGATCATGAAAGCATCTCCTGACTTTACCTTACTTTTCTTCTCACTCTGCTCTCTTACACAAAATTTTTGTATGTCCCCAAGTATGTGCATGAGTTCCAACCAGAAAACTTCATTTGTCCACACTCAAAGTTTGTAAAATGTTTCTTGGCAACTTAACTTGACGTACAGAAAACAGTGTTTGTTTGGATCTTAAGCGTGTGGCACATACTAAATGCCTGAATAAAATATCTTGGACTGAATTTAAAGTGTCAGCAAAATCACATTCCTTTCCAGAATGTTTTATCTGGTGACTAGATATCTGAATACCAGGATGCAAGGAGTTGATGTGTATGTAACAGAAACGTAGGAATATCAAGAAAAATAGTACTAAAACATACGTCAATGAAACATTAGCTCCACCCTTCCTCCTCAGATGACAAAAATCCACATGCATCTCAACTAGATTCACTGTTATATTGAATGGTGAAAGGATTAGTCTAAGTAACTTGACAATGTGAGATCTAGGTCTGAGCCAGTACTAGGTTTATTCAAGGAGACAGAGAATCTATGAATATCTTAATCTAGTTCTTATTGCTGAGAAATTCAAGCTTTTTCTTGTCAAGGATTTTTCACTGGTGTGAGAGTGAAAAGCCTTAGTTTATGACTGCAGAACAGAAAGTTCGTGTGCTGATTAAAGATCTCAATCATTGACCAGTATTTTTATTGATTAATTTCATGATAATTTTGATTTGTTTTTCTGTAGCAAATGGTTACCTACAAGAAACGGCCAGAAACTGCAGCATAGAAAGTTCTGCACAAATGTGCACAAGAACTTCTTTATGGTGAGGGTGACGGAGCACTGGAACAGGCTGCCCAGGGAAGTTATGGAGTCTCCTTCTCCGGAGATCTTCAAGACCTGCCTAGACACCTACTTGTGCAACCTGGTGTAGGGAACTTGCTTTTGCAGGGGGGTTGCAGTTCATGATCTCTGGAGATCCCTTCCAATCCCTATGATTCTGTGATTCTGTGATAAAATCATGAAATTATTTCAACAGCAGTACCTGAAGAGGTATGTGACTGGAATCCCCTGTATTCATTGACTGTATCAATATTATACAAGGGTTCAAGAAAAATATGTAACAGGATAACATAACATATATAATTTCCATCCTATTTCCCAGGTAGACCTTTCCCATTAAGAATACCAGATACAAAAGTATTTGGACTCTGTTTGTTCAACAGACACTATATAACAGTATATAACAGTATAACACTGTTTCAGGACAAAGCACAAATAAGTATTTCACAGTCTCACCATCTAGAGCATCTGTCCCAGAGACAGCTCTTATATGTGTTTCTTTCATTAGTCAATTTTAAATTTTAAAGGTATTCTAAGATCATCTTTTCCATAAAGCAAAAACCCTTGAGAATAATCAAAAAATGCCACCTAACATCCTTACAAATGAAGTTTTTCAAAATTGCTGAACTTGGTGCTCTGAATCTCAATGACTCCTCCTGAATTTTCAGTATCACAGAATCATAGAATCACACAGAATCACCAAGGTTGGAAAAGACCTTCAAGATCATCCATACACTGTTACACAAAGAAGGAAAAATACAGTGGTCTGAGAAATACTGCAGTTCAGACTGAAGAACACCAGGTAACCAAGTTACCAGCTAGCTCTTTCAGAATGCTTTTTCAGAACCTTGCATGTTACTGCATCGTGCATACAGATCTATTAAAGTCTGTAGAGGAAAAAAACATTTTATAGAGTCTCTATGGCATATTTCAGCAGTATTAAAAATGAGTGGTCAGTCAGATCTGAATACATCTACATATAAAACAAAAAGAAAATATTTAAGTAAATTTCCCCTAATGTATCAAGTGAATTATGCCTCATTGTATTACGTTGATTTTTATGGAGTACAGAAAATTTAACTATAGAAATTAGACAGCATTTTCTGTATGTCTATTGTTGCAGAGGCTGTATAAATGCTGACAACAGCAGAAAATTATCACAGAATCAAATAGTGAGTTGGAAGGGACCCACAAGGATCATCAAGTTGAACTCCCAGCTCCATGTGATTAAGATCACCTTTCTGCAAATGTCATGGCCCATCTTTCCACTTCATCACCCCCTCCTGACAGGAGATAAATAAGTCACTACTTTCAGTTTAACTTCAGTACAAAGCTATTAGGAAAGATCAACACTGAAGTCTTAATGTAAGACTGACACAGATGCTAAGTTCTCTTGCTGAAAAATAAAGCGACTTAAAATTTTCTATCTACTCTTATTCTTATCATGTCAGTCACTGCTCAAACCAAGATGTTAAATCTAAAATGTCTTACCTTCTGATGTACCAAAAGGTATACGAACAATGGAAAACTACTTTCTCTCATCTACCTGCTCAAAACATAAAATATCAATCCTGAATAATGCCCAGTACAAAAGACCTAGGTTAAAATATAACAACAGGCTTGGTAATAATCCAATTTCATTTATCCCTCACCTAGGATGCCATTCAAAAACTAATGAAAGCTCCATAGAAACCTTTAATTACAGTCAGCTTACCAATCTAAGGAAGCTTTTTGTTTGTTTGTTTTAGAGTTTTTGTTTGTTTGTTTGTTTGTTTTGGTGGTGAAGACAGCTTCTAAATTTCCAGACTAAACAGGTTCATAACTTGATCATTTGCTAACACTGGCCTTTCAGGTTAATACTTCCACTTTTCACTATGGCTTTTATTCATTTGCTATATTCACAATTTTTTTTTTTTTTTTTTTTTTTTTCCACAGATATCCTTTTGCTCTTGCAATGTCTACTGATAATACTTCCTCTTATTTTCACATCATTCTACTTGTTTATGCATTTAAGTAGCTCACCTGTCTTGATACCACACCAATATAGTCTCCATATACTCTCTATACTCTCACACCAGTATACTCTCCCATATACTCTCTAGATACCTCTGTAAGAAACTTTTCTGATTTCTCATAGTAGGTTTTGTTTGGTTGTTTTTTATTGCCCTCTCCCCACCAATACCCAAATCACTTTGTTGAATTCATGACTGATTATCATATCAATCATATCGTATCATATCAATCACATCATATCATATCATGTCATTATCCTTTCTTTTACTGATGTGGCTTGTTATATAACATAAGTTGCATTATCTGATATTTCCAGAACAAAGTTATACTATCAGTTATATGCAGGTATCTTGAGAAAGAAAATAGAGAAGAGGCCTCTCACTGGTCAGTCCCCAAAGATCCATCCAGGGTGCATAACTTTTGTATGTAGCATATTGCTCCATAAGGATAATAAGGTCAAGAATGACCATCCCATAATCCTGTAATTGCATAATTCACCTTGGTCCAAACCATACTCAGCAGATGCTGCAAACTATACTTACATAATGTGATCATCACAACACTTTCACATTCTTTCTAGGGAGTTAACCACTCTATTTCTTGTTTAACATTGAAATCTGTATAGATAAGAGTATCTCCAAATCCTGTAATTTAAAGGCATCACATAATGATGCCTTTAAATGCATATCAAAATATTGCAAATGTATTTAGTGGTATTCCCATAACATCTTCTGTTTTTTTTAAGATAAATAAATAATTGTGAAATAGAAACTGTCAGGTCATAAACTTCAAAAAGGATTTCCCCCAATTTATAATGATGGATAATGCATCAGAGATGTCATCAAAATTTAATTCTTGTTCTGCTAATAATTTCAGGCATTTAGTCTTGCTTCCTGCTTTGCTCCTTTGTCTCAGGTAAAGCTGTTAAACCTAACTGTTGGATCATTAATGACTCATAGCCATACCTTTAGCTTCTTGAGAGAATTAAAAAACAAACAAACTACAAAACAACAAAATACAAAAAACCAAATCACACTGGTAAAGGGTTAAATAAGACCTTTACTTTATGAAGCTGCTAATAACTGTTACTAAGTTACTAAGTTACTAAGGCATTGCTGCATAACTTAAATTTATCTCTATTACGACATTCCGCTAGATGCCATCCATTTCTTACACATATCGTATTTAATGAAGTCCCTGTAGTCCTCAGTATCCTGTAGTCAACAGGAGATCAATACCTCAATACACAGACAGCCTTGAAATTCTCATCTGAAGCACACAGAAATGTGTAACTGAATCTTGTTACCCATCCTGGAATTTAAATACCTGATAATTTGTTACAATACAGTATCTACACAGAAAGGTTCTATGGAGCTTAAGATCTTTCTAATCCAACTTGGCATTTCAGTGACGAACATCTCTGTTACATACTTCCTGAGGACAGTCTTTTTTTTTTTTTTTTTTTTTTAATTGGATTCCCTCTGTGTCAAACCCTTGATTTCATTCTCAAATTACTCTTATAAAAATTGCATAGAGTAAAAGAGTGCATACAAAGCTTTGCTACTTGAAAGATCTCCCAGTCTTCAGTTATGAGAGAGAAGCAAAAATAAATAATTAACAAAGAATAGAGAAATTGAACATAATGGGTTTGTCTTATATATCTCATATGTAGCCCAGTACTGTCACCCACAGCAGAGGCTGCTTTTATTGCAAAGAGAATATTGAGGAAGTATAATACATACTGGCTATGACTGTCATCTATGTTCCTTTCCTACCAGTCCCTCAAGAAATTTGTGATGGAAACACATACTCATGTTTCTTTATCATCTGCTGCTTATGTACAAATCCTCATTAGCATTAGTATCCCTTTCTCTTGCTAAGGTCTTTTTGTGAGAAATGCAAAACAAAATAGAAAAAAAAACCAAAAACTCCTATTTCATACGTTAAAGAATGCCTCACTGGAGCAATTTCTTCTCTCTGCTAGTGCAGATATTTATGAGCACAGCATGCAGGCTCTTGTTCATCATTAGTGAATACACATAGCTAATGGTGATGACTATGTTGAAAAAGAGTGTTTTGTAGATGAGAATTTGTTCTATCAAATAATTTCATTGTATACTTTGCTACAGTTTCCATGAAGATAATAGGAGGCATTACTTTCAGAGCAACCCATACAGTTAGAGCAACTTGAAAAAAAGATGGTAGAATCTTGTACTCCATTCATGAAGTAAGCAGAATAGTGACAGAGGTTGGGATGATTTTTTACATAAATTATTTGCTGTGTTTATCTCTGAAACTCCAGTTTCAATATAAGAATTGCATACTATCTTATAGCAATGCTAGTAGTCACAGACATCTTCTACATAGGCAGTGAACCCAGATGTAACTTCCATATGTTATTTGCATATAAAGATTCAAGAAACTGTGAGCAGTTCTTAGTTGGATATTACTTTTCTTGGTAAGATGCACAGTCTTCAGGTTGTTATAGACTATTTCTAATCAGGCACAGAACTTGAAAGATTTGCCCGGGAACAGACAGTGCAGTAGCTTGTCCTTCAAAAAAAGAAAAGATAAAAACCTCTCCAATTAGTTTTTATTTCCTATAGAATGTTAATTTCATCTCTTTTCAAGAAAGGATGTGAAATAATTAGCAATCACAAGTAAAAGGGATTGATTTCCAGTCCATCTCCAAACTGGCATGTACTTTCATTTTGAAGATATTCAAACTTCAAAGATGCTTTTTATTGCCATTATATCTTAATTAGTGATTATTTCTGAAATTTCTATATGAGAATGTGTTTAGTTAAAAAAATGTTGTTTTTCTACATGAGCATACTCAGTATAATTTGTTATCTCCTAGGCACTTGCCATGCTACACAGGCTTGCTCCTCTTAGAGATAGGATACACGCTGTGGCTCCCCTCTTGGCCAAGCTTCTGTGGGGATTCTATGGGGATTCTATACGGATTTCCTTGTATGTTAATTAAGTCAAAATAGGGAAGTGAAAGATGAACTCCTGGGTATTTGGACACAAACATATTTTATGTCTGGTTATAGACAACAATTAATTGCTTTCTCAAGCAGAAATTTGACTATTCTATGTACTAGAGCAAGTTGAAAACTAAAAACGTTGAGTAAGTTTTACAAAATATGTCTTCCAATAATCACAGAATGTTTCAGGAGAAAACTGATTTATGCTTTTGCTGCAAAATATTCATTCATCATACCAGATATAATGTTTTTTAACAGAAAAACAAACAAACAAACAAACAAACAACAGCAACAACAAAAAACAACCAGTACTATTATAGGTTTGGTATGTAAAGTATGTATTTCTCCAGAACAGCCTATAAATTTTAAAAAGAGATGCTTTGAAATTTTTCAATTATGCATAATCTCTATGAGAGTATTGCACTGAGCATTTAGAAACAGAAAACAGAAGAATGTGGTTTAACCCGGCAGGCAGCTCAGCAACACACAGCCATTTTCTCACTCCCCAGAAGTGGGATGAAAGAGAGAATTGGAAACACAATAGAACTCACGAGTTGAGAAAAAAAACTATTTACTAAGACAGAAAAGGAAAAGAGAAACAAAACCACAATGATAACAAATATATATATATACTCTATGCAATTTCTTGTCATCTGCTGATAAACATCCAGATAACAATACAGCTGCTCACTGACTCTCACCACCCACTGTCTTCCCCCAGAATTGTCCCACCTGCAACCAACCCTCCACAGCTCTACAGCCTTCTGCATGGTGTCACATGATATGGAATAACCCAGTGCCTAACTCAGGCCAATGTCCTGGCTTCTGCCTGCCCCCTTGTTGCCCTACTATAACTGCAGTGGCTCTACCCCAAGTGTGCTTCCGTCATTCAGTGGCAACCAAAGTATTGCTATGCTGTTAACATCGTTTCAGCTGAAACAAAGGAAGTGCATTTTCATAATGGCAGAAGACTAAATCTTCTATCAGGCATAGTTTAATTTATCCTCTGAGTTCATACAGGTTAACTATCTTCTAATTTTACAGAAATTTGAGATATCTGCAGTAACTGCTCTTCAAGTACCATCAAATCACCTAATGATTGCAGTTCTATTTTTTTATTCATTCCAACACGTATTCCTTAGAGACTCAGACATGGAAAGAACTTCAGGATTTCCTTTCTCTTTAACTTTTGTATCTGTCCTTTGATTTGTTTTTGAGCTCTGAACACAGAAATTCCAGGGTATTGCACACAAACAGCACTCATTCTTTCACAGTACTTTCACAGAAAATTTAGAATCTAAAAAAAATAAAGAAGTGTGTAAAAACATCCTGCAAAGAGGGTTTTGTCACTTGCCTCTAAAGCTGTATTTGAAATGCTAATGTTTCCACTGTCA
The DNA here is from genome assembly GCF_019238085.1 of Lagopus leucura. Lineage (NCBI taxonomy): Eukaryota > Metazoa > Chordata > Aves > Galliformes > Phasianidae > Lagopus > Lagopus leucura. Next base: position 30,629,002 of record NW_024962265.1, read on the forward strand.
AAATTTCATTATGATAATTGTAGTTTGTATGCTGAATCTCTTCAAATGCAACAGAACTGCTTCCTTTTTTTTTTTCAGTAGTTGTATAATTTCATGATTCAGATTGGCAGATTCAAAGCAGTTCAAAATATATGTGAATGTATGTATTTCTATAGTGTATGAATGTGTATGCGAGTATCTAACAGAAAAAAAAAAAACATAGTATAAAAAGTAGGCAATAAGAGTAAATCACATTCTGTTGACGCTTTTTAGTGAGAAAAGAAAAATCACTACTTGGAACGGAAACAGATCTCTTTATATATAGACTATTTATTCATAGAAATGTCATAATAACCATAACAGTAACACCAGCACGCTAAGAACAAATTATATTTATGAGCAAATCTGCCCTTATTTGTCACAAACTTTTACTTCACTTTCAGTTTCACTAATAATTATTTTTCAGAAAACAAAACAAGTAAAATATGTTGAACTGATATTGTAGCTAATCAGAAACTAGGGAACCAAAGGTTCTTGTTGATACTACCTGTGTATTAATTTTAGGAAGTATGTAACAGATAAAAGGTTTATGAAGGTGACACTCCTCTTTTGGAGTAGACTCAGGTGAAGTCAGAGCTCTGGACCACACATCCCTCAACATAAATGGCTGTTTCCCTGAAGGCTTGAAATGTAAGTCTGAAGGAGGACATTGCAATTTTTTTCTTCTGCCTTACTGTTTCCTATGGAAACAGAAGAGGACATCTACAAAACAGGTTTTGTTCACATGCATGTTTGTGAAGGACATATACAAAGGCTGCTCCAAAAGTAATGCCTCTTATAATGTCAGCCCATAACATCAGAAATGGATGTTGGTGCTATGGCGGTAGACATTGAACAACATTATTACATTTTGCTGCTGAGCAATAGATAGCAGCAGAAAGGTAATCTGGTAAAGTGTCATCTGACATGGAAGTTCATAGGAAGCAAAGGTGAGTCATTGAATTCCTTCATGTGGAAAATATTGCACCCATTGACATTTGTTGCCTCTTGCTGAAAATGTATGGAGACAAAACAGTCTTTGCATTATAGAGATAGAGAAATCTTCCATGGAGGGAAGGATATTATTAGAACTAAATTTGAAAGTTTTCTTACAAAATGGCTTCTTTGTAAGCCTTAAGATGGTACTTAGGAGAAAACTACTTTTATGAGGATGTTAAGCAAGTTAGTATGGTGGGAAATTGAGAAATGGAGCCCATGTACTGGTCTCATTTACCAAAGGAAATGCTTGAAAAATAAGAGGGAATGTCAGGAGTTGTACAACTCCAGTTGTAAAAAAAAATTAAAAACTTTAGAAAATAAAGCTGTAAAGATTCTGGGCAAGGTTTAAGCATTATAAGCATAAATTTGAGAAAACACAGCATGAGATATGCCACTCTTTGTTTTCAATCAGTACAAACAATTCTTGTGTTTAATCTTGGTAGATCAAATATTATGAAATCTTATAAAAATTTTGTTAATTATTATTATATATACCATACCTCCATTTACTTGCATTTCTCAATAGGTTTTAACTACTAAATATTCCTCAACAATTTCCCACATTTTTTAGTGTCTGTGGATTTGTCTTAATAATATATCATTCATTTCAATATACTCTTCTATGTTCTCATCAGGACTTTCACTATATCTAGCTGTATTAAGGCCTCTTGATTTTGGGAAATCCCAGATAATTAGACTGAAAGGGACTACATAGTGTAAATAATGAGTAGAATATATTTAATTTTCACAATTTCCTGAAAAAGTCTGCCCTCTGTACACGTCAAGGGATTGTCTTAAATCTTTATGCAGTTCACTGATATAAATAATTAAATATATCTAGTTGATAGGTGCTGAGAAACTGTTCTGAAACTAGAATTTACTACTGTAAAGAATCTAGATAAGGGGACTAGATTGAAATCTTTGTCAGATATATTTTTACATGGAAAATAGAAAACTTGCCACAGAAAACGTGGAGAAAGACCTTTTATGATTGCACAACTATTTTGTGTTTTGAGTTAACTTGAGAGAAAAGGCAGTGAGGCTCAACAAATACTAGTTAATGGAGGATGAGCAGGTCTCACTTTGGAAAGGAAAAACACTCTCATGAATAAAAAATAGGAATGCATGTTGCTTTGAATTAATTTGATTGATTTCAACTTTGCAACAAATTATTCCCAGAAGGATACTTTTATTCTACTGGTTAACCAGAAATTTAGTTCTGAAATCATGACAGTTTACTCAGTCCTTGGAATAATGAGGAAACAGAAAAGCCTGCTTTCTTTTCTCTGGAAAATTCTGGTGGTTCTACCCCTTGTATTCACCAACTCTATACTATAACATCACAAATAAGCACAGAACTACCAATGATAATCTGCAATAACCTGAATGCACAGAAGTCTAGAAATGAACTCTGCTAAATAGTGCCATTTCTACTGACAAAATTTGCAACTAAATTTGCCGTGGAAGACATTTTTTCTCATTAGTAAGTAAAAGAGCAAGGCATTAGTTAAGATGAAAGATAATCTTTCTTACTTAATAAAAAACAAATGTAGTAGTTTCCATAAAAAAATGGACGCTCCAAGTATGAAATTGTCACATATTTCATTTTCTGATTCTAGCACAAATATAACTTCTTTTCTTTATCCTACAAATCACAGTGCATTTTCCCCAGTTTTTTTTCTGGATTTTGAGAAGAATAATGGTACAAAATAAATCTTCTGTTCACTGCTGAGGAATAAAAGGTATCATGTTAAATAATTCTGCTGAGTACTCCTCTGGATCTAAGCCTGCACTCATTCCTGATCTTCTATTTTCCTCCTTTGACATAGCAGCATGATTTCACTAGAACTGATCAACTTCCTGTATTTTTATGTTGAACTACTAGCGTAATACCACCCACAGCCTTAGTAAGCTAACATCCACCATTTGGTCTCCATAAATATTCTGGAAGCATCAATGAATGTCGATGAGTGCCATGTTTTCTACAAGTAGCAATTCAATAACTCCCTTTTTCTTCATAAGCACTTCCATATCAGACATCATTTTGTCAGACTGCCCCTCTGCAGCTACCTGTTGCACAGCAACAAAATGTAATGGGATATTGCTGGGAGGGTTCAGCCTCTACTGTCCAATATCCACCTCTGACGCTGTGAGCAAACATGATAAAAATAGGAGGCATTACTTTTGGAGCAGCCCTAATACAATTTTTTTTGTTCAAATTTGTTTCCAAGTAAGAAATCATTTCATAGAATTTTCTATTCAAGTACCTGGCACTTGTTCTTTTTATTGTTTTTATATCTTATATAACATATTCATATTTTTACTATTATCAGGTTCTGCTATCACATCAGTAAAGTCCTGGATAAAAGGCTATGATCATATAATATAATGATGTTTAATATCAAGCTGTGCATTCACAACATTACGAAACAAAGTAATATCATGTTAATGTAGCATATAGAGACAGAAATTCAAATGTTAACAATATGAAGTAACAATTAACTTCCTTTTCACTTTAAATATTGTTCCAGTTGCTTCTAAACTTTTTGAAACGACAATGTTCTGAATTGCTGATGATATCTTTTTTCTTAAGGATGAAATACAAATTCCAAAATAAGGAGGTTCTAGAAAATAAGTCTAGATTTATCATACATGAGAGGTGAGATCGAAGGTATTTGTAGAATAAAGCTGTCTTAGAGAGGAAGCAAAAAGCTTCACTTTATGTTTCTGAAACCAAGAAGGCCACTCTTATATTTACTTAGAGACATCCATTGAAATGATTTCCTGGATTATGGCCAGAACATTAAAAAAAAACTGCACTGGTTGACACTTCAACACTTTATTAGCTAACATCAGAATGTTGTATTTATGTATGTACATAAGCAAAAAAATTCCACAATGCTTAATGCAACTGCATGCAAATAAAGTATGAGACAATTACATCATCAAGAAAATGATCTGCAGTCAAATATTCATTCCTAATTTCTTGGAAATATGATAATCATTCAAATCAAATCTTAGCTCAGTTCAGCTACGTTGTAACTAGTTCTATTAACACTACTACCCATGAAAATAACCTTCCTATTGGAATGTCTCAAAATGGGATTTCTGTTTGTAAAGTCTGAAAGAGACCAACATTTTAATTTCTGCTGTGAATCATATGTAGCAAGAGGTTGAATGTAACTCTTTCCCCCTCAGATAAATATCTTACTGCTGCTTAGCACTGTATGTCCCTTTCTTTTAATCTGCTTTTTAATTCCTCCTTAGAAATGATTCACAGTTGCCCTGACAAGAGATTCAGAGTCTCCCAAACACGTTGAGTCAAGACATCTGTTGTGTGAATACTGTCCTTGACAAAGAGGATTTATACGGTGGAAATGTCATCACTAAGTCTCAGAGCAATGCCATCCAGTTTCAGTCTATGCATTTTGACTTTCTTACTTTACCCACAGTGATATTAGTACACTTTATTTGAACGTGTTCCCTGCCTTTAAAAATGCAAACACCGAGGAAATTTTTCCCACTTTTACTGTCAAATAACAACATCTATAGAGAGTGCCTTATGACAGATCAGAGCTTCCCAGTAAGTACAAATCAGGCCTCTTTGCTATTTGAAAATAATGCATCAACTTAGTGGAAAAGAAATTCGGCAACAAGCTGTTCAGTTTCAAGATGGATTTACTTTAATATAAGAATTTAAAATACACTTCAATGGCCAATTTTTGTCTCTGTTGATAGAGGTGAGAAATTGCACATAGGTGAGGAAATTCATTAAAATTATGTTTCCTCACAATGTAGAGTCTCAAAGCAGCAACTCACAAACAGTAGTAAGCAAGACTCTACACGCAAGCTAGGCTCCTAATAAATTATTTGGATAGGTGGCTGAGGCTGATCTTCATCATCTTGTCTGTCTGATCAGAAATGGTTTTAAGCAAGACAGCATAAAAACCTTTTTATATGGCATTCACACACTGTGCATAATCCAAGTTTATTGAGTTTTGTGCTAGCAGCCTGCCACTGAAAGCAGCAGCACAGCACTATTTCTCCCATGCACAGCAGACACTCACATTCCTCAGGTCCATCTGTGCACAGCTGCAGTCTTTCTGGCTGTGTTCAGGAAGGGAGGTACATTACGAAGGCCTTGTGATAGATTTTTCCTTAGATCTGCATCCTTAGATGTTACTGCAGAACTTAAAGTTGACCTTTTCCTCTTATCATCTCTGTTAGTAAATAATGTACTTGATTCAGTACCTTTGCGGCTGTCAATGCAGAAAAAAACCAGGCTTGTTCCTGTTAGATAGGGTTACAGTGAACAGGTCATCAAAGGGGTTGAATGTATTAAATTTATGTTATCCATCCCTCCTAACTTTCTTGATTTCTTAGTATGTATTTCCCATGGATTTGCTCATGCTCTTGAAAATTCAGGATATTTCTCAGGTTAACACTACTATACAATGTCTATGGGTTTCTAAAAACAGCAAGGTGATTTGCAATGACAAAGGACTTGATAAGCACATCTTAATTTCAGGTAATTATTCTGTAGAGCACCTTTCCCATTAATTCTCAAAAATCAGGACCAGATTGAAAGGCAAAAGCACTGCATGGAGAAAGACCTGCACTTTCTGTCCTACAGACACATTTGCTGTTGTTGATGCACCTCATTCAGGGCATAGTCTCAGTCTTAAATTCCTTATTGAAATAAGAAGCATGAGTATGTAATTGATAATAATCTGCAACACTTTAAAAACAATTCAGAGTTCATTTAAACAAAAACTGCACAATACCAATAGCATGAAATGTTGTAATGACATTAAAAGAGATTTTTTTCAAGGAGTAACAGTGATGTTCTGTATTTTTAAGATGCTATTACTACTGAATTTTAGTATAATTACAATTATTTTACTTTTCTTTAATACATTAACAGTACAATTCACTTTTCTTTAATACATTAACAGTACACTGTATAATATGTACTCTTACTTTGTTTTGTAAACCTGACAAATGCAAAATCTCTTGTCATTTCTTTTCCATTACTGTATTGTCTACAGTTCTTTGCAACCAAAGATATACAAATAACAGTAATAATGACAATAAGAGTATATTTCTGTAGTTACTTACAAAATCATCATTAGAATAAAATGATGATGTGAAAACCCATAAAGTCAACAAGAAGAAATTAAGCTGTCATGTTTCCTTCTTTACCCGTGGAGTTATTTTTTTGTTGCATTTTATGAAGACAAGTCTGAAGACAGTTTCTAAGACAAATAGATTTGGACATCAGGGTTGGCCATATATATTTATAAGTTCATTTTCTAAAATCAAACAACTTAATTTTCTTTCAAAATGATGAGTATTTGGGCTCATCTATTATTTTCATCTACTATTTAAAATGAACACTCAAATAAAATGCAGTATCATAGAATTAGAGTCATCAGTTCTCCCCAAAGATTTAATGAGGTACTAGGATGAAGGTGTCATTGTAACCTTTGTTGGGGAAGTTCTATTTAAGTCTTTGCCAATTTCTGTAGTTTTGAGCTTATAGTCCTTTCTTCACACCTCTGTGATCTGTTTTTCTTTTCTACTTTCTGTGTCTTCCCTGAGGTCCCTATAGAATTCTTGTTTTAATGAAACCCACTAAACATGAGTGTAGCAGAGTTATAGTTTTCCCCAGCTGTGAAGGGGAAATGCAAATATTTTCTGGTACCTTTGTTCATTCCCTGTTATTGAAATCAATCTTATGTTATTTGTCTCTGCTTTCTTACCTAGTTGTGTTTGAACATAGTTGGTTTTTTTTTTTTTTTTGGATTAGGAGAAAACGAACCCAGCAGTAAAATCTTATCTCTATTTGTTACATCTACAGTGCTACAGAGTAAGTTCAAACCCTGAACCTAGTCACCCATACTACTTAATTATTAATGGACTTTGGCATAGTTTTAACCTATAACACCTGACACTCCTAGAAAATGCTTGGGATTGCATGAGCTAAGAGCCATTCCCACCCCCAAAGTTTCCTCCACAGTGCTATGCTTTACTAACCTTCTCCTTATCCCTCCCAGCTCCTGCAGTATTCTAGCAAGTCTTGTACCACAACCACACCCACATGCCATGTCTGTGGCACTCCAGAACTTGTAACAGGTACCCTCAATAATATACTCTGCAAAAATTGCTGACAGGCTGCAATATTATTTCATTATTTCAGTCACTTTAACTGGGGAAAACAAAAAAGATATTATTACATCCATGTATTCAAAGACCATCGCAGGCACAGACACAAGGTGAGGAATGTTGTGTGGATGTGGTCAGTCTATGCCTGCTGCTCTTAGAGCTAATGACCACTCCTTTACTGTATTCAAGTGTACCTGTTTTCTAGTACAGATGTCACCAGCTGTTAGGCTGAGGATGCAGATCAGTGCTATTGGTGATGCAGAAAGTTATTGAACTTAAACAGAATTAGTTGTTCATGAATCATGTGTTCTGGTGAGTCTAGGAACAGATTAACAGATAATGCTGAAGGAAGGTAAGATGTATCACATTTTTAATTATTTTTATAAGCCTTGGAATGTAAAGAGTCTTCTTTAACCATAGGATTCAGCTACTAAGCCCCTTCCCTAGATTAAACACATAAGCAATCCAACCAGATTCACCTTTAAAACAAAACAGATGCGTCTTATCTTTTGAATGCAATCTGTTTTGAAATATATCCCAAAGAATTACATTCCTTCAAACCCAACAAACTTGACTGCACATCTTCTACATCTCAAGGAAGTGCCCTAACCATGAGGCCATACCTTAGTTTGGGGTTCACAGTGAAAGGCAGAGCACCCAGCTAGATCTGTTTTGCATCTACGCCATAGTTAAATGAATAATACCTGTTGTTTTGCTGGTTATTTATAGTTTTAATCACAGAACTAATCTAATGTCCCTAAATCATCTAGTAATGATTAAATCCCATGCCTATTGCTTTTGATGGGAATACTCCACATTCTAAACAGCATGCCAAATGCTCACAACACCATGATCACATCTATTTTCTAGGCCACGGTGTCCGAAGGAATGTGTTCTGGCTTAGTTAGGCTGAACCCTGCTCTGCCAATTCATGACACAGCGTGGTAAACAGTACTACAGTGGGTCCTTTTGTGAGCAGATCTTAGATCTCTAAATCACAATGTAATTGAGATGCAGAGAAGGTAATGCTGCTCAAGACAAAGTAATTTTGTAGTGAAAGTACAAACCTTCAGACTGAAAAGGGAAAATCGAGTAAGTCATCTCCAGAGTTAGAAGTCACTGGAGTGTGTGTGCCTCCTGAGATTTGAGTACCTTACGTATTTAAAGCAAAGAACTTGAAATTCAGTATATTTTAAAACTCATAGCAAAAGCAAAATTCCATCAGAGTAATGTATTTATTTTAGAATATCTGCAGACAATATGGAACTCAATCCTGAAGGACGTCATAAGTGTATTTGTGATTCCCTGAATTCAAAACTATCAAGCAGTGCTTCCATTATTCTCAATGATAATATCTTGCACAAAACGTACAGATATCTTATCCCTGTATTTCTCAGCCTTAGCATGCTCCACACCTATTACGGTACTTTCTGAACTTAGATCTATTTTCCTTATGATTGAAGGCAGGAATCTGAACCAGTTTCTCTCCTGTTTTAAATTATTAATTCTCTCAAGGCTATAGATATTCTACAGGTAACACAGACAAGAGGGAAGATGAGACTTAAGCTACTTCTGCAAGAATTGTTATTCTCTATATAAAACCATTTTTAATCACAATTATGATAAAAGGAGTTTAAGATTGAATTCCTTTGAAATTAACTGGAAAGTAAACTGAAGCTGCACTCCACAGGTGGACATTCTAATATTCCAGCAGAAAGTAATACTTGACTTTCCCAGTAGGTTTGTCTCAACCTGATCAATCTTCTGTTTTGTTTTTTCTTACTTGTATTCTAGTAAAATTTTTTGTGCAAGGCCACACAATACTTTAATCTCCTACAAAGTGATTTTTTTCCCCCATTCTTCTGGAAAATAAAAATAAAAAAAAAAAAAACAACAACAGGTACAACAAACAAACAAAAACAAACAACCCACAGTTTTTTTAAAAACAATTAACAACAAAAAATACATTGTTTAATTCACAAACCAAATTGAAAAAATAAATTCTTTGCACAGCCTTAAAGCATAGTCAGTTTCATTGACCTAAATGTGCCTATGTACAAAAGTAAATTGAAAATCATACTCCCCTGACATTACTTAGTACTGTCACAAGCAATTTTAGAATCACTATTATCCTTCATTATTAAGATTTAGAAGAGCACTAATTTGTAAATCTGGGCACTTCTGACTTTGTTCACAATAAAAACCATTACAGTATCACCAAAAAGATTTTTTTCCCCATTAGAATTTATTGCTATTATTTTTGTTATTATTAATTATCTTAGCCACTCTAACACATCTCTTTCATTCAGGAGATTGACATATTGACATATGTGACATGAATGCCTGCCAAAGAACTAATCAAACACTTTTCTCTGAAGAAGCAAAACCAATCACACAGTCATATGTACATAATAGAACATGAGTGTTCATTTATAAATAATAAATCAGTTTCATTGTGCATACTGAATACAAATTACCATATTTTTTACATCTTTCCTTTAAAACTTCTCATTGAGAAATAAACGGGAATTGACTTCATTATGTATACGTAGGTTACTCTGAAAGCAATGCATCTTATTTATTTCCATGGAAACTAAAACAAATACAGAAAACACAATAACACTATTTGAGAGAGCAAATTCTCAGCTACAAAACACTATTTTTCAAGACAGTCACCACCATCAGCTCTGCATTTTTGCCAGTGATAAGCAAGAATCTGCACACCACTCTCATGAAAGCATGCACCAGTACAGATGAGTCAATGCCACTGTTGCCACTGCTGAAATGCACCACTCATCACCACATTGTACTCACAGTAACTGTTTGGTCTCCATAAATTTTCAGCAAGCATCAATGAATGGCAATGGGTGCAATTTCTTTTCCACGTGGAGGAATACAATAACACATTTTTGTTTCCACATTTCCACGTCAGATTCCACTGTGTCAGACTGCCCCTCTGCTGCCATCTGTCACATGACAACAACATGTAGTGGGATATTAGTGGGAAGGTTCAACTTCTACTGCCATACCACCAACATCTGCCTTTGACATTACTTTCAGGGCAGCCCTCAAATATATGTTCGTTTTGTTATCCTTTGAAAGCCATGCCTTATTGCATTTGGCCATTTAAAATGATAAGTAGAAACAGAAGACTTGTAGTTATGTGTTTGTTTGTCTTTATGAATACTAAATTTCCTTTTCTCATTATGAGAACTGTTAGAACCGATTACTGATAACCAATGAGACAAATTTGCTTTTGTATAAAAATTATCTAAGACTAGTTTACCTCACAAAACAATAAGACCTATGTATCTGGTGAAGGCTGTAAGAAACAGAATCTACAATTTTCATGTATGGGAGGAAAAACAAACAAACAAATAAAACACCAACCACCAACATTTTCTTTCACAGAAGAATATAGCTGATTATCAAATGCTTCTACCTGTTCTAAGTCTGAATACACTTGACAAAGAGATGTTACATGCAGGAGAAAAATATCTGCTTTATGAATATCACAAAATAGCTGCCAAGTATGTGCAGGTTTACAGTAGCTGCATTTCTGGTCTGGGTTCACTAGCCATATCTTTGGACTTGTTAACGCATGAAGCACTCTTTCTTCTGCAGAATTTTATGTAGTTGAAAGGAGTAGATTCACTGGTCCTCATACGAAACACAAGCGCAGCAAAATTTTGCTGTTTTTCCCATTTCTACAGGTGATTACTGCCAAATTATTCTATTCAAAGCTGACTCAAGTAGTAGTCAAAACAGAAAAGATAAAAGTAGCAACCTGCAGTTAAAGTATAGTTAAGAGACAAAGAAAAGTTTAAAGTACTTTTTAAGGGAGTTTGTTGATAGGCAGGTAGTAAAAGAATTAAGTTTTTATTACTACATCTAAAGAAAAAATCAGGGAAGACAATACAATGCGTCTTCTTAGTCCTTGCCATTGTTAAATGTTGAAGACTAAAGCAGAAAAAGCTTTTCACATGGAAATTCATAAGTTATTACCAATGGTTGTTTCTTTTGTTTGTTTGTTTTTATTCTCTTCAGCTTAACTAATACACTCAGTGCAGAACTATCAGCAAAAATTGAAGGCTTGTGCTAAGTTGTTGCACTACAGGATAAACAGAGTGGATCAAACTATTGATCAGTCAAAAAATAGTTAAGAGTGGTATGACAAATCTGTTATGGGTGCACTGATCAAATTTTCTCTGAAAAATGATGGCAACATGCAAAGAAGAGAAAAGTTAGGATGGAAGCCATTTCACTTTAAATATTTAAACTGCAAATGTTCATATCTGTACAAACACTCTGAGCCGTCTTTGCAGTCAGTGGAAACAAATGGGCAGTTCCAGAACACAAATAACCTCTTATACTCAACTCAGTCATTTAGACCTTTCCAGTGAAAGTAACTGTGTCCTTGAGGTACTTGTTTGTACCACTCACAATAAGGATATCCTATAATATTAGCTCAGATGTAGCTGTTACATTACAAAAGTTCTCTTATTAATCTCCAATAAAATAACTGACATCCAAAACATGCCTGGTAAGTGTGTCCCCCTGCAATTGAATCTTTTAATGTGTAGTTTGGGATCCTGCTTACCATTTGTGTGACCTTCCTACAAGCCATTTGGAGGGGACTGCCTTATCTCACTGTATCTGTCACTGCAACTGATCCAAGTTTCATAGATAAAGTGGCTTGCAATCACAGATGACAGGTCATGTTATGCATTCTTTTGCCTTTGGGCAAGATCAAGTATATTTTCTATGAGGTATATCAAAATACATTTTTACGTGAAACTCGTTAAATGGTTTTGTGAATTATTATTGAGAAAAAATATCCATATTAGATAACCAACGTCTATGCTGTTCAGCTGCCTCAGGGCGGTGAATAGGTAGGCCCTTGAGGATAAAAATCCTGACAAAGCTGTATTCAAAACCCTTGGCCACGTTAACTACAGTAATTGTAAAATGTTCCTACATTCCATTTTATGGCCATGCCAATTTTATAGAAAGCCTATATCTATTGTTCCAGTGATTTGTATGGAACAGAAATATCTGTAGATCTGTCTAGCTAATGTGCAGGCTAATGGGAGCTACAGGGTAATAGTCTGACCTTAACTCACTGATTTCTTTCAAAGATTCAGCTCTCTGTGCATCCTATTAATCTACTAATGAGTCGAACTAGTTCTAAAGTACACAGGCACCACTTCCAGACTTGTTAGAATTTGTTTGTCTCTCCCTGGTTTTCATCAATGTCAAAGTACTATCCACAGAATCAAGCTATTCTATTTTAAGAAGTACTCTGAGAAAGGATGCCCTTACCAGGAAAGGCTTTTGGAATTTGATAGGAGAAAAAAAAAAGCATAGTATATAATACACAATTTAAATCTGAATGAGAAATAGTTTTATTTACATTAATACACGTTAAAAAAAAAAAAAAAAGTGTAAGTGTCTGTTTCATATCTGATACAAGAGTTCCATAGCATATTTTCATAATGGAAAATTAAAAAGGCTTACAAGCGTCCTGAATATCTGTGGCTAATATAAACTACAGAGTACGTCCTACAGAGAACTGTGCACAAAAAACTATACACTTCAAGAAGAGGTCTTTTTCTACTGCACTACTTAGTTTGAGCTATTTAATTGCCTATTTTTCAGATGGCTTTTGTGTTAGGTTCTGCAACTACTTTCATTAATATGCCTTATAAATAAGATAAGCAGTGTAGCCTTTTCAAGCCTTCAGGAGTTGGGTATAGCTTGTAGATCATATCTTCGAATGTAGTGAAAGAAACTGGGGCTTTATGTGCTGTTTTGTTCAAAGAACAATTGAAGTACGCAAAATACAGTGTGCTATTGTGAAGAATGGGCTAATTTTGAAATTAAAAATGATATCTCTAGGCTCAAAGATCTTAATTTCTAGCCTAAAAAAGAATAGCTTGGATCATCTTTGCATAACTGAGATGTGTGAAACCATGCCCTTTTTTAATGACTCAGTACATAAAATATTGATGATTGAAGATTATTTATTATATACCTAGCATAAAATATTTTCAGATCTAAATATGTCCCAAAAGGTAATATTTTTTAATACTTTGGTTATTTTAAAAGTTGTACAAGAGTATCCAAGGACTTTGCTTCCAACTAGCTGCTGTAATTCTGGTCAGAGTATAAAAGGTTCCTACAAGGCTTGTTTGTTCTGTATTAGAGCAGCTAGTGTCAGAGATTTAAGTCCTCCTCCTTTTGGCTTCATCTTCATCTGTTCAGGAACACTGGCTGGCTGCCACTGCTCTGCAGCTGTCTAGGCTATGTCTCCATAGCTGTCCTGGGTCAGTAGCTACCCTATGTAACCTTAGTCCTATGATAAATTGGATTGTGTCCTTTGCAATTGCTTTCCATTTTTATTTGATGGTTGGATTCAAACCTGTTCTATGGTGTATTAGCTGCTGATCCTTCAGATCAGTCCGACATTCTGAAGAAAATGAGTTGGAGGTGCTATACAAAGTAAAAATCTTTAGACTAAGAGAAAAATAATTTCCCTTCCCTGATATATACAATCACTAACAAGGAAAATAAAATCTCTGTTTACAAGAAAGTGTTTTATTCACATGGAACAGGTAAGAAAGGCACTCAGACACAAAATTCAGAGCAATTTCTGCATCAATGCAGTCTTTCAGTATCACATAGAAACAACTCAAATAATCCTGTTAATATCTTAATGTACCTTAACTAAACAGCCCCAAAAATGAAGAGCTGACATTACACTGATAAACAATGATACAAGCATGCTGATGTTTACCAAAGACTGCCTTTATATCGTGTACTCAGTTTACAGTATTCTGTCATGCAATTTGCACAAACTACAGCAAATGAAAAAAAAAAATAATAATAATTTTGTGAAATCCCAACTTAACTCAGAGAAAGAAAAAAATAAGAGAGATATTTTTATTGCTTTTCTCAGAAATTTAATGATTACAGAGGAGTATCTTCTCCAATTTCTGGAAGCATCAAGAAGCAAAATATGTAAAATGCTGAACATGTGAGATACAAAATTAGCAGCCTATCTTATATGATGTCATATTTTTTCAATGTGTGTTCAATTAGCACAAATCCCAGATCACTCTGAAATACATACAAGGCAGTTCATTAGCTGATGAGGTCCTGACTTGGCTCCATGGACTTTATTAACACTACTGTCTAGAACAGAAGTTTATATATACAGCTTACACTAGAGCACTTCCATACAGATGCCTAGAGATGTCTTAATCTTCATTGGAGTCTCTTCCTACACCACTAAAAACTGCTGAAGAATTCATGTTGTTTGATGGGAAGTGGCTACTGCAAGATATCATAATTTCATATCCCAAGATGTGTATTACTGGCAATGAGAAAAGGACTGACAGTAAAATGGTAATATGAAAAAATAATTTATTACTGATTTTGTGACTTAGCAATGCAATCCCAAGATAACAGAAAATATCTCAGTCTCATGACCCATTGGAAAAATAAATTTCTATAAATTATAAGTTCTTATACAGGATTGTCTACTGTAGCTCTACACAGGAATGACAGAAACTACCTGGAGACAATAAATTGCACAACTATATTTTTGATGTAATCGGTAAAGAATAAAATACAAGATATGTTGAGGAGTTTTATTTCTGAACCACGCAAAAACACTCATTAAAACATAATATTTACTGTTAGGTTTTACACACTCTGGTAAAATGTTACTATCCCAGAGGAGAGCTGCAAAATAAAGCTTAATTTTACCAAGACATAAAGACAATAACTAAAAGCTCTTCACGCATGTTTTTGAACATATAGTCCAATGCTTTCAACGCAATGAAGGAAAGTATGGAAAATTAATTGCACAGTCAATAGGTTCTGATTTTTCATGTTAGCTTGAGAAAAGTGTTATATTTCTACAGACCAACCTATTGATATTATTCAGGGTAATATTCAGACTGTGGTAGCTGCCAGTGTTAAAACATCTACCTGACAGGATGATTCAGACTTGTTCCTTTAGATATCCCAGCCATCACACAGTCAGTGGGTTAAATTCCTCAAAGAGGAAATAAAGAATATCTAAGTGGGATGCCTTTCATTTTCCACTGGCAGGACAGCAAGTGTCTCTGGGTACACTACACCATGGTGTTTGTTTGAACAGTTAGTTCATGTACCTATGCAGAACAGGCATCTTCATCTCTTCATCTTCAGAGCACTGAATTCACTTTTGACCACCACAAGCTAATGAAGGATGACCCTTTTTATGCACAATTAGGGAATATGAACAGGAGACTCTAAGACTTTTCTCTATTTATATCTCCTACAGAGATGGCTCCACCTCGGATAGCTGCATAGTCTGTCAAAAAAAAAAAAAAAAAAAAAAAGGCAATTTTTCCTCTTCAATCTGGATCATAGCACAGAGAAAGATTGAAGCATTAGACTTGTAAGTTTTGAAAGTTCATCATTATATTATTTCATTTACATTATTATTTTAGCAGCCATTGAGTGAGATAAAAAATGACAAAGTATTCTAAGCAATCACCACTTAGAGCTGAAATTTACAGAAGCACACAATTAATTCATGTTCAGCAGAAGAAACACATTAAAATAGTGCACTAAAAACATGCAATTTGGTTAGTTTTTAGGGCCACAAATTATTTACATAATCAGCACATTTAAATTTTGTTAATGGGTTGTGAAAGTATGTTGCATTCCTAAAGAAAATTAGAACTTACTTTAATATTGGTAGCTAGCACTCTGGAAACATTTGACGAATTTGACTTGTTTTTTGGTCTTTCATTGTAAATGTATGGAATGATTTCTAGTTTCTGTGGTACAAACAAGTTTTATTTAAGCATCTTTTTAAGCAAACTGAGCAAATCTTTCTTTCCCTCCTCCCTCTCCTCCTGCCCTTTTTTTTTTTCTGGTTCTGATCCATTGACATCAGCTACCTTATGCAGTCCACATGAAAGAGTTAACTAACTCAAGAAATCATAGAATCATAGAATCACATGAAAGATGTCAAGAAATCATCAAGAAATATGTCAGTTGAATAACTTCAGTATTTATTTGGTAGAAAGATGTCCTTTCTATTCTACATTCTTTCTATTCTATATTCTTTCTATTACACAGAATTTCTATTCTGTGGCTTCTTTGGCAAATCAATATATCCTGATGTTATCTCCCTCTGTTGTTCTACAGAATCACAGAAAACAGTAAGAAGAGTTATAAAATGGTATCATTTTCCTTGTGTGTTCATGCAAGATTTCACTTCTTAACAAGTAAGAACTTGGGAATTGTAAGAGTGCTTTAGAGTGAAAGATGTTTTGTCTGTTTTAATAAATGTCTACTAAAAGTATCATATTTCCTCTGTACTCAGCACTGATGAGGCTACACTTTGAGTGCTGTTTTCAGTTTTGGACCTCCCACTACAAGAAAGACATTGAGGTTCTGGAGCATGCCCAGAGAAGGACAACAAAGCTGTGAAAGATCTGGAGCACAAGTTTTATCAGAAGCAGCTGAAGGATCTGGAATTGTTCAGTCTGGAGAAGAGGAGGCTCAGGAGTGACCTTATCACTCTCTACAGCTACCTGAAAGGAGGTTGTGATGAGGTCCCACTAGTGATAGGACTAGATAGGATGACCTCAAGTTGTGTCAGATTGGATATTAATAAAAATGTCTTCTCTGAAAGAGTGGTCAGGCACTGGAAAGAACTGTCCAGGGAGCTGGTGAGGTTACTGCCCCTGGAGATGTTCAAGAACCATTTAAACATTGTACTGAGAGACGTGGTTATTGGGTAAATATTGGTGATAGGTGGATGGTTGGACTGGGTGATCTTTGAAGTGTTCTCCAACCTTGGTGTCTGTATGACTCTTTTCTTTCTCTCTCTTCTCTGTGCTTGTATTAGGATAAGCATAATGGTAGAAAAGGTATTTCTAGATGACAAGAAATTACAAAAAAAAAAGAAATCATATGCTCCACAGAAGACTATGATAGACATAACAGGAACATTATGTAATGATTACACTGGCAGTATAGACAACAGCAAGTAGAATAAGTAGCTTCCTAGTCTAGCAACTGTAATTTAACAGAGGGTCACGGTGCCCCTAGGATTGTGGTCAGCTTTTTTCAGCTGCAGGAGCCTTCTTCACTTCCCTGTGATAGTGATTTATGTAACTGAATATGTCAAACTGTGTTTCCAACAACATTTTGAACACTACAAGAGACCTGACAAGCACGAGCAGTAAACTGCAGCTGTATTTTCAGCAGTATTACACACAGTAGTGATCTGGGAGTTGAGTTCATCAGTGACCTACCTAAGTTGTTACCTCCCCTCTAGAAGAGTGGTTTATTATCTCTCCCAGGTTTCCAGATTGCTTTTCTATTATCTATTTATCTTCTATACTTCTAGTGACTACCTGTTTCAGCTGATAACTGCCAGCTGCCTCAAATTCTTTGTGATGCCTGATAAAGATCTCTCACGGCTGAGTCTATTGCTGTTGTTACAATGTGCTGTGTTCTCTATCCCCAGGAGCTGTAAAAGAAAAGAATTTTATTGGGCCTTGAATAGATGTGTTTGATGCTTATAAAGAAAACTGATCTCAGCAGAAAGATGTACTTTGGCTATATTTTATCATTAGAATTCTGCAGTATCTAATTCTAGTCGAATTTTTCACACATACACAAAATGAAGTGCATCTATCTGTTTCACAATAGCATAGCAAAACTAGGATTCACATAGCAAAACTAGGATTAAAATTTTATGTTAGTGGATGGGCTTTCTGTGTTCATGAGTGAGGATGCAATGGGACGCAGGCTGACAATGACTAGTGGTTGATATAAAGCTTACAGAAGGTGGCTGAGGTGAATTACCAATATGGTTTTAATGACTACGCTGAGTATTTGCTGGAAATGAGCACAAGAGCCATGCCAGCTTGCCCATGCATGAAAGCAGTTTGAACAGTGTGTGCATGGAGCAAAAATCAGTTAGAAAAAGCGTGTAATCATGTTGTAATCATACAAACACTAGTGACACCAAGAACGGTGACACTAAGACCCTTTAGGTCTGGACTGTGATTAGAAGACATAACTGGTGAGATAGCAGAGGGAACTAAAATTTTGCATTCAAATGAAACTGCAGGACAAGTGGTAATGGGGGTAAATAGGCTAATCCAGTAGAAGACTTACCCAAATGATTATTTGATAGATTCACATAGATAATATCAAGTATTCAATATCAGCAGCATTAATTTTTTTCTTTCTCCAGAGAAAAATATTTCTTAAAAACAAATTCCAATAAAATCACTAAAAGGATCTCAAGTTGTTATGAATTCAGAGGGGAGAGTACATAAGATGCAGTCTCCCAAAGTCTATCTCACTGTCAAATGGATGTGGAATGAATAACCAACCAAATATGTAACTTCTTTTCACATACACAATACGTAGGTAATTTTAC
This sequence comes from Lagopus leucura, assembly GCF_019238085.1. Classification (NCBI taxonomy): domain Eukaryota; kingdom Metazoa; phylum Chordata; class Aves; order Galliformes; family Phasianidae; genus Lagopus; species Lagopus leucura. Next base: position 30,647,645 of record NW_024962265.1, read on the forward strand.
TTTATTTTTTCAAATAGATCACTGAAACATACACAGACAACATCACCCTCCACACATAGACAAACACATGTGTATACAGTGCTTGGAATCTTTGCTAGCTTCTTGAAATTCACACTTGAATTATTAATCACTATCACTAATACATTTTTAATTCTTACCCTTAGAGTGTGGTTGTGAACATTCTTACTTTGAATAATGGGCTGCCTACACTGAAGGTTCTCAGAGGCTGGAAGGGTGTAGGACAGTGACAGAGCTTTTTTTATCTACATCAGGGACCTTACTCACTTCAGAGCCCTCCTGTAGCACTCAGAGGGGAGCACTTGCTTTAAAAACTTGGTGCCGGTGAAAACAGGAGCTGCATAAAAAATAAAATCATACTTCAACATTTAGTCTAAGGGCAAACTGCAGCTTTTTGTCACATTAAGCAGGACACTGAGCTGTATCCAAACTTGTGCAGGCTGTGGGCCAGAATCACACACTGCTTTAATTGCAGTTAGCTTGTGTTCAGTCTCTGCCTCAGACTACAGAAATGTGATCAAGCGTACAGCAACAATAGGTAAATTAAGATGCACGGACCTTTCCTAGAGAGGCTGCTCCGAAAAGAGGCATGCAAACTGCTTGGGGCACATAAATACATACATGGAATATGGGTAGTATTCTGTAACAGTAAATATTCTAATGTTTTCTACTATTTCTATATAGACATGTCAATATGTAAATACTTATTATATATACATAGAATACATCCATTTTCACTGTGTTATATATCATACTACATAATGTGTACTAGCACTAGTACAGCAAATATAATCTGTGATTTAAACATATCACTGTGTAAAATTTATTGTACAGAACATATATTGCATACATTTATGCATAAAGAAAACCTATACTTACATTTATACAGCTATGTATTCATAAAAATTAAGGCAAACTAGAGGAAATAGAACTATAAAGTGAAAAAACATCACCATTTATTTTCATGCATTTCCTGTTTCAGCTCCATTTGAAAACCACTTTTTTGACATTCTGCAAAGCTGTATGTGAAGTGGATACTTCATTGAAAAAGGTAATGTATCCATGTTTTTCTGCATTTTACACATACTATATGAGGTCCTCTATGGCCTACAATTTTCTTCAGGGCACACAAGGTGTTTCAATACAGAAGACAGCTTACCACTAACACAATGCCAAGTTTAAAATCTGTATTTCAGCAATAGCAGCCCAGAAGATCCTAATTTAAACACCTGAGGTCTTGTAGTTGTGGGCCTGCCTGGAAGGGACCATGAGTTTGAGCATGGCATTTGTACCAAAGTCTTTGTACACCCAGGACTTATATCCTTGCTTGTATACCCAGGAGTTAATGCTTCGTGTAGCGGGCCTCTCTCATTTTTTTTTTTTTTTTTTTTTTTTGTCTCTCAAAGCCTGTAGTATGACCTGATGCCAGAATAGACCCTGTGATCGTGGGTATTCTGGGCACAGTTTCCATCATACACTTGCTCAAGAGATGACTGACACTGCTACCTGCGTTAATACAGCTGTGAGTTTCATGAACTGCACTGGCATTCACTGTGGATGTTTATTCCCAAAAATGACCCCGGACATAGGCAAGTAACTCAATTATTCTGAGCTTATATGACACCACAAAAATGGCTCCAAATTGTTTGTTTCAGAAATGAAAGCATTTTCTGTGTTACTCAGTGAACTACTTACTGCTTCTTAAACAACTGTTGTGCCAGGATCTGCCCAGGAAAGGCAAGCTGGCTGCTTTACAAGCACGTGATAAATTACTCCCTCCTTCTGAAGCTAAAGAACTTCCAGTGGAAACTGATGATAGACATATTTTAACAATAATATCTTAGAGAAAGAAGGAATTATAAGATAGGCTGTTATGCTGCTGAGTCTCTCTTCTTATTTAATATAAATTTTAAACAGAAAAAAAATCTCACATAAAATCAAGCAGAGCAAATAAGTAGTTGTAACAAAGAAATCTGATTTCTATGCACCTGTGCTTCAAGATGTCCTCTGTGCCTGAATTCTTTGATGCATAGTAGATATTACCGCTGCAGCCTTTTCTGGGGTGTCCTGCTCCTTTCCAGAGTATTTTTGTAAGGCCATTGTTCATTTTGGCTGAAGCCAGCTAAGGGATAAAAACACTATTAGCAGGAGATAGACAAGCCTATCAAGTCCCTTTATTGCTCAACAGCAGCTCAACAAGCTGAATATTCTCAACTAAAGCCCAACTTCTCATATCTATAAAGATCTATCCCCAGTTCTTAAAATGCCTGTGAAGGTCCTGTTTGTAAAGCTCGTACCAAACAATCTGCATGCATTAAAGTTATAAAATAATAAAAATTACATGGTATTCACAATTACTTTTTGTACATATTTTGCAACATGATGTCAGCAACTGTAACTACTTTTTTTTCAGATTACTTAAAATGTTGCATATGACATGAAATGTTACCCATGAGAATAGGCATTTATGGTAAAGGGTTTAATTATGTGATTATGTTCCATGTTCCATCATTCTCCCCATAGGATTTTAGCCTCAAGGACAGAATTTTGGGATAATTTAATGGCTGTTCTATAAATATGTTCATGGCATGTATACAAAACAGTTCCTGAATTTTTCTGGGAAGTGTGGAGGTAGGGAAAAGGGAGAGAGATCCACGACTTTAATCAAGAACTCATTCCTCACAGCCAGATTTGCTGTTTGAGAAGGTGATGTTCTCCCGTTCTGCACACAAAGATCGCTGTCATTTTTTCTTGACATAAGCTTGGCGTGCCTTGCCGTAACCTTTGTGTGGAACGGCCATCGAGTGCAAACAGCCACATGATGCGAAACACTCGGCGCCCCGTGTCCCGCTGAGGAGGACAGAGGGGTGGGACGGAAGGACGGACACGACCCGTCCTGGCAGAGCCGAGGTGAGGAGCGTGACACCCCACGAGCGCGGGGCCGGGCGGGGGCCGGGCGCTGCCTTTCTCGCTGGCTCGTCGTCTCCGGGCCGGGCGCCGCGCCCCCGCCGGCCCCGCGGAGCCGGGTTGGGCAACCCGGGAGGCGTCTCCTCCGCAGCCCCCGCCCCGCCGCGCCGGTGCTGAAGCGCCTCGGCCGTTCCCCCGCAGCACCCCCGGGACAGCGGCGCCCCGTCGGCCCCGCAGCAGCACCCGGGCCTCCCTCCCCGCCGCCCAGCCCGGGCTGTCCTGGCACGGCTCTGCTGCCAAGGCTGCCTCATGGGGAATAAATAAATTCATAGCCCCGCTCACCCCCGCGGCAGCGAGAGAAGCCGGCGGCGGCCGCGGGATTAGATCCAGCCCGAGCTAGAGACCAGGTAACGTAACCTACCCGCCAGGAGGGAGGAGGAGGAGCAGCGAGGCCGCTGAGGTCGCCCCCATCGGGGAGGGCTCCGGGGGACGGAGACGGGGCTGCCGCAGCCGGGGCGCGCCGGCGTCCCCCCCACCCTCCAGCCCCGTTCGCTGCGGGCGGGAGCGCTGCTGCTCCCGCGCTGTGCGCGCCTCAGTGTCAGTCACACACACGCACACGAGCCGCCACCCACGCAGGGATGGACGGACGGATGGATGGACGGACGGATGGACGGACGGACGCCGCCCCTCGCAGGCGCTGCCCACTGGTCCCGAAGCAGCCGCTGCAGGGAGGCGCCGCACGCCTCGCCGTGCCCATGCGGCCGCCGGGCGCTGACAGCGGGAGGGGAGGCGGGTGGCGGGGCCGAGCCGAGGCCGCATCCCGGGCGTTGCCGCACCTCCCGTTGCCGCCAGGGCCGCCCCCGCCTCGGGGCAGCTCCGCCGGGAGACGTGGGCGGGAGGCGCGGCAGCGAGGCTGGAGCAGCGTGCCTGACTGGGCGTCACTTGGCGGCTGCGGCCCCGAGGGGAGCGGTGACGTCACAGCTGTGCTGGGGGTGATCTCGGGGAGGGGTCCGCTGGGACCCTGCGCTATGGCTCTGCCTGGCGTGGGCCGGGCCGCTCCGAACTCGGCGGCGCTGGTTCATCATCTCCGAACATCGCTGGCTTTGCTTAGAGGCTCTGCGCCCAGCTCTCCCCGTGACTGGTACCAGAGCCGGGAGAACGCTCCTCCAGCGTTATTTTTATACGACCTCTGCTCGCACAATGGGGACACAGCGTCCTTGAAATCTCTCTTGAGTGGGGCATTGATAACCTTGTCCTGAGAGAAAAGGGTTTCTCTGTGCCCACGCAGATCTCTGTGCTCTGGCACTGTGGTTGTTGAAGTGACCCCTACAAGACACTGGAGGTGGGACACGGCCCTAACACAGACCTTTTCATATTCTGGAGACCAAAGTGTGCTCTGGTGCTCCTGGGAGGGACGGTGATCTCTTCATCCCGCAGGCATGCCACACTTATGCAGGCACACCGCTGCTTTTCAAATCAGAGATGAATAAGAAAACTAAACAGAAAAATAATGTTTCGAGAGAGCTTTTTTTCTTTTTTTTTTTTTTTTTTTTTTTTTTTTCCTCTCAGATGCCAGCCTGAACTGTTAAGCAAAGAAGAAATCTTACTAAGATTATTCTTCCTTTCCCCTCAAACAGCTTTCAGTAAACTGAGGAATGTGGATGCCTTGTCAAGGCATCCATTCCCGATTCTGTGGTCTCTATAATAACCACTCGTGTCACCATAGTGACATCCACCTGTGTCTCCAGTTACATATCAAATAGCAATGAAAGACATGCTTGCAGCTTCCCTTGCAGGAATGGAGCCATAAACTTAAATGCACACCAATTGAGACAGTGAAATATTGCCTTGACTCTCCCTAGATGAACCATGATATGAAAGGTGGTCTTCAATGCTGAGGGGGTAGACTGATATTTAAAGGAAACAGGAAACTGAGAAGTAGTTCAATGAAAGTAGTAAGGCTTTTATTTGTATATATTAAATTTGTGAATAACATGCTTGAATGATTCCCTTCTTACTTTTAAAGACAGCTCTCTCCGCTTTTCTTCCATGATTACTGACTTTGGATATCATACTTGAGAATGAGTGCTGAATATCTTCCACATAAAAGGAAGACAAGAAATTATATTTCAAAAGTTTCTATAATGTGTGCAATTAATTATGGAACCATAACTTCACGTATCTGAATAGCTCAGCTAACTTAGTTTGGAACACAGTCCTTCTAATGTAAGTGACCTAAGAGCAAAACAACTCTGAAGAAGGCAAATACTGGTAGATTTGTGTGTGTATGTGTGAGTGGTTTCAGATAATTTCACCAGCTTCATTTTTTTTAATATGATGGAGACATGGGATAGCCTAAGTCTCAAATGGTCTCTACATGGGAAGTCTTCATGGATTGTAGAAAATGAATTTCCCACATTTTGTGCATAGGAAGACTCTTTGAAAGATCTAGTGATATAGCTTGTCTGAAGAGGTACTTCTCATGTAAATTGATGAAGGAATAGTAGATACAAACTTCTGGGGAGACTCTGAAATATTTTAAAGGGAAATATCAGAGCAACAATTATATGGTTTAACATTGTGACTCTGCAGCTACAGTAAGGATAGGTTGAATTTTTTTTCAGCAATTTTCAGTGTAAATGAATAGGCCACTAATAGTGCAAAAAATACCCATCCAGTCTTTAACAATTCCATCTAATAATAAATTCCATCTAATTCCACCTGTCACTTCTCAGTGGTGTGTATTGGATTTGGACTCACTCAGATCTTGTTATTGCAAAATCCTCATTCTAGAATCAGGGTTCTAGATCTCTCTGCTTAGAAGATCCTATGGGCAGATTTGAAGATGCTGTTACTTACAGACATAGAAGTTAAGGCAGAGTGAAGAGCAGTCTTTGAATTACAGGCTGATTTGTTTAAAAAATGTTGTTCTTTCATTACTTTTCTTCCTTGGATTTTGTTCAGTATTTTCTACATTTTTACTATTTCTTTGTGTATATATACTTATGTTTCTGGTACCCATTGGTTTTCTGTTCTGTCATTTTAGGAAAAAAAATCCAGTTTAGTATCCTTTATTTCTTAAGTAATTTTTCTTGTCCTCTTTTTATGACAAGCAGGTGGCTTTGCTTGCAGTATCTCCTGGTTATTCTTTAAGGAAGGAGACTACAGCTCACCTGATTTTTCTCCTATTGCAACATCACAGGATATTTGTGAAGAGTTGAATTTGTCTTGAGTATATTTCTGCTTTAGCAAAGATGGTGTCTGAATGAAATTCCGAGTTGATTCTATGCCTAACTCTCTTTGCTAGAGTTAATGCTGTCCATTTTCTAATGTGTGAATCAAGACAAGAAAAATGGTCTTTGTCTATGCTAATTATCTGTGCTGTTAAATGATTTTTTTTGTTGTTGTTTCAAGGTGGGTGTGATTATGAAAATGTAATTCTCTTTTGATTTTTATTTAATAAAATGTTAGGTCATATCCATTAATAATTGATAGTGAATGTTAGTTCCTATATCTGTTCAGATAATAATATATATAATGTGCTAATGCTTGCACAGCACCAAGGAGAATATTGCATAGGAAAACAGGATTTCATTCGTCAAGTGTTTTATGTATCAAGCAAATGTGAGAAACAGGCTGTGTTTCACATATGCATCCCAGTCCAAACCTGCATTCTTTGGCATGTATGTTTTATGAGCCATTGTGCCAACTTTCGTAGTTTTATTGTGAACCTTGGAACATTCAAGCAATAGTAGCTGAGATGTAGGAGTTAAGGGTATGATATCCTGTGACTTGAGAAATATAGGCTAACTGCTTAGCTTTACATTCTATCATGTATTTCCACTATTTCTTACAGCTGTTGTTCTTAAGTGATCAAAACAAGCTTTTACTGAAGAAGAAATTTGTAGCTCACTAGTCACAGTGTCTGGCAAACTAGAAAGAGTCTGTTTTTTTTTCCCTTGCAATCTCTTGAGTTTTAATTTATAATATTTATGTCTGGAGGAGGGGTAGTCACAAAATTGCAGATCATAGAGTCCAATCCCCCTGCTAAAGCAGGTAATTTCCAATAGGGCACACAGGTAGCTGTTTAGATGGGTCTTGAACATCTCTGTAGAAAGAGACTCCACAACCTCTCTGGGCAACCTGTTCCATGCTCCATCACCCTTACCATAAAGAGGTTCTTCCACATGTTGGGATGGAACTTCCTATCCTTGTATTATCTTTACACACCACTGAGAAGAGCTTGGCCATTTGCCTCCCACCCCCCTTTAGAACATTTCCTTATGATCAGCTCCTTTTATTGACTATATTTTTGAATTTTGTTTATAAAGTGATGTTAGCTGGTTCCTTTATTTGTTATCATCAAGTTCAAGCCACCACTTACCTCCTATAATTTTTTTTATTTTCAGGGCATGGTGTTTTCCTGTCTTGTTTTGCATGAGAAGCAATTGCTGAAAAAGTGAATAAGTATTATCAAAAGGATATTGATGTAACTAGGGCAATTGAAAAAGGTCCTGGTCAAGGTGATGATCTATGTGGGAACATTCAGAAAGCATATGCTACACAGAAAACTGTTCAGACCATGTCCTATATGAATGGCTTTTGTTATCTTTATATTTTTAAGAAGTTCTTTAGAGTAGCTTATCTTCACTCAGCTGTTAGAAGCCTCCTGCTAGTCCTTGAGGCATGTTGCTCCCATCAGATGGCCTCTGTGGTAGCAAACTGTTGGCAGCACTCCCAATTTTGGCACACAGGGTTAATGAATATAAAACAAAGACTTGTAATTGTGTTCAAAGTGCATTCGACATCAAAGAAATTTTACCATTTGCAGTCACTACAGTGATGGTAGTGATAATACAACGATGACTGTTGCCTTTTGCATGAGGTGCATGCAAGAGATTAGTAAAGTCAGTCCCAAAGCAGTGCTACATAATTTCTAAGTATGGAAGTAATTTTATTTTCAAAGAAATAGAAGCTTTAATGCACATTTTAGCATTCATTCTCAACAACATGCTTGCAAATATAAGAAGTTATCCATCGTTTAGGCACACTTGCAGTCTATGGTACAAGCAAAAAATGAGACAATAAAAGATAAAATTTCAAATTGTTCCACTATCAACTTCAGGTTTATACTTCTCATTGCTCAATTTCTTCCAAATTGAAGAAATATTGGAAACAAATGTGTACACTACTAGAAGTGTACAGTACTAGAAGAAACAAGCCAAAAAAAATTTACCACTGCTGTAAAAAAAAAGTATAAATGCCAAATGCATGATTTATTTTTTTTTTTTTAAACAAAATCAGTTCCTACTGTAATCTATTTGATTAGTATTGCAGGTGGAAAAAATACCTATGCTTTTAAAGTTAATTGCATTACATCTTTTCCTTTACATCAGGAATGAAGTCTTTTGTGGCTTTTTTTTTTTTTTTAAATTAACTGCAATAATTACATACATAGTTGGCAGTGAGGGTTACAGTTTTTGAAATAACATAGGACTATTCAAACAACCAGCTATAACGGCATGACTTCTTAGACATTGCTGCTTTTCTCTGCATTGACTTACAGAAATTGAAAGCCTTAAAATAAGGGGTATCTAAATGTTTTGTGATACTACTGAATTAAAATGCCATTGGAGTTGCAGATACCTAATTGGGTTCCTATAGTTTGCATTCTTAATATGGCCCGTGGGACAAGTTTCAAACAGAAAAAAAGAAACCTTAATGATGCAAGTAAGCTGCTCTTGGGCATGTAGGTGTCTGATTTTTTAAAATTGGAATTGTATGTGTTAAATTCCTGGATGATTTTTGATAAGTAAGTTCTCCATTGAAGAACTCATTTTCTAGACTGCTTTTGGAAGCTGTGCCACCAAGAAGAAGTCACGTAAGAGAAAATTATGATCTGCTTGAGGGTAGGCAAGCTCTATGGACAGATCTGGCTAGAGGGCTGTGCCCATTGGGTAACAGTTAATAGAGTTAAGTCCAGCTGGCGGCCCGTTACAAGTGGTGTCCCACAGGGGTGGGTACTGCGGTCCATGTTCTTTAATATCTTTACTGATGACCTAATCAAGGGGATTAAATGTACCCTCAGTAAGTTTGCAGATGACACCAAGTTGGGAGGTAGTGTCGATCTGCCTGAGGGTAGGATGGCCCTTCACTGGGATCTAGATAAGCTGGATCACTGGGTTGAGGTGAATGGGATGAGGTTCAACAAGGCCAAGTGCTGGGTCCTGCACTTTGGTCACAATAACCTCATGCAGCGTTATAGGCTTGGGGATGAGTGGCTGAATGACTGTGAAGAGGAAAGGGACCTGGGAGTGTTGGTTGATGCTTGGCTGAACATGAGCTAACAGTGTGCCCAGACAGCCAAGAGGGCCAATGCCATCCTGGCCTGCATTAGAAATGGTTTGGCCAGCAGGAGCAGGAAGGTAATCTTCCCTCTGTACTCTGCTCTGGTGAGGCCACACCTTAAGTACTGTGTTTAGTTTTGAGCCCTTCACTGCAAGCATGACACTGAAGCCCTATAGCATGGCAAGAGAAGGGCACTGTAGTCTTACGAGGAGTGGCTAAGGGAGCTGGGATTGTTGAGTCTGGAGAAGAGAAGGCTCAGAGGAGACCTTATCAATCTATAACTCCCTGAAAGGAGGTTGTGGCAAGGTGGGGATGAGCCTCTTCTCCCGGGTAACAGCAATGGGGTGAGAGGCAATGGCCTCCAGTTGCACCAGGGGATGTTCAGGCTGGATATTAGGAGAAATTTCTTCTCAGTAAGAGTGGTCAGGTGCTGGAACTGCCTGTGCTGTCCAGAGAAGTGGTTGAGTCACCAGCCCTGGAGGTATTCAAGAAATACTTAAATGTGGCACTGAGTGACATAATTTAGTGGGCATGCTGATGGTGGGTTGACAGTTGGCCTAGATAATCTTTGTGGTCTTTGTCAACCTTAATGATTCTATGAAGCTATAAATAGGAGTGCATTTGGATCTGAATCTGGGTGCTTGACCTTTGTTCTCAGCAATGTCTTCTGCTGATGTTAGAAATGGAGACTGGGGAGATATAAACTACCAGCTGGAACTTAAGGGTCAGGTAGAAGTGTGTCTGGGACAGAGACTGAAACTAGCTGAGCAAGAGGTGTGCATCAGGGAGCAGGTGGAGAGAACAGATCCTCACCAACAGGAAAATCTATGTCATAAGCTGAAGAAGACAGTGGGCCTATCAGCCAATTACCAATGTACTCTTTATAATAATTTCTATGTAGTATTAAACTAAGGACTTCTTTTCTGTCCTGAGGAATTTATAGTATCTTTGCTCACTGTGTCACACATGGCTCCTAACTCCTAGTCTTCCATTATGCATACTCTCTTCCACTCTCAACTGCTACTAAAGGTGAATAAGGGGACTCAGTAGCCCATGATTAGAAGTCACAACACCAGGTTTTGGCAAAAAATGATAAAAACTTGCATATTTTGAGACCTCTGGGTTGTATATTTGGGGAAAATGAGAAAAGAGTATGCCATAATAGTCAGTAATGACCAAGCATGAACCATATATTGAAGCATAGACACATAAAGGCTTTATTCTCATGTTTTTCTGATGTAGTTATCCAAATGGAGATGTTTTGATGTTATTATACTGGATATATGAGTGCTTTATTTCAATTTAGGTTAATTCTTTATTCATACATAACAACATTGCAGCGGCCATAAATGGCCTCCTTTGGTTTTAGCTCTATTAGAACAGTGAAAGAGGTTTATAAGTGAAGTTAGTGAATGTAAGGTCCAACGTCTCATATAAGGCTGAGAAATCAGGGAAGGACATTTAAAACTGACATCTGAACACCCTGTGGTGTTTTCTGTCAATTATGTTCAGAGACGCACTCAAAGAATATGACAGTACTGCTAATTGGCATTTCTTGTTTCTGTGACTCCAGTTCTGTATTTCATCTCCGTACCCTCGTGTAATTCCACTGGCTTGCTCTTAGTTTACATACATTAAGGGCTGAGTACACTCTTTTGATTGCTTTCAAAGACTTTTGACTTTTGAATCACTGTCTTTGACTTGCCTGATTAGTTTAAATGAAAATTATTTCTCTTAATCATTATCAAAATGATTTCTGTTTTGAAACAAATACTCTCATGTGTCCTTCTATGTACTTTATTTCCCCTCAGTTCTTTCCATGAGAGCATTTTCCACCTTTATTAGAACAGGGGGAGATATCGAGGTAAATATTCTGCTCTGCTCATCTTACTGGTATGCTGTATTTTCCGTGCTAAAACTGGAAACTGTTATACATCCTCACTTGTAAGATAGCTTCTATATAGAGTAGATTATGCTCCTCCATAGTAATCAGTATGTATGTTACCTTTAGAATTGCAAGTGTTTACATTCTTTACCCTTAGTGTTTTATCTATCTATCTATCTATCTATCTATCTATCTATCTATCTATCTATTTACTATTTCTGCTTTTCAGATCTCAGGGGAAAGGAAAATATGTAGCGTTAGAAGAATGATAAACTGAAGAGGTGAAAACAGAAGTGCAAGAGATGTCATTATTTTGAGGGATTTCACAAAGGCTAATGCCTTCAAGCCACCAGAAGCAGAATAATGGATCGTATTTTCTGTCAACGGTTTATGGGCTGGTCCGGCCCAGTTCCGTGACCAGCAGGGCGGAGGGATCTGCGGATCCGCGCCTCTGGGAAAGGGGAAGCAGGGGACCCCAAAATACTTGAAAACAGCACTGATCTGAGGTGGAACAAATGATTTTACTAAATATAGTATTAGTAAAATACAATGAGAGAGAGAGAGAGAGAGTCTGTTTGAATTGTATAGACCTCACCACAATGCTGGGGTGAGAAGTGCAGTCCAGTTGAGTGACTGAAGTACAGACGGCCAAGTGCAGATGGTGAAGCGCAGGTGGCGAAGCGCAGATAGCGAAGCGCAGACAGCGAAGAGCAGGCGAAGAAGAAGGATCAGATGACCTTGCTTGGAGTTATATCCCCTTGCTGACCGCAAAGTCTCCTGGGGAAATGTAGTTCTTCTCCAACGGACGAACATTCGGCAGATATCAAACCCCACCCCCAATGCATTACATGATGTTATGGTGTGGAATACTGATGACCAAAAAAATCATAAAACCATGACATTTTCACAGTAGTTTTTAGTTGTCTTTAGATTTTTATTTATTTAGTTAGTTAGTTCTGAGAAAGTGGTAGAAAGAGTGTTGACTTTAGCTTTTATTACATCTGTGTGCTAACTGTACGCCTTAACAACATTTTTGTTGTTGATGAATTGTGTTATCTGATCACAAAATGTTATACTTTTCTATAACAGAATTTCTTCCAAACATGATGCTTATAAAAGAATAAATACCAAATATGTTATGAGGAAAACTAACCATTAAATAATACAATTCTCAAACCTTAGTACTACAGTCTAGAAAGTAAAAGTTAGTTAGACGTTGAATCTTACAGTCATTGTTTAGCCCATGGTTGAAAATATCTTGAGTTCCAGAAGTAGTTTGCAAAAAGACATGTTCAGAACCATTTAACTTAACATTACACTTAGCGCTTTAATCTATTAAATATTATACCTTTTGGATTTCCTTGAGTAAATATAGTCTGTGACTTCAAGAGAGGAAGACATGGACTCTGCAGTATAGATTAGTTCCAGAAGTTGCTCCCCACTTACTGACTGTACAGCAGTGTGAACTCATCCTTCAGTGCTTTCTTGCAAAGTTCATCTAGACATGCATAGATGAATTCCTCTCACTTGGATCATTAAAAAGGCACTTTGACATAAGAAATGAATATGTCATGTGTACATTTCCACGTTTGGTACTGTCCAAATGCATAAGGATGTGTTGATTCACCTGTAGCTTTCCAACTTAGAATTATTTTTGTGATTAAAAAAAAAAAAAAAAAGATAAATTGTTTCCACCATTCTGTTTAATAGTAAAGCTGATTGTTTCATGCAACCTGCAAAAATACGTTCATGTGTGATCAGATATAAAGGCCTGTTCTTTCCACAACTAATACAAGTTCTTTTTCTGACTCTGACAGCATAAATAGCTGATAATGTAACAAGACATTCTTTCTTAACTAGGTAATCAGCTTGCACTTCTAGATGTATTTAAGTATTGCTGAAATGGCTGTATATTGAAAATAATGATTTTAATTCTGTTCTTGCTCATTAATGTGTTTCAGCTGCAACACTATTTTTTTTTTTTTCTTTTTCTTACACCAATTTCCTGAAAAAAATAGCAGAATTAGTTGATATGTGCAAGTTTATTTTTAAAGTATTACGTGGAAATTGCTAGTCTAGTAAAATAGAATTCTCAAAGAATACTGAACAATACTTTTCATTGAGGACGGAGAATATATCTTTAGCCCTAATAAGTTAGTTAAGGATTTTTTTTTCTTTTTTTTTTCTTTTTTTTTTTCATTTACCAGCTTTATTTCAGGTGAAGAAATACTTGAGTTTAAATCCTGCTTCTCAATCAATCTCTCATCTAACCAACAATCTTACAGGATAAAATCAGAAATTACAACATTAATCTGAACAGCATATTAAGTGCATTGAACTACAGATACAGAGGTTTTATAAGCAGAGAATCTTGCATCTTGATGTGGTCTCAAAAAGCATCTTCTTGTTTTTCATAGAGGCAACTGAATCTATGTAAGTCAGGAGATGATAGTTTTCTAATAGAAATAATGTTGCATATATACAAATAGCAGTTGATAGGAAAAAAATTGGAAGAAATATGCAGCATGCTGTATACCAGGAGATGAATGAACAACATAGGAAATCACTGAAAAAAGAGATGTGAATACAGTTGCTTGAAGTTTCAGGATGCTTGGGTGTTTCGATAAAGTTTAGAACCTATATTGATCCACTGCAAGTGTCAAATATACAGAGGAAAGTGTTTTCCTTAAGATTTTTTTGGTTTCTTTGGAACATTTCTATGACCAGGTTTATAGGAGGAATAGTATATACTTATGGATAGAAAAGGAAGACTATTTCTTACAAGAGCAGTGTGAGAGATGGTATGGGGGTGAAGGAGGGGAACTTGCACGCTGGCAGTACCAGGGAGTGAGGAGGTGTAGATTCCGGACCCAGTAAGAATGCAAAAGGATTGAATACTTTAAGACGTTTTACTGCCATTACTTTGCCTTAGCCCACAAACTGCCAGAACAGAACAGATGATCTTTTAGATAGTAAATTTAGCCTCCTAAAGACTGAAGAACTTCAGTAATGAAGGAAATTTTTATTTATCCTACCAAAGCAGAGCAGGTTCTGTTTTTCAGTGCAAAGTGGCTAGTGTTACTTCATGTGTTCTCACTGCTCCAAAGGGGAGGTTGAACTGTTTGGTGCGTCTCTGCTGGGTTCATTAATTTTATGTTTGTTTCTGTTACCCCAGTTGAGAGGAGAATGGTTTGCACTTATGTTACTAAAAGGCTGGACCTGAATTATTTAACCAAACCCCACAGAGCACAGAACCTTTTGTATTAGGTCAAACTCGTGCTCCCAGGGTCATTTTTGTCTGCTCCTCTGACCTTGCCAGAGGGAATCGTTGTTTGTTTCTTTGCATGGTAGACAATTTTATCTGAGTCCTGCTAAGGAGAAATGGGCTACCTACTTTCTACTGCAGAAGGAAATCAAAAGAAACTGTTCTCTTTCTTTAGTCCAAAAGAGAAAAAAGCTTATGTAGGACTTCTATTTTTTTTTTTTTTTTTTTTTTTTTTTTGTCTTGGAGATTGTTGCAGATACTTCAAATAGGGGTAGAAGACTGGTGACAGTAATGAGAAGATGCAAAGTTTTGAAAGTAGAGAAAGGGAGGAACGGTATAATCCATTATAACCTGCTATAATCCATTAGGCTGCTAGATTTTCACTCTCTGGCAGTCCAGAAATTCGTCAACAGACTCATTTGCTGCCCTGCTCTTAAGGAAAGCCATTGTAGCCCAAGATACCTAAAAAAGCTCCATGCCTCAAAGGGAAGGGATGAACAGTACTGTCAGAGCACTGGCTTTAATTTAAACTCTAAAATGCAGCAGTATAAATAGAGACCAGATTGAGCGTGGTTGTGAACCAGGGTTGACTTTTGAGAGGCTGTGCTAAGTTTACCATCTTTAAAAAAGACAAAACAGCTGCTGTAGATCCACAGCAAACTAGTACAGTGATTTGAATCTTATACCTGTGGAAGTTAAAGCTGTTAAATTTCTCTCAAATAGACATACTCAAGGTGGCTGATTAGTTGAGAGAGGAAAAAAACTGAAAGAGAAACAAAGTGAACTGTGAGGGAAAGGTGCTGCTGAAGTGGCATTCAGGCCAGCTGGGAGCTGCATAAAATTTGTATCTCTCTTGAGGTGTCTGTTGGCAGGATTTGTGTGGATTTTTGCCCATAAAAATAAACCGGCTTTATGTTGGTAGAAACTGCAGCCAAGAGTTATCCCTTGGGGGTGAATGCTTCTGCCAGAACAGCTGCCCCTCTAGGCAAAGTAGAAAGATATTACACTACACCCCTTAATCACTACAGGGTATGTCTCCTTGTCTTTAAAGAAAATTATTTCATCACTTTCTGGATATTTTTGTCACTGTGCTTGTGTATTGAAGTACTGTGTACCCAAGCACAACTGTCATGTTGCCACTTTAATCTATGCCTGCACTTACTGCTTATTTGTTTTAAATGCCTACCTTAATCATTTGATGAAATGTATGAAAACCAAGTGAAATTCCAACAAAGATACCACATGTTTAAAGTTTTGTGTGTGTAAATCATAACCTAAAAGCTGGAGACTTTCTTACAGGCAGGAAACAAATATTTTTTGCTTAGCATAGCTATGAAACTACAGATATTTAATATGTTAAAACTAAGAGTTACAGGAGACTTTCAGAAGACTGACACCATTCGAAGTTAAGATACCAGAAAAGGTAGCAGTACCACTCCATCGAAGCTCGTTTTCCTTTTCCCTTATATTTTGCAATGTCCTCACAGCATCCTGTCTCCTCTGGAGAACACCCTTTCTTTTCTAAAACTCACTGAGTTTCATGCACACACACTTATTTCTACAGAATTGATCTCACAGACGTGATCTGATATGACTACAGAAATGTGTTTTTTTACTTGTCTGCAAACACAGAAATTCATGAAAGAGAAATGAAGGAATTTGGTATCAGAATTAAAATTGACCTAAGTAAAACAGAAAATTTGCAGGCATATGTTAGTGATTTGAGCATATTTTGTCCCTCATGAGCTACAGTTTTTTTTTTTTTCCTTTTTTTTTTTTTTTGGTTTTGTTTTGTTTTTTGTTTTTAAATCAAGGAAGTTAGCCACTAGGTTCATATGACTTTCTTTAAGGCATTAAGTTATATTCAGATAACCACAGCCGCTACTTCTGCCTTCATAGAGTTACAGTCATCTGTAGCTATAATAATAATTTTAAAGATAATAACTCTTTTGTGTGTGATGGTTCATACAGCAAAATGTAAGATAATGAGGAAGACTGAGGGGAAATTGAGGTACTGGAGAAGCATGAAACATCACTCCTGTGGCAAACAAGCCTCAGATCAGCTGTGAGGTTTTTCCTTACCTTGGACTTTGTATCCTGGTGTGTGCTTGAATTGTTTGAGCTGTAACAGTGAGAGGGTAAGCTTGGCAGCTTTGGAGGCTGGCGGATTAGGGAGGCAGAGTGGACATAGGGCTATCAGCAAGGGGCAGGCAGGCACTGCTGGGAAGGGCTGGTAGACTAGTGGGAAGCATGTGTTTTTGCAGCGCTGCCATTGCAGTCAGTGCCAAATTACAGGTAGCAAGAAGGAAACTACTGATATTTTTCTTTAGCCTGAGAATTGCAGCTTGTGCACAGGCACTCACAGTCGTCTGTGCTTGCTGCGGCTTGTAAGTCACCAGTGTGTCTGGCTCATTCTGAAGGATGGTGAACAAGAGGGAAACATTACTGCTGCCTCTTTCCCATCGCTCACCTTGGAGGCAGATAAAAAATCTTAATGCCCAAGGACATCAGGTCAGTCTCTTCTTACTGTTGTCTCTTCATGATTTCTTGTGTTATTTTCCTTTGAGTCCTTAATGTTAGCCACTGCCAACGAGTGCCTACAGGAGAATCAAACAAGAGCCAGCCCCAAAGGTTGCAAGTTCACACAGTGTTAGGCAATGTGATGTGCAATATAACTTTCATATTTGCATGTTCTTCATACCTAACACACTGAAACTTGTTTTTAATAGGCACTGTCATGCCTTATGACATGTCTTATTACTCAAGCTCTTGCGTATATGCAGTTATCTAAGCCAACATTATCATTCAGGCCTGAATGATAACGCCTTTTACATAATTCACGGAAAATAATTTTAAATGAATATTATACTTTTTTTTTTTTTTTCTGCAAATAGATTTACTAGGAAATTCTTGAGCTTATTTGAAAAGTCTTGTTACTGTATCTGGCAAACAGTTGTTGTCCTGGTTAGTAGTAAGCCATCCCTGATACATATCCTAACTATATAATCAGGATCAGCCTTAGCTGTTTTGTTGCCTTGAGCAAAATATATTCTGCTGCCTATCCTCCAACATTTGTAAGAAATCATTTTTAATACCACTCCTTTTTTATAGACTTTTAGAATGCTACATATTCAGCTATTACAAAGTATGGTCTCAGAAAGTTCCAGAAAAAAATACAAGACAAAGTGTCTATACCTTATAAGAATTAATGCCTTATTAGCAATTTAACTAGTGCAGTCACAAATTGGCTCTGAAAATGCTGCATCTCCAATTCTGCAGCTCTGGGCAACTGTCCAGTCTTTACATAAGGTAAGCTGCCCTCTGCATTGTTCTGTAAGGCACTGAACATCATTTCAAGTTTTAATTGGTGTTTGGATGGTTTATGCAATGATTTGGTTGAGTAAATTGTGAATTAATACTGCACATATGAAATCTGCCACTGTTTTCTTTTTATAAAACGATGGCAAGAGATTTGCCTTTACTATATAAGACTTGAAGATTTACTTTCAAAATGGATAGTATTAGTTGCCTATGGTACGCACATAAGGCATGAGATAGTTTATCTTTATCTTCCATAAATTTTCCTCTACACTGCCATGATAGCCACAAAATTGTTAGTAATACAGTATTTCAGTGTTACACGTTTTACAAACACAGCAAAAGAAAATCCTGTACAAAATATGAGTATTGCAGCACATGCTGTTCAGAGACTCGTTGCTCAGCAAAAATGAGCTTATTTTTCACAGCAATAAAGAAAAGATTGCAAAATTTCAGATTTCAACACTGTGCTGTTAAGTTGTGGATCTCTTTCAAGGAAGATCACAAGAACCATTTTTTTGGAATTCAGAAAATATATTTTTCAATTTCATATCTTATTTCAGGTTAAATAAACAAAAAGAAAAGTCTCTTCCTACTCAAATAAAACTTTAGATTGAACAGGAAGAGGCATCTGAGTCATTAATGTACTATTCCATACTGAGAAAATGCATTCTGGACATACAGAGGTGGATTAACCTGATCAAATGCAGAGCTTGGCAGCGTAGATATGTATAATTGAGCTAGTTATCTGTCTATGTTATATAATGGATGGATATAGCCACGTTTATGTTTGAGATCATTTAACTGTAATTCAGACATGTGTAAAGGTGATATAGATCTCAGAAGTTTATTTCTGACCACTGACAATAAATGGAACCAAGATACTGAAATCACATGTAGACGCCAGTACTCTCAGTGTCAAAAGATGGCTGTGATGAATCCCTCCTTTAAATCAGAATGAATCACAAATGGTCTATAAACCAAAGAATACACTGAAGGCTTTACACAAACCTTAATATTTCCTAAAATGTGAAAAGCTAAAATTACATAGTAGGAGGAGAGGCAGGAGATACAGAGATTCTCCCCTAATATCTGAGATGATGAGCCAAAAAAAAATATTCATGCCAACAGAAAAAACAGTGACCAAATTCTAAACCAATGTTTAGCTTAAAACAGTTGCCACTGCTAATGTAAAGCATTCTTTCAAGAAAGAAAACATCCTTAGACTGTGATCAAAGGACAAATTTTTCTGGAGTGTTAAATATGGCGCTTGGCTGTATGCAAAAGAGATTATTTTTTAGGTGTCTGTTAATAAGCAGATGTCCTGAAACAGACATTAATGAGTAGCAAACCTGAGCTGGAGTTCTGGTGATCATCCAAAGTAAATGATTATTGTGAACCTACCTCAATTTTTACAGTTTAAGCTTATGATCTGAGAAGAAATTCTCAGCCTGTTTCTGGTGTCTGGCTCTCTTCCAGGAGTCAGTGGTTAAATTTAATGAGCATGTGCCTGCGTATGAGTGGGCAGCAATGTGCAGTAAAGAAGCTACATCTAGGCATCCATTTCAGAGAAGTTCTCAAGGAGCTAGATCTGTATTATACTTAAAAATCTACTGCTGCTATTGGTCACAAAATATGCTGGTAGATTAGTCTTGTATACTGAGTTGTGTAGTAGCCCCTGGTATGTCTGAATTTTTGTAGACAATAGACCAAGACAGCATTAACTTTATTTTTGTGAAGTTTAAGCTGACGGTGAACTGCAGGCCGGGTGCCTGCCACCTGCGTGCCCTGCGCCAATTAGCTCTGTCACTCAGAAGTGCACTTTAATGTGAGCTCTGACCTTTTACTTCATGCTCAGTTCCCTGTATTTAGAAAGTTAGCCTCAGTGTAGGCACAGATTTAAGCTCTTCTGTTTGCTATCTGAATTGTGTGGACACGCTCCGGCTCTGATCCACTACCATGATGTCCAGTTAGAGCTGTTCCGGGCTTGCTGGTGTTCACTCCATGCACTGTCCCCAGAGGACAACTATGGATGCACCTTCTAGGGTGTTTCTGCTATCCTGCTGTTATCCTCTTTCTACAGTTGCTGTTTGTGGATGCAGAAATCTTGAGGCCACAGCTGATCTATCTTTCCCTGCCCTGTTTCTCCCCGGGTGGGACAGGAGCCTGTGAAAGGAAGGGCCTCTCCTGAAGGCCACAGCGGGGGGAACATCTTTGCTGACACAAGTGAGAAGCTGCACCCACAACTACATACAAGTTGTCAAAATCTAACAGAGCGTGCCCAGCACAAACAATAGCTCGCTTCCTATTTTTTCCCAATAAAAGGAAACGTGCTATTGTTGTTACCGCATGCTCTCTGTCAGAGTTCAACAACCCGTGTTTACTTCCTTTTTTTGCTCTTCTTATGTGTATATGTCAGCAAACTTGTTCCCTTCCTGTCGTTGTACTGGGACAGACGCCCCTTGCAAAGAGCCCTCCCTGCAGTTCTACATCAGAGGCTCACCTATTCCTGCTACATATTATCTCCACTATATTTCATCCTTCCTGAAGGAGCCATTTCAGCTTCAAATTAAAGTTTTAGACAGTACAGAGATCAATTAAATGATAATATTTTCTCATGATTAGGTTGGTATTTTTCTTCAAGCAGTGCTCACACTGGGCGTGCTTATAGGAGTTCTAAAATTCATCTCACTTTCCGTGAGAGATTGTCACAGCTTTTTTAAATGCTGATCACCATTGGCATCACTTTTTTTTTTTTTTTTTTTTTTTTTTTTTTTTCTTTTTTCCCAGATAAATAATAAAAAATTGTGGGAATTGCTTCTTTCCCTGTGAATATTCCAAGTGCTGGACTGTGAAGCAACAGCCGTTTTCTCATAAAAACCTGCCACAGAGACTGTCTGATATTCCCGAACAATGCACTTCTAAGACCATTAAGGCTTTAATATCAGTTACACAGTGGACAGGGAGAAGTTTCAGTTGTTTTAATCTGAGTTGGCAGAATGTTTTTCCATTTCATTTGGTCATGCGGTTTCATCCCTTCCAGCCTTTATTGGGTCAAGGGAAGTATGGTAAATGAGGCTGGTGAAAAATGACAACTGTAAGAACACGTACACTTTGCTTCTTCAACAATATAGTTAATGTCTTTTTTGCCTTTAAAAAGGTAGGGGTTCTGATGTTAAAAAAATAATGTGCATTTTGCTCAGAATTCCTGAGGGAAGTTATGGTTTGATCTAAGGTACAACTTGCCTTCTATACATATATGCATTATTTTATCATCAGTATTGCAAATGATTAGATTCTTTTTCCTATACAAAAATGGTGAATTTTTGTATACTTAAAGAAATAATGTAAAATAAATTCTGGAGTTCTGAAGCAAATTCTACATATTGTCAGAAAAACACAGCTTTTTGATTAATATAGTAACTAGCACTGCTTATTAATTCAAAGAATTTTCTATTTACTATACAAAGACTAATATGGAATTTTACTATGTCTGTAATTGGAACAATCTGAAAAAGTCTACATTCATTGCATGTTCATGGTTAATTGCTGGACAATTTTCTTCAAATGAGAAAAAATATTAGACTTCTGGAACTTGCTAGCTGGACTGAGTGTCTACATTTCGCTTTTAGGCTCTGTGTGTGATTGCCAGATCATTTTGTGTAAAATTTTATTTTGTTGAACAAAATCATATTAATGCTCAATATTTTAGAAGGCAAGTTCACACCCAGCATCTCTATAAATGCTGAATTCCTGTAGTATTAGGCATACACTATGTTCAGATGTCCCAGATATGTAGCATTTAAATGCTCTTTTGAGTGTATGCATTTCTACAGGCAATGATAAAAAAAGTCCTGTATGACAGACAAAGAAACAGAAAGAAACCCCATGCACTGTTCATAAACGAAGGATGACCTTCTGTGGGATCACGTTCTGAGCCTTGAGCTTCACCATAACCTCTCTTGCCTCAGCAATTTGAGATGCTTGTTGATTTGGCAATTGGTCGCATACAATAAACAATCCAAACATCATGTGTGATCAACATCCAATCGGGTCTCCAAAGAGTCTTTAAATGTTCAAGCTGAACAAAGGCTCTATATCTATCAAGTTCAGATAATTGTCTTGGACAGCAGCTCCCTGACAGGTAATATGCTGTTTTTCTATTTCCTTTTGTCCTTGCTTAATGTAAATAGATAGTTTCAGATTACTGTGTTAATCCATGCAAAACTAGCTGACTAATTAAATGCAAGATAAGTCAATGCACCAGCACAAGTTGCACAATATTTGCTATTGGCTTTTTAATGATTTTGTAGTATATATTGACAAAATAGTGTGAAATGCTTTCAAAAAGAAATCTTACACTTTTTCTATATCTGAAGAGTTTTAGCAGGGATTAATGTGAATAAATGGTGACACTCTTGACTCTTGACAGGCTTTTTAGATTTGATTGGCATTTTTTGTCTTGTATTTTGCCAACATTTCTGACAAAATTAAGAATTCGAAGATGAGACTTGTGAAAAGGAACTTAAAAAAGAGGGGAGTATCAGTGAAGCTCAGGTCAGAGTGTAGAATTGGTGGACATGGAATATAAATGTTAGAGTGAAGAATGTGGTGGAAGTTATTTGGTTTTGGATTGAAATAGGGGCACGATAAGACAGTGATAAAGAGCACAAGCAAAGTGTTTGGCAGAAGCACAACTTTGAGGAAGCTCAAGAACCTCACAGCTGATGTGGGAAAAGATGAGTGAGAGCAGGAAGTAGATTTGAAGACAAATTGAATGTGGCTAAGGCAACAGGCAAATTAGATTATCTCTGTGACAGTAGGCATAGGTGACAGGGGGAATTAATTTCATGTGTTCTGAAGTAACACACAATTTATAAATGCAATATCAATTTTACTTACAAGACAAGTCTGCATGATATGCATCTTATTTTCATAAAGACTTGGGAAGGCAGCAAAACCATAATACTTCTGCATGAAAGCAAGCAATGGAGTGAAGTCTATTCCACCTTGCTGAATGCTTACATGATTCTTCTGCTGTACCAGGGGTTTTTATAATAAAGAATGATGGACTGCTTTTAAAGCAAGCACTGTAGGTGTATATTTCATTGAAACAAGTAGCTCTGTTTCAGTCTTTTGCAACCTCAGAACTCAATGTGCTATGACTGGTTTTAGCTGTAGACACTTTAAAATCATTAGATTCCTTTGACTGAAACAAATGCAAGAGTAATTTGCAATTCTGTTTTTCATATACAGCAAGTCCCTCCTTCCCTCCAACTTCCAACCAACTTTTGCCAGTGGTTAATACTTCTAAAAATTTTTACAGGGGCTGTTTATACCTCATTGTAAACAAATATTTATTGAGCTTATTTCATGGAGATAACCTGGTGATTTTTAGTGCTGATTTTGTGTCACCTCTGCTATCAGAGTTTACAGCCTTAAGGTCTAATTCTGTCCTTACTGAGCTCAAAATACAGTTCAAAACTGTCATTGATTTCAATAGAGTGAGTTAATGGTTTAGAGATCATAGTTTTTCTTAATCATGTTCATGATTCTTATGATATCAGAAGCACTCTGATGGCTTACCACATATTAAGACAAAGTAGGTCAAACTACAAAATCAAAAATGACAAAACTACTCAACTGTTACTGTTTTCACACTTCCACTGAGCATTTTTATACCTTTTTAATATGTTTTTTATTTGCATTTTTTCACTAATTCTCATTAAATCTACATGAAATATTATACATAAACTGTTAATGAAAAAAAGAAAATATTGAGAAGATTAGAAAAAAATTGTTTTTCAGCAGGCAGTGGAACTCAAGTGTTTATTCACATAGTTCCACCCTGATGTACAACAGAAGTACTGTATATCTCCAGAGTAAAATCAGCCACTTGCTGTTAGTAAAAATAGAAGCAGATAACAGAAAGGTATTCTGTATATAGAGAGTATAAAGGTAGAGGGAACATTGAATCCTTACATAAAGGAGTCATATTTGAGCAAGCGTGATGCAATGTACAACCTTAGCCAAATTTGAATATGATAATTACTTCTGCTTTAATTTACCTCCCCAAATGCTTTTTTTTTTTTTCAGATTATCACACAAAATCGATTTACGAGTAACCCTCCCTGTTCCCTTAAACAATTAAAAGATGTAAAGAAATGGAGCACTATAAAAATCTGTTTGTCTTTTCTTCCAAAATTCACAGAGAAGGAAGTACTGTGATCAACTCACATAACAAAAGGAAGTAAAAGAATGAAAAAGATGTGTGTAATGTAGTTACAGACATAAAACAATCACTGCTTGATGCTTAAACATCACTTTATGGTATTTCCACTGATATTCCATGTGATGGTAATAAATCATGATTGTAATTTACTGAGAATTCTTGCCTTGACTGCATACTTCTCTTAATTTTTTTTTTTTTTGTTCCTGTGGATTGCACATGGAAAAAAAGGGAGAGAAATAACTTGAAGAAGATAACCAAAATAGAAGCAGCAAAATTACAGTGGTGATTAAAAGCAGACAAACTTTTCAACACCATTTTATTTCAATTTGTCAATATTCAAGTGCAGCTTTAAATATAATTTTTTTAGGAAATGAGAAAGAATGCCTCTAAAAAATGGCCCCATGGAGTACATACGTGTGGATTAAAGTGTTTGCTTGTTTATTCCGATTTTCCATTTCTGTAGACATAGCTTGTCTACATCAACTCATTTGAGAAAGAATATTCTGAACTAAAGAGGAAGATTGAGATATGTGTTTGGTTTGTTCTTTTTTTTTTTTTTTTGTTTTGTTTTGTTTTGTTTTTCTGGTAAGGTACTCAAGTTCTATAAAGAATTTCAGTTCTAACTCCTACATACTCAGATGGTGAGTCTTTAGAGCAGAGAAAATGCCATCTGGTGATTCAAAACAATACAACACTGATGGAATCAAGTTTGTGCAGATGACAAATGGAAATGACCATCAATCTGAAATAAAATTGCCATATGTGATTCATGGTACTGAAGATTCTGAAAGCTAGCAAAACACTCAACTATCTCCATCATCATGATTCTCTTTAAAATTCTGTACATTCATTATAGTGCAACAAATTACTATTGCAGGTTTAGCAACAGTGAATCATCATAGATGCTTTTCCTTGATCATAAAAGTGTCAGTGTATGTGATATACACTGCTACAAAAACTATGAACCATACATATCACAATTAAATAAGGTACGAGAATTATAAACTATGCAATTTCATCTATACTTGTGATTTTATATTACACTTTGAACTCTGATATGGGGATTGTGATTTGTATGGATATTACATAATATATGCGTGTAAAACTAGCAATAATGTCTGGTATATGAAGAAACTAGAGCAGCAATTTAAGCTATTTAAGTAGTAATAACAGTGAATTGGTAGCTAGTAAGCTGGTAGTGGGTAAATTGTAGGCCTTGAAGTGTAGAAAGATCAAAACAAAGAGAAAGGGTGCACTATGACTTTGAAGAGAAGGAAAAGAGATAGAAAAGGCAAAATTTTGTTCCATAAATTGTCCTCTCTATTTGAGCTATGTTCCGGTTTGTGATGAGATAGATTAATCAGCAAAGGGAGTAAGGTAAACTTAACTGTAGCTCACTGCATTTATTTAGAGGCTCCCATCTGTAAACATTTAGTCTGAATATTGATTTTATTCATATTCAGTAGTTTCTTATAGAGCTTATATTGTGAAATTCTGGAATTTTTTATCAGGACTCCTGATGAAAATGTGTAACACTATGTGTAAGCACTCACTAAAACTGCTCCTTTAGTTCTAAAACTTAAATATTTCTTGATAAATGCTGTAAAACATGTATCTCTGTTTGGCAGAGTCCCTTTGAAATCAGTAGGCATTCCCATGAACCAAAAGGGTCAGACTGCATATATGTTTGTGTAAACTGATTCTTCATTAATAAATAAATAAATGAATAAATAATACAGAAATAACATTTAATGACTACTATGCAATGTTTTCTAATTTTTTATTTGTGTGTTTAAAAATATTTTACTGTTTATACATTGCTATTGATAAAGATCTTTTTTACTTGAAAGTCATTTTATGAGAGGAAAAAGCATAAAGAAAAAAATGTCCCACTGAACACTTGTGGATCTGCATGTGATCAGTTGCATAAAATTTCTAAAATCTACTAAATATGAGCTTGAGATGTCTTGTCATATGCTGTGAAGTTATAACACTTTTTGTACAAAGACTCAGCGCTGCAGACAGTAATGCAACAAAGCAATATTTCTCAGCCAAATCCTGTTTTGCAGTCCCTTTTGACTTGCTTGTTACATGTTATGTATTCTCATCTTTTCTATTAGTATATATCAGCGTCTGGTAATTTAAACCTTGGTGTAATTCTGTCTTTATGAAGGATTACTGTGCTCCAATATTGTGTATATTACTTGTACAGGTAACTTCTTCCATAATAGACAGTATCTACATTTTAAGGCAATAAGACAAGGTGGTGATTCTTTAAATTGGCATTCAGTCACTGGTTGGGTCAGAGTGAGTTTCCATGGAGTAAGAACCCACAGTTCACCCTGATAAAGAGAACATACATAGATGTTTAATTTATTCATTTCTTTTTGCTTGGAGGGTCAGAATGAACTGGTATCTTCATTTCTGCTTCTGTGAGTTTTCAAATAAGTTTCGCTTTTTGGTTTTCAAATAATATTTAATTTGAAGTATCAAAAGAACAAAATTAAACCCTGGGTGTCTATACAAAGTTGAGAATGAATAAAAGATAAATTCTGTTCATTGTAAATTTCAATAACAACAGTCTAATTTGAATGCAGCTTAACTATTTCAGAAGTCAGTTGATGGTCAAAGCCAGTATAACTATGAAGTCTGAAGTGAAAGCAATCATCTTTGTTGTAATTGGGATAGATGATGACCTTTTTGCATTTCTTGTGATTAGAAGAGCAAAGAACTTTCTTCTCAAAGGCAAGTAATCTTAAACCAGATGTAGCAAGTCCTGTTAACAGAACGGGAGAATTCTATGGTATGCTTTCACCTTGTCTTAAACCAAAAGGCATTTCAAGATCTGATTAATTAATTTCCAGCACAAACAACGGATCTAAACTTTGCCTGACTGGAACTATTTAAGGAGTGAATAGGAAATTTAGGGAGAAATTCTAGGACTCAGTGATCATTTAAAGCCAGGTCCTCTTTGGAAAACCCATACTGCATTAGTTAGGATTCCTTCTGGATAGCATGTCCTGCAACAGGAGCTGTACCAACCTATGAGATGAAACAGCATATCCCATCTGTTGCTGGCCAGCTATCCTGTGCATCCCCCTCCTTTTCCTGAGATTAGCCTGACTGCTCTCGAGCTATCATGCAGTTGAGCTGCAAATGGTAAACGAAAAGGGGAAGATGCTCTTCTTAGCAGTCATTTGTCCAGAAATCAGTGTCTGGGTGTGTTTGGCTTTCTAGCTCTGGTCCAGAAAGAATAATTAGCTTGTGTCTGTGCCCCACAACAGCTAAAGAGCCTTTTCCTTGAGGCAAGAATACAGCATGAATACAGCCCTTGTTGGAAGAGATAATGGCATTGTTTATTGAGCATTTTTATAGGGAATATTTTCTAAAGAAATTAGTATTTTCCTGGTAACCACTATTTTGCAGTGCTTAGTAGCAAACTATTTTAGATTTAGTTAAATTTGCTATTGCCTACTCTCAATGGCTTTCTTATCACGTAGCCTCCAAAGACTAACTCCTGCATTTAATAATAATAATTACTCTCTTTTTCAAAATAGTTAATTTTTGCAATTTATTCAGGAAATACTTAAACCACTGAGAGTGGCTGCAAAATATTGCAGTCCACAAGGTGTCCTCTGAAATCTAGATCTGTGGGAGAAGGATAAAAAGCTTAAAACACACCTCTTTAGTGCCTGTCTTAAGAAAAGGAATACTGGCATGGCTGCAGGCCAGTTTGAGGAATAGGACTTTTTTTCCCCTATTTTTTCTACCTTTCAGATGATGTTCAAAGTGCATTGTAGGAAAGTACACTCTTTCTGGATTTGCATTGAAAATTCATCATTAAAGAAAAGAAGAAACTTTATCCTTAGATGCACAGAAAAGGAAGAATTAAAATGTAGGAAATTCTTATAACTTATCTTCTGGAACAAATTATTGTCAATTTTGGTGTAATTACTTTTTCCTTTGAAACCTTCTCAAAGGAGCAGGACTAGTCAGTAATTAGTAATATGTTATTATTTTAAATACATGCAGAGGTCATTAAGAGAAATACTCTCTAAAACTCTGATAATTGCATTGGTCATGCAATCTAGAATTCTTCAATCTGGCTGGTTTCACTGGTCTGACACCATGTTTTATAGTCTGTGTCCCTTGCAAGAACATGAAAGCTGACAAAGCACATCAGAGCTGATATACAATCTCAAATTAATGTCCCAATCAGCTCAATATACCATTCCCAAAAGAAGTTGACTGGATATGTGTAGTCTGTAAAAAAAAAAAGAAAAAAAAGGAAATGTCTATTATGGTCCATCATGTCCTGTGACAAGGAGCTCCTCTTTGTGAAATTGAGAAGTGTTTGCACGAAGCGTTATGTCATTTTTCTGTTCTCTTCCACTGCTGCCACATTCATTAAAGCTGAAATTCTTGCTCTTATTGACAGTAAACTTCAGGTATTTGTGAAAAAATATATATATATTTGATAATATGTTGTGAAAATTTTGGCTTGCTCTTTTTGTTTGTTTTGCAGCCTGCACTTCCTTGAGAATGCAGACCTGGGGAAATGCTGGTGCAGCCTGGCCAGTCAGGGTGATGCTGGAAGAGAACCTGTCCTGGCAGGCGGCACAGAGTGGCAAGCGCTCCCAGGAAAACAGTTAGAAGGTTTATCACACACATGCCTATGCTGTTGGCTGGCACTTGCCAGAAGACATCTGAGTTAGGGCTCAAGAAGGAAAGCTTAATCTACATTTCAGCTGTCAGGTTGATGCAAATTCATCTTGAGGTCGTTGTAGCAGGAAGGTGGTGCCTCACTCAAGTGAGCTGCGTTGCTGGTGGGCTAGGTGGAGGAGAGACAGAAAAGCAAAAATAAAACAGTTCATCTATGGGGATAAAAGTCTCTTTGACACACTTTGGTTTTGTCCCTTCGTGCTGTGGGAACTGTGTCAGTCAAGAAGTGAATGTGAGACCCTGAGACATGCAGTAGAAAGGTAAAGGACTAAGGAGGTAATTAAGATAATATGATTTCAACTGAGTGAACAAAATTGGTAAGACTCCATGAGTGGCAGCCAGAAAACCCTTTAGTTCGTTGGGTTTTGGATACAATTGAGATAAGGTTATAAGAAGGTGAATCAGCATGGTGACCTGAGATTAGCTACTCAAGCGCAGAAGTTAAACTGTGAAACAGAAAGCCTTTTCCCCAAATAGTTTTATAACAACCATTCAATTCAAGAGTTGACATCATTAACATTTGAAAAGATCTGTTTCAGTGAAGGCAAAATTACACCCTCTGCAAATCAGAAGACAAAGGAAGAAGCAATTTTTCCTTTTATGCACCCTCATCTCCTCAAAACAGGCACTTCAAAAATATATTGAATAGTGAAATAAAGAAAGATGGAAAAAGAAGAAGAAATTCTGCTTAGTGACAAACCAAGAATCGATTAAAAAAAAGAAGTGGTTTAACCAAGTTTGACACTATGAACGCTTTAACTTACTAGTCATGTGTAGAACATCACTAAGTGACCAGCAAAATGAAAAAAAAAAACAAAAACATTTAAGTGCCCTGGAGTGTTTATTTCCATATCTTAAGTGACTTGGGTTATCTATATATTTAGCTAGCTAGCTATTTATCTGTCTGTTTAGTAAGATGTGATTCTCAGAGTTTATGAACTGAGTTTTAAGTTCATTACAATTCATAAAATTACTGTTATGTCCTTGATCTTAAATTCAAAATGACTCACTTTTAGCTCAGAAATAGGAAAAGACAAAGGAAGGAAGGTAATTCTGTAGATTAGGAATTTTTCTATTAGTAATGAACTCTCTTCATGTGCTATTAGGAAACTCATTTGTATCAGTAAGTATGAAATGCACCATTGAAGCAAACCTTAATGTTCGTTGTTTAGTAATTCATCTCTGACTCACAAGGAAGACTTGCTACGATGTATGAAAATATTGAAGAGTTAATTACTGTCTATTGAAAAGCCTTGTGGGATGTATTTCATCCTTCACAGAAAAGACATTGTTTTCTGTCCCACAGTAAGTACTTTGTGTGTTCAAAATGATCCCATGGTATTCATTTCTGACTTGGCAAAAAGGATTTAGAATTAGATCAACAGTATGTAGTAACATCTGGCTGCATAGTGCAGCTGAATTACTCATGTGATAACAGTAAGAAAAGAAAATGGCAAGCAAATATACATAATTTTAGGCTTAAGGAACCAGTATTCTTGTGCAACACTGGTTAAACAGACTGTTTGAGGCAGTTTGAGATGTGTTAATATGGGAAAATATAATTAGGTCCAAAATAAAAGTTACTATAATTCAAGCAGCAGATGTAAACAATAAAATTCTGCTAGGCCTGTGTGTAATCAAATCATACTGTAAGACTGGTGATGTGCTGAGTATTGTACAGTTGAACTGAAAGTTTTGAAAAGAAATTACAGAAGCAAACCCTTCAAAGCTAGATGTATTATGCATTATCACAATTAAATACATCAATTACAAAAAAGTGACTTCATTGGTTATTGCAGCTCTCCTATCAGCCAAGTCACAACATTGAATCTAAAGACTGAAGTGTAACAATTGATATCTGTTTTTCACTTCGGACAGCAAGGTGGCTAAAGGACAAGTTAACCTCAAATTCATTTATGCTTGAATTTCTGTGTCTCACAGGGGAGGTGCTCTTTAGCTAAATATAAATTCCTCATCTCTTCTTCTCTGCTAACTGTAAGAGTGCACAAGGTGAAATTTTTTCTTTTCTGTGAGTAATGAAGAAGACCAATTAATTTTTTTTTTCTCTCGTGTATTCATCCATTCATCCCTCTGTTTTCCCCATCCCCTTTCTCCCCATTCATCTACATCCAAGATACTTCTGAAGCCTTGTAGCATCTCTCATGTTTAAAAAAGAAACTCAGGATGGCAAACAGTGATATTCTAAATGTGAGATTCTAAACACTGATGATGACATCTTCCCAAAGTGTTTATCTGTAGAAATTTTTTAGACTTTGTTATGATTTTTAGTTCTTTAGCCCCAAATTTGTCACGATCAAATGACAATGCAGCTAGTGTAAGATCTGCCAGTTTACTCTGTCTAGTTATCTGTATATCACCTAGGGCCTTCTTTCTGTGCACAGGTATTAGAGAAATTAAGGGATATCTTGTACATTTTAGAGGCCCAGAGCACATTTATTTGTTGCAGGCATCTACAGTTCCTGATGGAGGGGCTAGGGATGTAAAGGTAGATCTGCATCACTTAGGCATCAACATAGTACATGTCTCAGATGTTCTCTGTGTTGGCATGCAATAGGTGTTTATCCAGGTGCAAGATGGATGTAATGTCTGGTTAGTGCTATGAAGACATGTATGTTGGTGGATTCTTCTATGAAACTTGAGACAGCCGAAAGTCAATACTGGCTTAATGACCACATGTACAGAGTATCAGAGGAAAAAGCATTGGCTGATGCTTCTGTGGGTAATTTCAAACTGGTGACCTAGATTTTGGCCTCTCAAAAATAATCTCAGAGTCTAAAATGGCAGGTTAGAGAGGTGCACTCTTGAAAGAAGGAGTACTTCTGCTGTTTCCTCATTTCTTATGAAGATAATGTCTGAACATGTTTCCAGAGCATGGATTGCTTTGTGAGTATTGCATGTGTAGTGAAGCTAAAACAGAATTTTTTCTGAACTTGCGGCATGAGTCATAAGTGCCTAGCTACACATTTTTGGCAACTTCTTGATCTTTGCACTGTAAAATGGTAGAAATGTGATTCTGCCTACTCAGAACTGAAAAGATTTATCCAAAATTAAATTCTGGATTTCCAGAAGTCATGTCACCACGGAAGCAGAGGAGATATCTTACATCATTACAGATTATAAAAATTGCTTTGCATTATTTTAATGTTTCTCCAAACTTTACACATTTCCTGCATTTCTTTTAAATGCTGAATTTTATATGTTAAAATCCTATGCTTTTTTCTTTTCTTCACAGTGATTTCTTCTCCTTCTTCAAATTTATATTAGTAACCAGAAATACCCAATTTATTTAAACTACCATCAGGATAAAATCCAATTTTATTTCACAAATGTTTCAAAGACACATCCACCTTTCATTGTTTTGTGAGTTCCTAACATCTCCGTGAACAGAGAAGCAGCTTTATTTATTTCTTATACCCTAAAAGTGAGGAAGAAATCTGCTGCAAATAATAAATTGATGCCACCAGGTTATAACAATCAAAAATCAATAGATTCTGATGGCCTAAGGCCTGCTTTACAAAATTCTCTTTTCAGCATCTAGTGTCATCTGCATATCTGTAGTACTGATAAATAATCATTTGTCTGTGAAATTCATGTAATTCACAGACTACTAAATAGTTTTAGAAGTACTTGAAAGAACAATCACAGTTCGGATTTCTGGGAAGCAGTCGTTTACCAAGGCTTTCCTCTCAACTTTTGTCATGTGTGACTTTCACGAGGTTTCTTTTATTACCCTGTGCAGTTGCCATAATAACAGCAGGTCTGTTGTTGGAAACCTCAGGCTGTATTTGTAGCAGGCGTACCATGCAAGTAGGAAAATTGTACTTGAGCTTTGACATAGTGCAGCATGACTTGGTTCGTTTATCTAGATTCAGCCAGCTGCGGGTAGTTCAGCAATTTACTCTGTTAGTATGAATTTACTTCCTTGTCATTTTTGATGGACCATAGTAGCATGTCAGATAGTAGCAGGGGAATTTATAGTTTGAGTCCTGAAAAAAATGTAAGATTATTTCCAAGAGGCTGTGTATGGAGTAAAACTGAGACTGGTTTTGTTTTGCTTGAGTTTGGCTTTTTTCCTTTTGGCATAATTTCCAGTGCTGGTCATTGTGTTTTAATTGCCTTATGACTTGTATTTCATAAAGTATTACATATATGTGACCTGCTTACCTGTATTTTGCTAGTTGTGTCATATAAATCTTTCTCTTGGATATGAAATAGTTTGATCCCCTTCTTTATTTTTGTTATTGGTAGGAAGTTTCACATATTTCCACAGAATCAAAATTTCAATTTTGAAAAAGAATAACATTTATAGTTGAATAATTTGAATTACTCATTCTCTTAGTTTAAGTCCCTGAGAATTTTTCCTTCAGCTGTTTGGTCCTCAGAGCTGTAAAATTCGACAGGGTAAACCTTGAAGGATGTGGAAGTATTGTCTGTTTCGTTTTTTATATTGCTAGCTGATTGTTCTCAGTCATTGCTAGTAAAGCTGAAACTTTCTTGAAACATTTTTAGAAAAATGTAATTTTTGTCACAGGAATTTGAAGTGTCAATGGAAAATAGTTTCCATTGCTGCTTGACTACTTACTGAACTCTGAATTTAAAACTCATTTATAAATAAGATTGTTCTAGCTATTCAATAAATAATAATAATAATAAAAGTAAGGAATTAAAAATATTATAAATAAATAAAATTAAATGCTATTTGATTTTTGTATGAAAAAAATGGTGAAAAAAGAATGAATGGTGGGAAATGGGATTACCAAGTGTAAGTTAAAATGCAGATGATAACATGAAACATATAAATATTATCCAGAATATTAAATTAACAGACAAAGGATTAATCTTTGTATTTCTTTGCAATTGAATTATAGGCTATGACTTCATTTATTATATATAACAGATATTTGTACCCTGATGTGCAGATCATTGTTTTTCATCTGAAAATATTTTCAGGTCATAATTTTAGGACTTTTGGCAATTGTCCAGAAATCTCAGATATGTCTTTTGTGTCTGTACTGTGGTCTCTTGCAGCTCCGTTGTCTGAGACTGACTGTTTCTTTGTCATACAAAAGAGATGTTCATATTTTTTCCCAGAAAATCACAGGCAGAAATATGAGAGGCACTGGCAACATTAATCTGAAGTCTGGATAGTCAATCCAAAGTTAAAAGTTTTTTATAATTCTACAGCTCCTATAAATTTGGAATCTGATGAGGTGGAAGCTATACGAATGCAAGTGATTTTGCTTTCAAAATGCATTGCATTTTGTTAGTTTCCCAATGAGAAACTTGCTCAATACCTTGCATACACAGAACAGAGTTCCTATTGCCTTGCACCCTGAATTACTCCTATGTTACTCATACTAAGTTGTCGAGCACAGCATAAGATTTCTGCATTTTCTGAAAATGAATCTTTGCTTTGTTGTGACATAAGTGATTACTCAGACACTGAAATTCATGAAATGGTTGGTCAGTTTAAAAATATTTCTGAGTCCTTGCTTAAAGCTTACCTGGTAAGAGTGTTGTGTTGTTGTTGTTTGTTTGTTTGTTTAAATTGCATGCACAAGTAAGACAGACATGACTGAGAGAGGATGAATGGAAAATTAACTGCTAAGGTTATAGAATGATGTGAATTTTTTTTACTCACCTATCTCAGTCAGTCTCTTTTTCTTCAACTACTCTGGCACCAGTATTAACTTTTCATATGACTTTTGTCTCTGATATATTGGGGAAAACTAAACCCCATAGTTTCATGCACGTTAGATTGTTGGAAACTTTAAAGAAGACTGTGAAAACTTTTACTTAATTTAGTTCCAATAATAGATGTCCTTTTTTCTTCATCCTTCCCTCCACCTCCCCATTTGTAAAAAGTTCTGAAGTTGAGGGGAAAAAAGTTTCTGGAAGATATTCCTTATCCACTGAGTCTGGTTGTAAGTTCCCTGTCCTTCCTCTCTAACTTGATTCAGGATTTGCTTGTTCGTAGATAAAAAATACATGACAGGAAATAATAAGTGATCATTCCAAAGAAACAGTTGGATGTGTGCTGGATGCCTCACCACAGGGCACAAGCTAAAGAAAATAGAAATCACGCTATATTTGCTTCTTAAAATGCTGCTTAATCAGTTCACCTGCTGAAGAAGATAAAAACTTGTATTTTCTTATAAGCATGTAGGAAATTCTGTGTTGATGATTTGTATTTTGTAACACTCAGCAGCTTGGCTCAGATGTAACTCATTTCCAAAATCTGTTGTATGATTTCACTGTTGAAAGCTATTTGGCATGCCAGATCTCCAGAAATGCTGTGGTATTCAGTGACGGTCAGACGAGGCCAGAGTAGCTATTGGAAAATGTGCTGCAGGGTGATAGCAAGCAGGGTGATAGTAAGCCATAAGGTTGTGGGTTTTTTTTTGTTTTGCTTTGTTTTTTTTTTTTTGTTCTTTTTTAATGCTTGAGACTGTGCTATATAATGCAAAAGAAAAATTTGTGTGAAAATACAGTTGTTTTTTTTTTTTTCCACTGGATTTACTAGAAAAGAACAGGAATAAGAAATTGAAAACATGACTGGAAGCAAATTCCAGTGGTAGGGGAGAGTTGAGTGTACCGGATCTGCCTACATTTTCTTGCATAATTCTCCCCAACTCCATGCATGACTTAATACAGAATATGGTACAAACAGGGTCAATGGTGGTGAACCAAAACCTCCAGTCATTAGGCTAAAAGGTGACCTTGTGCTGTGTTGTCAAATATTTTATCTGAAATCTGAACTGAATCTTCTTGCTATATCTGTGTGAGCATAGCTTCTGAAATATTGAAAAAGTAAAAAATGGTTTAAATAAGATGAGTGAGACAATACAGAAAATAAAATGAATGATGAAAATGTACAATCAAGGATTCAAAAAATATTATACATGGCATTCTATTTTGCCTTGAATTAATGTATTTTGTTCATGGCAAATATACATATATATTTTAATGAGTGAGAAAGTTACTCTGGCACAAAAAATAGTCTGTTCTGCTCTTCTTCTTCTATCTTTTAATAACTGTTCTCTCATACTGCAAAATAGAAAGGTTGCTCTGATAGTAATGCCTCTTATTTCCACTCTACATTAGTCACAAAGAGCACAGTTACAATATTTGAAAGTACAAGTTCTCAGCTTCAAAACACTATTTTTCAACATAGTTACCACCATTAGCCATGCATTTTTGCTAGTGATGAAAAAGAGCCTGCGTGTCATGCTCGTCAAAAGCTGCTTAGCTATCTGGAACATGTCTTGTCTTTCTTGTCACCACTGCTGAAACACACCACCCACTGCCTCAGTGATCTCACATCCACTGTTTGGTCTCCATAAATGTTCAGCAAGCATCAATGAATGTCAATGGGTACAATTTTTTCTGCATGGAGGAGTTCATTGACACACCCTTTCTTCATACATACTTCCATATCAGATGCCATTGTGTCATACTGCCCCTCTGTTGCCATCTGTCACATGGCAACATGTAATGGGATTTTGGTGGGAAGGTTCAACCTCTTCTACCACAACACCAACATCCACCTCTTATGTCATGGGCCAAAAAATAAAATAGGAAATGCTATTTTCAGAGCAGCTCTCATACAAAAGAGAATTATTTTGTTAATACAGAATTTATTGGACTTCTATTTAGGATTTCATATAGGTCACGTATGATGCAAAGCCAATGTTGACTTTTTCTATTAAATCTGTACATTTGGGGATGAGTACTGTGTCTTTCAAGGATTGACATTTTCATTTGCAACAAGCAAAAAGAGAAGGTTACTGCTACATCATCACTTCACATTTTCAAAATCGAGATTTCAAACTTTTCCAGTAGAAGATCTTGGAAATTAGATTCTCACTTGGCCTGCTAGAGACGGAATTTGTTAAATTCAGAATAATAAAATGATACATGTCTTTGCCAAGGAGAGAGAAACAATCTAAGATGAACCATGGAGAGACTATTGTTATCATATAATCAACAAATTAAATATGCTACAAGTCTTCATTCACTCTCAATTAAAAATATTGTTGGCACTGAACTTGTTAGGATTACAGTGAAGAGAAAGGGAAATATTTGCAAAATAAATGCATTTATAAATTTTGAATATGTGTTAGACAAATAAGGAAGTTGCATTTAAAAATGTTTTTGTTGCTTTTTGTCTGTTGGTTTCTTTTTTCTTTCTTTCTTTTTTTTTTTTTTCCTTTTTAATAGAGAAAGATTATTTCAGAAACATTCTTCCTCCTGCTGAATTCAGGATTTTTTTTTTAGTGTCTGGTATGTTTTTATTAACTATGATCTAAACTGCTAAAAAGAATATTGTTATTTTTATCATTTTACTTTTAAAGTTAGTTGCATAAACAAACTTTTGACGCAGTCACAAGAATCTGGGGAGTGGGGGGGAGGGGTTGAAAGCTTTTTGAAATCGAGTTCAACCCCACTACCACTCTGATTTCAGAAAGTTTTGTGCAGTGCCTTGTCCTTTTCTGTGTGCTATGATTGTTTCTCTGAATAGCTTCAGAGAAACAATCATGGTGTCACAGCTCTCAAAATACACAGATGCCACTGCCTACCTGCAGGTAGCCTGCCTGTTGCATTTTAATATTTGTACGTAACTCAGAGTACTGCGCCATGGCAGTAAACACTTAAAAAATACAGATAGATTAAATAGGTTGTGACATTGAATTGCAAAAAAGGCAGTTTTCAAGGACAACAATATTGCAGTGTTAAAGACCTTGACATCAAGAATGCATATTCTGTCTCTAAAGACTGAAAGAAGCCAATAAACAAAATATTCTACAGCAGTAGAATCAATGAATTTCTGTAATGGACCAAATAAAAATAACAGAGCTGATCATACACAAACACTTTCACTGATAACTGTTTTTATCCTTAGAAAATGGTTGTCACTGGTTTTCACTGCTTTTTGTCTTGTAGGAATGTATTTGGTTTGATATGATAATCCCTTAATTCAGAGAATAAATATGAAAAGAAGTAGGAACTTAATACATAAGCTTTATATAAAAGTTTCATGATAATAAGTATAAGCTTATATATAAACGTTAGTAATCAAAATCTCGAACAGCTGCTGAATGACTGAAAGTCCTTAAATTCCTAGTTGCTTCAGGGTTCTAAAATTCTGTGCTTAGCATGGTCAGAAATGTCCAGTCTTGATTGTGCTATGTGTCATGCTGCCTTTTGGTCTGTTGAGTAAACAGCATGAGGTTGTTTGATGGGTCAGGGCTGTTTGACATTTGGCACCTAGTCAATAGGGTGTCACAGTGTTGGCTCTGTTAGGTGAACTTGTCAATTCCTTGAGCTGCTTGTGCAAGGATCAGAACAGAACCTAACATCCAAATTAATTTTCTATCTAGAAAAAAATTCTACCTGTCATCTTTTCTGTTTTAAGAGATTTCATCTTATGAGACGTTTCTGGAGAACATTGCTGCTCTATATATATATATATATATATATATATATTTGTTTTGGAGGAAATAATCTCATATTCTTTGGCTGCTGAAAAGTAATTATAAACAAAATTTAGCTTGAGCTAGAGAAGTTGCTGCTTTAGAGGTAGGTAAAGTTTAGGTTTACGTGGAATGACTCTTTTCACTATAGACCAGTTAGACACATTTAACCTGCAATCAATTTTCAAATGTCTTAAGGATAATTGTTTTATTTGAAATAATAAGAAATCTATGCAGATTATCAAGCACGTTATTGAATTGAGACATGTAAGTATTTCTTGAAATTACAGGAAGAATTTAATGCAGAATGGGAGAATGGGTCCAGGTCACCTGAAGTTATTGCCTTGACTGGAAGAATTATGCAGGAAGCTAAAAGATAGTCAGGTGTATACTTATAATTATTGGTACACTCGTCAGGTAAATGTAGATCATGGTAAAATTGTCATTAAGATGGAAAAATAAATACAATGGAACCAAGTAAAAACAAGAAATTTCAAAGAAGGAATTAAATGTGTCAGTCAACTTGACACATACAATCAATTCATACTGGTGTGAAAGCACATCTCAGAGTGAGAGAACTAATGTATGCCTTCAAAGATTTAATGCACCTTTCTGCTTTGTGTTCTCTTTCCTAGCTACATCTACCTATTTGCAAAATAAGCATAATATTTCATAAAGACTGCATATTTTTCACAGTCAGCTGGTTGGACAACATTGTTATCCAGTAGAAATAGAAAACCTGTAGCCAGTTATTACATTCAAAGTCATTTATAGGCAGCATTTTTTTTCTCTAAAATGTAATACCCTAGAATGCACACAATAATGCTATTTTGGATAGTGGTTTCTTGATAAAGTAAGTCTTTCTTTCTAACAGAGCAGGACAGAGACTCCATCTGAACAGTAGCCATTTTATGTCAGTCCAAATATGCTCTAGAGCCGTCTTTGCTTTGCAAAGTTTTTGAAACTTTATTTCAAGTATTTTATTGGCAGTTAATGATGATCTTGTCACTACATGATAGTATAAGTTGGATTAATATTATATTGTTTCACATCAAAGCAGGTATTTATGATGTATTAGAGCAAATGAATATATGAACTTCTCTGTCAAGAGACAAACCATTTTTCCAAAATGAGGTACAGCTATGCAGGTATCTTCAATAGGAAGAACTGGGACTATACCACGTACATGAGGTACATAAATATAAGTTATATTTTTCTAACATGTAGTTATGTAGGAGGCACGAATATAACCTTGTTTTCTGGCTCATGACAACATCATTAGTGTTTTTAAGTTTTCAGAATCTGAATGATTTTGTGGAATATTAGGTAGCCATTATTCACAAAGGTAGCCATTGCTTGGTCTTATTTCAGTTTCTTTGGTTTTTAGAGAAAGGTAATTTATAATCCTTTTATTTCAAAGTTTTTTAACCTGTAAACAACTGTGCGTTTGTTGCATTAAAAACGAACAAAAAACAACACAAACAGAACAAAACCTAAATAATGCCTGACTAGTTTTATTGAACTATTTGCCTACCATAATGAACCTTGGAGATGTTCCATATGCAGAAGCAAGGTTACAGTGAATTTCACTGAGTGATATAAAAGCTTTAAGGAGAGTTAAAATGGATGATTCAGCACTTAGAAAACCTGTAACCAGTTATTACATTCAAAGTCATTTATAGGCAGCATTTTTTTTCTCTAAAATGTAATACCCTAGAATGCACACAATAATGCTATTTTGGATAGTCATTTCTTGATAAAGTAAGTCTTTCACAACACTTACTTGGGAGCGACCCATAGCAATATTTGGCCACTATAGCAATACAAGTTCATTATAACTGCATCAAGCGCTCTGTTTGCAAAATTTCAATCTGTTCATTTTATATTCACAAATTAGAGCACCTGATATATTTCAAAGAGGTTTCAGCTTTTATTATTCTCGGACCATGTTGGTGCACCAGTTTTCCAGCTCATTATTAGTTATCAAACCCAACCAAAGTTTGGGGAAGCCTTTTTTTCCCCATTAATTCTGTGAGCTTATGTTTGCAGGACATATATAGAAGTCCATTTGTCAGAAATCACCACGTGCATGTCCAGATGTGGTGCGTGAGAAACAACTAAAGTAAATAAAAGTCTTCCAATAGCAAACTTTTGCATTCTTTTTTTTTTTCCTTTATTTTTTATTGTTAATAATGTCTGAAACAGCTTATGAAAAAAAAATACAATATTTTTATTTAAGGAGCTTGCTTGAAAAGATTTCCCTTTCTTTGAAGCAGAATTAAACAGTTCTTTTTGTTAGTTTGCTACTAAATTGTACTTAGCAATCATAGGTAGTAAGAATAGGTATTTGTTATGTATCTGCACTATACAGCTAACCCTATAAAGCAACTTTATGTTTGATGCATAACAGAAAGAAGCTGGAGCCAACTGGAAAAGTCAAAAATGCCAGAGCATTCCATATGCTTCCCCTAAAAGTCCTATTTTATTTTGTTAAGAAGATGAGTCATAGCTTTATTTACACTTTGATGATGAATGCAACACTATTTGCTTCACCCTTTTGTGCTCTTGATTATTTCCTCAGGAAAACGATAAAGATGAATTGAGTCACTGAGTCCCTGTTCACTTTCCCACAGTGTTGGTAAATTAAAGGTCAATACTGAAGTTTATCAGTACTGCATTTTGCAGCATTCAGGTCTGTTCTTCACAGGAAAATGAAACATTTCCCTGCAAAGGACAAGTGAAATATTCTGTGTCTTCCAATTTCATTTCATACCTAGAGTCACCTACATATGTAGCACCATTTTCTGAGATGTACATAAATATAACTTAGGTATGTTTTTCCATTAGATTATCCACTTTATTGTTTACATGATACAGTAAATGTGTGTAGCCTTTTACAGGTATATTTTTAGAATGAGTAAATTGTGCTAGGCAGTAGATCAAAAACCAGGCCATGCTCTTTCCACATGTGATAACCATACAAATTTATTTGGAGCTAATTAGAACAGAGTTCATTTTACACTACTGCCATCTCTTAGTAAAAACATTTTGTTGATCAGTGAGATGAATCTCACCTTACCTAACTTAGAAATTAAATCAAAACTGAAATATATGGTATTGAATATATAAATGGTATGAATATATAAATACCATATATAATATATAAAAACGCAAGATATTATGGAAAGGGAATAATAAACAGAACAAAGTTTTTTGGCTTAAGTCAAACCAGTTAACAGCAGTCCAATGTTCCCTCAAAAATATTAGGCAGCACATCCAATAACGTACTGAGAGAGTTGTGAAATACTAAAAAATATGTTAAGCGAAGAACCTCTGAATGAACAGAGAAGCTAGTCGTCCCAGAATGGGGTGGTTGTTCCATCTGCAGCTGTCAACTGAGGAAGGATCTAGCTAAATCACAATTAAAAATATGGTATTTTTCATATGTGAAAGCACATGCCAATGCATAGTTAGTGTGTGCATAAGTCTATGCATTCTTCTGCACAGGTAAGATGATTGTTCAAGACCAGCAGAAATGAATCAAAGATATGTGCTTAAGGTTTTAAGAGAAATATATATACTCCAGAGACAGACACTTTGTTTACAAAGGAAAGTGTTATTGTCTTGAAGATTGAAGGAGGACTTCAGAGAATTACAATAATAGACTGTGAATCGCAGCATTATAGTACTTTCTGAAGGAGAAACCTTCAGATTTAAAAATCTGCACTACCACTTCCTTGTCTTGTTATCAAGACAAAGTGAAAAGGTATGCAAAGTGTGCTGTAGATGTAGATGCTGAAGATGCATCTTCTCCCAGGCAACGAGCAGGACATGGGTTAATGGCCGCAAGTTGTATCAGAGGAGGTTTAAATTAGACACAAGGTAGAACTTTTTCTCTCAGAGTGTGGTCAGGCACTGGCTGCCCAGAGAGGTGGTGGAGTCACCGTCCCTGGCAGTGCTCAAGAAGTGTCTGAATGACGTGCTGCGTGATGTGGTTTAGTGCTTGTGGTGGCAATGGTGATGAGGAGACGGTTGGACTACATGATCTTGTAGGTCGTTTCCAACCTTGTAATTCTATGATTCTATGATTCTATGTTTTTAGAGATTATGATCAGTTTTATATGTAGAAAGTTAGCTAAACTCTTGTTTATATGTAACGGTATTTAGTATATATCATGTGATGGCAACAGAATGTGTGTGTGTATTGGTTTGTAATAACAAAAAACACAACTCATAGTTTTTTGCTTCTGATCTAGTTAAACTTCTATCCTGAAAGGGACAATAGGATCATTGCAATAGACTGAGGCACTCAAATAGGATGATGTCCTACATTCAATGTTGTTTGGTTTTGATTTATTAAACTTCCAGCTAGATATGATTTACTGGAACTATTCTGTGAATATTTTTACTGTACCCTTTTGATAGTTGGAATCATGCAAATGCCATAGATAACTTTATATTTCTTTTCTCATTTGCTGTATATTTATGTGTTTTATGCTTCTTCTATTGCAGCTATTATAAAGAAATTTTGAGGACTACTATTATTCTGATCTAGATTCTCTATAAAGATGAGAGAAATGTGTTTACAATGTTACCAAAAGTCACAGGAGATGATTTATCTAAAGTGACCATATAGAAATGAACCATATAGAAATGAAAAAGCTTATACTTTGGAGTCTAATTACTTGTTTGGTTTTGACAAAGAACAGCTATGTAGAGAAAAGTGCTTGGAATAAGTTTTAATATTATTAGAGCATAGCTTATATCAACAAAAGTGCTTCTAATTTTGAATTTATTGAGTTGCTTTTGACTAATGAAACAATGTTGACTCCTATACATAACCTCTGTCCAAAATGTGTAATTTACTAGCTAAATCAGAACTAGCAGAGTAGCAGAACTCCTGTTTGCAGGACTGCTTACTGGGTTTGCAACCCAAACAGTATCGCTTTTGAATTGTCCATTTTTATTAAGAATTAGCTTTGTATTAACAAAACAACTTTTCTTAATGTTTGGAAGTATTTGATAGGTTCTGATCAAGTGGCTTACATTCTGGAAAAAAAAAAAAAAAGCTGCGAAGCTGCTGTATGGGTGTTGTATAAGGTAAACACATAGTGCTGGAGTCAATGGAAAACACATAATGAGAGATTCAAATCTGGAAAAACACAGAAAATTAAGAAAAACAGGGAGAAATGAATTTGAATGAAGACTCCTAGTCTTCATTCCTGATGTCAGCACAAGAAAGAAGAGGTTTCAGGATTGTATAGCACTTCTCTAGCATCCTTCAGTGGTTGGTCATCTCATCTTATTGAGTTCATCAAGCAAGTGTCAATCAATAATTTTATGACACTGTGCCATAGCAGAGCTGCAGTCTTCACAGACATATTCTGGACATTCAATGAGAGCAGAATGTAAAAGACAAAATAAAAAACTGCAAATAATACAAGTATAAACAATATGATTAAATTAGATTCTCAATGAATTCTAAAGCTTTCTGCAAATTATTCAAAGATTGTTTTAAGTGCAGCATTGTAGAACTACTCTGTCGGAGGTACAGCTGTATGATGTACATTTTGGACAGCGTGTACTGGGCTAGAAAGTGTCCTACATAGTAGACACAATAGACACAGGTTTTTTGATCTCCTCACGTCCCATTTCTCACAATGGGTGGCAGAGTACACATTAGAAATAGATTAAATTGTCTTGGTCTTTAAAGTTATTTTGTATATATATCAGCAGGTCACCTCATTAACACTTGGACAAAGTACATAGTAAGTTTTTAATTAAACATCCTCTTCCTTCCAATGGAAATCAAATACAATTCCAGCTTCTTCCTTCCCTGTATTTGTTTATGTTAAATATTATCATTGCCTAAATTATATTAGTTTTGGTACATGCTTCAAATAAATTTTTATCACCATGTTCCAGACAGGACAAATAATCACCACACATGCACTTATTTTATGTAGTGCAGTGCCATGATACCTGAGTATAACTAAGTTGTCTAGATGGGATATTGAGCTAAGAAAGCTCTTCTATTAAAAGACAGTGTGAGTACCTCTGTATAATACCACACTGTTCCATGTAAATGTATACCTCCCCTTTTGCTCAGTTGTCTGCTCAATGTAACATCTC
Source organism: Lagopus leucura (assembly GCF_019238085.1). Taxonomy (NCBI): domain Eukaryota; kingdom Metazoa; phylum Chordata; class Aves; order Galliformes; family Phasianidae; genus Lagopus; species Lagopus leucura. The sequence continues at coordinate 30,691,966 of NW_024962265.1, forward strand.
ATGAAATAAAAATATATTTTATAACAACATAAATATCAGCATGAGAGGAGCAGTAACTTAACTGTGCTGGACATTGCTGTCTACTTTAGTGCTAGGTAGTTAGAGATGTTACTTTCCTCTGTATAGCCCTCAGGGTGCTATTAAAATCTGGTTTCTGTATTAAGAAACAACAAGAGCATCTTCAAGGATGCCCTCTGCATGGGCATCGCGTTAGCCTGTTTATCTATTGCATAGAACTGAGGAACTGGGTGCAGTAGGAGTGAGCGTACCTTGCTCTCATGTTTTACTTTTTTTAGAGTCCTGGAAATCACTGGTCATAGGGTGAATAAAATGGTAACTAATATTTCCACCTAGGGAACACTCTCAGGTAAACTGTGTCTGTAAAAAAAGTGTTGACGTTTTCAGAACTCCTCCACTTTGATTTATGAGCCCACACAGATTCAATTCTCAAATCATTTTTTAATAAACGTATAGAACTTTTCATCTCTGCTAAATTCTGTTAAGGCACATTGATAAAATACTTATTTTCATTATTTCTACTGATCTAATAGGCTTTAGTACTTCTTGAATTATCTCTGAATTAATTTATCTTTTGGTTGTAGCCTGCTTGAAATCACATTTTAATCTTTACTCGCAGAAGGAGCTCACACATCAAGCTTTTATGGGCACAGCTGTATCAATTTGATTTTTCAGTTTAAATTACCCATATGTTTTTAATTTTGTTTCATACAAATAGATGGATTGCTTTCTCTGCTCCCATAAAGCTTTAGAAAATCTGCCTTAACTGAATAGCTTCTTACTTATGTGACCTAAGTTCTGGAGAGGCTGTTAGACTGAATACCTACAAAAAATATTCTGCCTTTTCCAAGATTCAGTAGTTCTCCAATAATATCTTCCAAAGGCTATTTTCCTTATTGGGAGTTTTTATGATTTTGCTCATTTTCTTCTTGCCAGCATATTTTGCATATCTTTCCACAAATTAACTGTGGCTTAACTAATGTATCATTCTTTAGTTTTAGTGGTTCACACTTTTAAAAGCTTCCATCTCATCATTACTAACTTTTCCCATTTTAATTATAATATAGAAAACATTTCTTAAACCAATAACAATTTCCAAACTGGCGAGAATACTAGAAGTGTGAACCCTGCATAAGCTTTTGCAGTCTGGTGATACTTTCCAGCCTTGGGCAGTTATTTGATCCCAGTCATATGTCCTTAGGAACAGAATCCAGATCAGTTTACTTCCTATTACATAATCAAAGTAGTTGTCACAGAGACTGAAACATTAGTAACTATTTCCACCCATAGGAGTCATGCACTGCATGAATGTTGAAGAAAAATATTTTCTCCATATGCTCAAGGTAATACTTTCAGGCCATGATTTAGGTGAGGGGTAGGATGTATGCAGAAAATACCCTGGACTGTGATACTGAAGTGGAGAAGACAAACAGCTTGGATTCTAGTATCAAGAGACATATGAACTTTGATAGTATTTACAGAAATTGATGGCAGCACAATTTGAATTGGAGTGTATTGCATCTTCATAATATTAAACTGATAGATGGATGTGAGTATTATCTTCAGCAAGAAACGAACAAAATATTGCAATTTCTGAAGTATGTAATTACATAAAATAATACGAATTCTGATTCTGAACACTTTAGCTAGTTGCTCAGACTAAGAATAAGCTATTTCTTACCATCATCAATAATTTTTCTCCAGCTTAGTGTAGAATGATATTAAAATGAATATATTTTATTATTGATAATGTAAAATCTGCTGCTTTGCAAAAACTGTGCTATTTATATTTCAGGTAATGTGCAGGAGCAGTACAGATAACACCATTAACACTGACTTGAAGCCTTAGGTCTTCCATTTATAAAATATTAAAAAAATGAATATTTAACTCTTTTCCCTCCAAACTTCAGAACTCTAAAATATTATCCAACATATAGCTCTAGATTTATGTGAAGCCATTGCTGTTATTCTGGTTATTCTTTTTTATAACTTTAATTCTATTTGAATTGTAAAGACTATGAATGTGCTCATGTACTCAGAGGGCTTTGAGCCTGTGGCTCAAGAGCAGTCTATGAAGTGTTAAAATAATACATGCCTACAACATGTTTTTAGGCTGGTAACCATCACAGTTAAATATGATGGAATACTCACAGAATTTAAAGGATGATAGGAATGGTTAGAAATAAATGAATAAGCAGATCAATATTCTTTCAGTGCTGATGCTTTAAGCTGTAATGAAGGAGTTTAGCTGAGCTTATTAAAACTTCTTTAATGGAACAACAAAGTTTTGTGGTTTTGTTTGTTTTTGAAAAGTTGATTTGTTTGAGGACTTTTTTTTTTTCAATTATGCCAAATTTTTCATCAGCCTCAATCAACTTATTGTTAAAGCTGATTAAGTCTTTGGACTGGATCACTGGCATTTTCAATTTAGCCTTCAACATTTCATTTCAGTGTACTCCAATTTGGGTGGGGTGCCAACTTCTCCTTGCTAGATATTTTATTGACTGCTTTTTTGAAGTAATTGAAACAGAATTGCAATCACTGTGGTTGGAATACATTTCACTTAAATTTATTCATCTAGCCATTTAGTAATCCAGAATAAGGTGGTCATTTAGGTTTCCCATAAAGTCAGACAAAAATGGTAATAACAAATGCCTAATGAATGGAAGTTTGACCCAGAATTGTGGGAACTGTGAATGCAGAACAGATTTTAGAAGTTTTAATAATAGTACTCCATGTGAATCTGACAGCAACAATAAATGAATAAATAAATAAGTTAATTCCAAGGAATGATGAATGTTAGCAAGACTACATTGTTATCTCATTAATGACTTGTGCTCGTAATCTGATCTCAATCATTTAACATTAGTTTCAGTGTAATTTTGTCAGATGGGTATCTCAGTTCAGTAAGAACCTCTTTAGTGACTTAGCAATAGTAGCCCAGCCTTTGTTTAAACATGGATGAACAAGAGCCCTGGTGTGAATGGGATTTTTACTACGCTCTGTCAGGGTACTTAACACATTTTTGCTTTTCACAGGGCAACATCTTAACACACAACATTCCCTTCTGTCTCAGTAATCCTATACTGAGTCCTCAAACTGAGACAGAAGATGTGCCTTTATTTCAGTCTGGATTAGACCTTTCATCATTCCTGCAAACATCAGTAACTCACAGCTTGTAATTGTGCTTGGTTAACAGGTTTTGTTTCTCCATCCAATTTTCTGCTTAGGTGATGCTGTTACTAGGAATCAGCCCATTGCAACACCAAAGCCTACGAGGAAAGAGAGTTACTGGGATTGTTCATTTATTTTTGTCTTACAGCACATGACTTTCCCTTCATTCTGCCTCTCTTCACAGAGCCTGCCTCTGCTAACCTTCCAGGCATTTGGAACAAAGTTATTCCCATGTGTGCTTTGGAAGTATGAGGGGCTATTACTTTCCCACTTTGCCTTCAGGCATATGCTAGTGTTGGTACTGCTTCAGTGGTATGAAAAATATGTTACAATATTGATTCTAACTATAAATTATGTATGGTTGAATTACTGCATGTTTCTTTCATAAATATGACTGTTTAGAACTACTAATTTGTCTGATGTTGGAGAGAAAAAAATAATTTGTCTTTTTTTCTTTAATAAGATAAAGCTTAATATTTAAAATAGCTGTGGTAATATATTTTAACATTATTGGTTATTGTGCTACTAAGGATTGAAGTGAAACAGGCTTTAAAATTAAGACCAGTGGTTCTTTTTAAAAAAAGATTTGACCAGATTTAAAAAAGGAAAAAAAAAAAAAAAAGAAAAAAGAAAAGAAAGATAAATCCTAACATAAACCTCATAAATAAAAATTAGTATTGTTTATTATATTTATAGTACAATGTACTTGTTGTTACATTTTGCTATCTGGAAAACACCGTCTTTCAATTTGTGGACTTTGGAGAAACTTTACAAAAACAGCAGCTTTCTAAAATACTTGATAATTTGGGTGCATTTTAGCAGTTTTGTTCTTCACAGAGTGTTTTTATCCTGCAGGTTAGACCCCAATGGAAAAAAGTGCAGTAAAGTCAAATTCTGAATGTATCTGTAAGACACTCGGGTTTTATTTGTCACATAGCCCTCAGTCTCTGCATATGGGCATTCAGACAAAATGCAGCCTATTTTCCTCTTTCAGGAAGATAAGTAGGCTGGCTACCAGTGCTCCTTAGTAGTTACTTTGCCTATTTAAAGCTTATAGTTAGAATAAGGGCAGAGGACAGTCTCTCTTGGTCCCTTCACTAAGAGTCCTTCTATGTCCTGCCTTTCCCCACAACAAAATCCCAAGTCAGAGCAAAACCATCTCACGAAACTAATAAAGATTTTTTTTTTTTCAAATAATGAATGTTGCTTAAAGAATAATAGAAAATTGCCAAAGAAGTATCATTTAGTATAACAATAACCCTATAATACTGTCCTGCTTGGAATTAATTGGAGCTACTGATAAAAATAAGAAAAAAAAAATTATTTGCAGCTTTCAAACAGAGATATTTTATACAAATGTAATTCCTATATGTCTCATTCCTTAGCTAATGCTACCACAAAGTCATTGATTTTAAATAGAACTGTGTCATTAATATTCATTAGGGTTTAGAGCAGCTGACTATCCAAAGCTACAAAACAAAGACTGTACCCCACCTATGTTTCCACTTCAAGTATCAAGCTGTACAATTAATCAGCATTTGTTATGTCATGAACTTTAAAAATCTCACTCTTAATTGACAGTTTGCTTAGACATTAGTCTGCATCTCAGCTCTGCCACCCATTTTGGTGTAAAATGCAGTCAAGTTATTTATCCTGCTACTGTATTTGTTTTCGGTTTTCTGGAAGTGAATGAAACTTCTGAATCACCTCACTAGACTATTAGGAAACTGAGAGAACTGAAGTTTGCAAGGCTCTTTGCAGTCCTTGGCTTACTATGTGAAGCTGGAATGCCCTACATATGTGCTAAATATTCCTATCGAGCAAAAAAATAGGGACAGATTTTTCACATACCATCTCTTTTCCTCTGGGACAAATGGCAGACAGAACACAAGTGGAGAATGAAGCAGTTACTTTAATGGTGCAGAAGAGCAAAACTAAAACACCCAGTAAAATCTGTGTCTCTGTAAGCATGAGAACAGCACAACCCCTTCTCAGAAGTCTGTGACAAGCTGTTGTACTGAGAGCTGATGCTGGTGCTGGCAACTGCAGAATATTAATGAAGCCCTGGTCTAAACAGGTTGATCGTGACTGACTGAAGTTTGCAGCACTTGGTATCAAGATACATTATTTGTCTGTCATGTTTCTTCTTGGTTTGACCTTGCTGCTTGCTTTCTTGTGTGTTTCTTTCTCTCTCTCTCGCCATTCCTTCCTCCTTTCTCCATTTCCTTCTTTCTTTTCTCCTTCCCTTCCTCTCCCTCCATGTTTCTCTTTTTAATTAACTTGTTCTCATTTGCCCAATTAAATTCTAGTGTGCTGAGATACCTATATAATAACAGTGTTGAATATCATATGTTTTAAATGTATCCTTTTGCTCTCGTTCTACTATTTCTTAGTAGGTAGACACATACAGTTCTTTAAGTTAGAGATGTTCTTGTTTGCTGCTTACATAACAGGGATTTATACAGAGGAACTAGAAGAAGCTTAGGATAAAATCCTTGTTCACAGCCTAATTCAAGGTATAGAAAGACTGAGCAGCCTCTGTGTACCTGACAGTGAGAAGAGGGCTAATGGCTTCCCCAGGGACATGCTCCACTCACTGTACCACTGCTGCTTCTTCATGCAGACTATCCCTCACCCACCACTTGCCTATAAAAGGAAGGGGATGAGGAAGTATAACTGGTGAGCCATTGACACACAATGGAATTTGTGTGACTGCATGTCAGTTCTGCTGGTGACCTTTATTTACTCAAATGTGGCTTTTTCTTTTTTCTTTTTTCTTTTTTTTTTTTTTTTTTTTTTTTTCCCTTGGTACTGTGTTCTTCACATGCACATCATCACAGTTGACTGTTTTTACCTTTTCTACTCCGTATATCTTAATATCCTTCGTAGCCTTTAATAACCTCTGAGAGCTCTGGAAAGACTTTTCCCTTATCATTGCTTCAGTCCTCCCTCTTCTTTTTCTTCCTCTATCAGAATTTGTACCTTCTCATCTAAAATGCTATTTCATTTTGGTTGCTAATGGATTTCGCACTCATCTGTATACTTCTTATACTATCAAAATCTTACCAGTTAAGCTTAAGGGAAGAGCTGAGGATATTAATGTGTTAGACTGCTTTAGAAGAAGTTCCATTTTGTGGATATTAAATTAGATTTTTCCAGGAGGAAGCTGCTTTAGTTCCTGAGAAACTATGGGATGTTTGAGACATTGGACTTAATATTTCTGACAAAATGATTACTTTGCTTTTCTTTATGCAACTATGTATGTATTTACTTATGTATTTTCTTTTTACTATTTAAAGTGAGTTAAAAATGGCTATCATGATCATAAAGGAATATCAGGGAAGCTATTATTAACTGACTCTGTGGAATATACAGGAGGTGTAAGATATAATGATCCAGGCTCCTCTTTGTGGCAGGGCAGCATCTGGCATAGGGTAGTAGACAGTCATTCACTGTAGCAGTGCTATGAGCTGGCAGTGCAGTGGGCTTTGAAGCATAGGTGGAGGCATAGGAAAGCTACTGCACCTTTTCTCTTTTCCCTGATGTCCTCTTAGTTTACTCCGAAGCTTTCAAAGAGAGGAGCTGCTACCCTGACAAGGCAAATACAATGAGATTTTTCCAAAGAGTTGATACCTTAGAATCGCATTATTGATAGGTTGGAAAAGATCTTCAAGTCCAACCATCAGTCTGACCCACCAAATCCACCACTAAACCAGTCCCATAATGCCACGTACATTATGCCTTTCCAATGTTTGACTACCCTCTCCATGAATAATTTTTTCCCAGCACCCAATCTCAACCTCTCCTGGCACAACTTGTGTCTGTTTCCTTGCAAACTAATACTTGACACCTGAGGGACAGGATCACCTCCCTTGACCTGCTGACCATGCTTCTTTTGATGCAGTTCAGGATATAATTGGCTTTCTGGGTTGCAAGGGCACCTTCCTGGCTTATATCCAGCTTGCCACCCACCAGTACCCTTGTATTGTTTCTGATGGTGCTATGCTCCAACTTTTCATCTCCCAGTTTGTATTAATAGCTGCAACCCTTGCCTGCTGGCCACCCTATTTCTGATGTACACCAGGACTCTGCTGGCCTTCATCACCTTGGCATACTTCTGGCTTGTATTCAGCTGTCTGCTGACCACTGCTCCCAGGTCCTTTTCTGCCAAACAGTTTTCTAGCCACTCTTTCCCAGGCCTACAGCACTGCACTGGATTGCTATAACACTTGGGCACCACTGGAGTTCTTCTGACCAATGTACTGGCAGTGATTTTGCCAAACACTGGTGTGTTATTTCTAGGAAAAAGCGTGCTGCCTCAATAAATTGGTTATCACTTTCCATTTTTATGAGGAGCAATTCCTTGATGCTGCACCATATTACTAGAATTTATAAAAAGTGCTGTTGTATGAATATGAAATATAAAAACAAATACGTTCAAATTTTGAAGTGTAAGAAAATAATAGTTAACTTTTTTTTTTTCAGGAAATAACTAAAAGTTTTCTCTAATGAGCAGTACAACAGATTTCTGGGACAGAAAACTGCTATTCCAGGCCATTCAGTTAGGTCATAGAAATGGGATTTTTATTTTCATGCCAATTTATGTGGTTTTCTTTTTCTTTTTTTATTTTTTTCCTGTGGAGGCAATCAGTTACTCTGCATGCTCTAGTGTATGATGGACTTTTTGAGATACTTTGCCTTCCAGTGGGTCCTCAGTCAGTAAACAGGTGTTTAACTACTTTGCCAAAATTAAATTTCAACAACTGTAATTGTCTCTACTTTTCTAACTTCTAGTGGCAGACCCAGGTTTTTCCTTCCGATTCATGACTAATATCAAGCTGAGACCAGGGTAACCAGAACCGAAGTACATGCCAGGGGTTCTTTCTGGACATGCATATTAACAAAAAAAAAAAAAAAAAAAAAAAAAAGTCTGTGGAGCAGTAGATTTCTATTGCTGTCAGCAGCAAATCTGTATAACATGATGCAGAAAACAAATTAGCTGTGATATTGCAGCTTTGCATAGAAGCCAGGTGTTTTAGTGGTTGATTTAGCTCCTTTGGAGGTTGGCCAGTATGAAGGTGATGTCTACAACCAGCTGCAGTGAAGTAGAGAATCAGGATTAAAGAGGTTTCTATCACAGAGGTGACCTTATGATAGATAATTTGTAAAGGAACACTTTGCTAGTATGTGGCATTTACCCTGACAGCACTCTAGGTACTATACTGGGAATTAATATAAGCTGACACAGTTCATTTTTTGGTTTTGTTAAAGTAATCATATCACTCCCAATGCTAATGCATTTCACTGTGAGAAATTGGGGTATGATGTAAGCAACACAGAATAAATCTCATGGAGACTCACTGGTAATCATAATCATAATAAAAAAAAACCTTACATATTGTCATGATCCACAGCTTTCAGTACTATATGTTAGGAGACCATTCAAGAGTAAGAAGTCATGCAAATGCCCAAGTAAGAAACATAGAAAAGGGTGGAATGTTCAGGACATGCAGTGTGTGTAGGTTGCATTACACAGATGAAAACAAAGTGGACTCCAACTTTGTTCAGTAAAAAAGAGGATTTAGATTGGAAATATCTCAGAACTACAAAATTAATTCTTGCTGCTCCGTATTCTTTAGGAATATAATATCAAGATGGTAATATTTAATATCTGTAGGAATAAATAATCAAGATGATAATAAAAATATAAAATTAATTTCAGGCCTTAGGAGTTTTAAGTGAATTACCTATGATTTGTTAAACTCCCTGATTTTTTTTTTTTTTGTTGTTGTTGTTGCACCTCTAGGAACCTCTGCAAAAATCACTCTGATGCTTTCTATTATGGTAAACTTTAAATTAGAAAATAGCTGTGGGAAGTTTGTGAAGTTATTAGTAAAAGACTTTCTGATGTCTTTAAATGTGTAAATACAGAGCAAAAAAAAAGTACCATCGAGATTGACTTTGCCCCTGCAAGTAATATCAGCAGTTACTAATAAGCAGAATAAAATTTTAAAACCAGTACAGTATGACATTGTAATTTTTGTGTTTATTTTATGGCTACACAAGGAATTTTAAGTCTTTCTTTAAAATACACTCTTAAAATGTTATCTTGAGTTAAGCGAGAAATATTAACAATGATTAATGACTGGAAAATGAGAGCACATGATAAAGCATTCTATTACACACTTGTTCGTTACTGTAATTGCTGATGATTTTGCGAAAGTAATTGCAAGTGTTGCTAACAAAACAGCATTTAGGAATTATTTACTGTAACTTTTTTCCATTTCTTTCTATACAATATTGTTCTTTTTTTTTTTTTCCTGTCATACCTATTCTAAGTCCATAGTGTAGATTGAAGAGATAAGGAAATTTACCTACACAAACACATCATTTTCCAAGAAATGAATAATTACAAACACAATTTCAGTCACATAGTTACACATACTAAATGGGATATTTCAAATATTCAAATATTCTTTTCTTTTTTCTTTTTTCTTTTTTTTTAAAAGAACAGATTTTTGCTTCTGAAAACAGGTTTTTGTATTCTATGTTTGCATGTAAACTGGGAGTTTTTCTCTGCTTTGAGGATTCTGCAGATGATGGTGGAATACTGCAGTATATTAAAAAAAGAAAAAATGTCTGAAACTTTGTTTCTTCTCTTCTTTTTCAGCTTAATTGGAGAAGAGGCAGAGGCTAGAAATGCCACCAGCAATAGGAGCACCACAGTACCCACCTCCAGATGGAGGCTGGGGGTGGGTTGTGGTCTTTGGGGCCTTTATTTCCATTGGATTCTCCTATGCATTCCCCAAAGCCATCACAGTATTCTTCAAGGAAATACAGGAAATCTTCCATACATCATATAGTGAGATAGCTTGGATATCATCAATAATGTTGGCTGTCATGTACGCAGGAGGTAAGATGTTTGTGAAATTTGAAATATCACAGCTCACCTGCCCATATGGTCTTAAAGCACTTAAAGTTAATTACTAACTGATTTTACGAGTTACCTAAGAATTTACCTGGTGCTTTTTCTTTGAATGTTATAACTTGGAACATCTCAGACTGTTTGTAATAATGGGACTATGAAATCTTAAATACATATATTATAAAAAAAATGTACATATGTATAAAAATGTATAGAAACTGTATGTATAGAAACTGAAAAGTTTATATAGAAAAGGAATATAGTATAAAGTATATAGCAACTGAGAACACTGTGCCTATAGCACTTTATTCACTGAAGAGCAGCACTTCTGTATTTTTCAGAAGTGGTTTCTGTAATAAAGTATGATATTATCAGATCCCAGCAAATGACCTTGTGAACAATACACAAAGTCCTGTTTTTACCATGGTAATTTTTTATCACTGATTTCAACCTACCTAAGCCTTGACATTTGAGTGACCATAGCTGCTTTAGCAGTGAAGGAAGAGAGGTAGGTGTCTATGGGAGAGAGTTCAGACTAGCTGAGTTGCACTCTTTAAGTACCTTTTTTCTCCTCTGACTATAAAGAAGAGTCTACAGCCAGCATAGCATTAGCTGAAGCACCTCAGTTAAATATTTTTCAATTAATGGAATGGAAAACATAATGGTTGTTTTTTTTTCTTAAAACGGTAGCAGAGACAGAGACCTAATAAAGTTGATTTGGCAAGTGGTGCCAGTATCAATGCAAACTTGCTTTTCAGATGTTTTGATCTTATATTTATTCATAGGGAGAATTTGAAGGAGTTTATAGGAGCAGCAACAATTCACCAAGCAAAGAAGTAACTTGATTCAGTGCCTTCAAGAGTGGAGTAAAGGAGCATACATGTCCTTGCTATATGTTATGACTTATGACCAGGTTACTCTCAAATCATAACTGGTGGTTATGGATACTGCAAGCCTAAAAATGTGTTTCACTCTGATAATATGCCATTTTGTGTGTCCAAGCATGCTTGACTAGCACTGTGCACTCTGCAAGCAGCCCAAAGGCAGTCAGTGTGCATGGTGCTGTGGGAATGGAGAGAATGTCTCATTCAGATTTCCTCTGAAAGTACTTTCTTCAGAAGGCTGTGTATTTACAAATATATATGCTCTTGCACTGCAAAGTGCACAGATGTAACTGTGGCAGCCCCTGTGTGGATCCATCTGGAAGAAGGGAAGTGCACAGATGATAAGAATTGGAATCTGCTTCCATTTTCCTTATGCTGTGACTTCTGAACTGAAGTCTTGTTCACTGTGTTTTCTAATGTTATCTAAATTTTATTAGGGCAGATTTACTTTATAGCACAGTTGTTTGTTTTTTTTTTAATTTTTGTTTGTTTTAATCTCTGAATAACATCTAATTTGTGCCATTTCTATCATCTCAAAGTTCAATCAACTTTTATTAATAGTGCAGACACAAACTGAAAGGCATTTAGCTATGGTCGTGTTTGAACATAGGCTGATCTGAAAGCAATGCCCCTATTTTATTGTTTTGGCCCATGATATCAGATGTGGGTGTTGGTGGTTTGGCAGCAGAGGGGCTCACAAAATGGCATCTGACATGAAAGTGCATGTGAAGCAAAGATGTGTCACTGAATTCCTTCCTCCACACGGAAAAAAAAAGGCACCCATTGACATGCATTGACTCTTGCTGAACAGATATGGAGACTAAACTATGGATGTGAGCACAGTGAAGCAGTGATGGTAGGTTTCAGCAGTGGCAACAGTGACAGTGGGTCACCTCCACTGGTGCAGAATTTATGAGCATGGCATGCTTGTTGATTGCTGGCCAAAAGGCATAGCTAATGGTGGTGACTATTGACAAACAGTATTCTGTAGTTGAAAATTTGCTCTATCAAACAGTGTTACTGTGTTCTTTGCTGTAGATTCCATGGAATTTAATAGGAGGCATTACTTATCTTACTGTGGTTTTGAAATGACAATTCTGCTGGATATAAACATTCTTTGAAGCCATAGCTTCTCTAGAACCACTTCCTAAAAAATAGAGCATTCAGACAATATCTGGCAGAATATGAAATAGCAATCAGGAAAAACACTTCTGAAGGAAATCACTCCATTGTTTTTACTGTCTGAAGGTGGTTTTATTTCTTAGCATTTGATGTGCTGTAATGTGAAAGACATGAAGACTACAAGTACAGTCTGTAGTGTTTACTATGAAGTATGATATGTCTGCGTGAACACTCTCTTCATCATGCTATTAATTAAGGTAACTTGAAAACATCTAAGATCTGTCATTCTCATTAGAGCTTAGCATTCAACCTATTAATCATCACAGTGGGGTCAGTGAATAAGTTAAGAGTCTGTGCTGACACTTTTTGCTTTAGAGGCTCCAGCCTCTTGCTGTAATTAGCTGGCTTCTGTGTTTCAATAACAAGGTATTAACTTACCTTTCAATGCTTTAGGAAAAAAAAACAAAAAACAAAAAACAAAACACAAATACTAATAAACTAATAAATGGCATCCAGTAAGGAACTGAAAGAATGTTAATTATGTTTATCACTTACTTCATACTTAGAATAAATGGCATTAAATTATAGCAGACCATCTGGCAATCCATATGGTCTCTTGCAGTCCTGGTTAATTCCTGCAAATAGGTCAAGCACAGCATTCACTCTGTTAGGAAAGCACTAAGCAGAGGTGACAAATCTGATAAATCTAGTCAATATGAAATTCTTTCCCCCTCTCAATCTAAGATAATAAGCAGTTCCATGCAGTTCTTGTTGGATTTATTTATTTATTTTTTCTCAAACACGCTCTTTTCCTCCCAACTCTCGTCTCCTGGATGTTTATTAGAACTTACTAAAAAGCCTCCCCAAAATGCAAGATCCTGTAATACGATCAAGGTTACATGTAATAGATGGCCTCTGTGGTTCAGCCTGTGCTTGAAAGAAGTATCCTCTGGAGAAGGGCAATAGTTCAGTCTCCATGGCAACTCTTTCTTCTGCCTCTCTTGAGCAGAGACTGTCAATTGTATTAAATTAGTGGTGATAGCTTTGTGATGGACTCCTACACACAAGGGACTGTGGCTGGGATGACCACACTTCTACTACAGGAGGGCCGAATTTGGGGTAAGATGGAATTAGTGGAGCTATCCTGACAGGGCATATTGTGTTTGTGTACACAAATGAAAGCATATATATATATATAATATGTATGCATGTATGTTTTCTTTAATATATCAACTGTGTGTGCATACTTAAAGAGTCATATGTTTGCTCTGATACACAAGATATTAAGGAACTGAAGACCCAAAAGACCAAATATGCTTTACCTCAGATTCTCACCGTTCATTCTTCTCTTTTTCAAAATTTCCATTTTTCCACTTTGCACAGCATTAACCAGCTAAAAGTGATTAGAAATTTTATTAGAGTTCTATTTGTCTAGAGAAAAATATATGTATTTGTTGTTTTCAGTATAGATTTGATGGGAAACCTTAGTGGTGGTCGTTAGAGCCATGTGACAGATATGTTGATTTCAGACACAGCTGACCTTGGGTTTTAGACATCCTTGTGGAAGTCTAAAAACTGGAAAAAGCAGGTTACTTAATTGACTTTAACTCTTGTCATTTAGCCAAGAGCAAATTTCACTTTGGTTGTTGTTGTTTCTATTTTCAAAAATAGCTTTTCAGATGTGACACTAGGTTATAGAGATAAGCTTGAAAACTGCTAATTCTTCCAAACTGTGAAATGTGGGATTATCTTGCTATTCTGAAGTTCAAAAAATAAATGTCCATTTAACTTCCAGATAACTTATCCAAATAATAATTTTAAAAGCATTTTGAGACCATTCTCCAAGAAAAATGCTTCAAGTAGTTTGAGTAGTCAAGCAGAGTTTAAGTAGTTACCATTACCATTTTTGAAAACATGCTTACAGTTAAAAAACACAACATCTAATTGATTCACAGAGACACAGAATTGCAGAATTATAGGAGTTGGAAGTGACCTCTAGATATCATCAACTCCAACTTCTCTGCTAAAGCCAATTCCCTACAGTAGGTCACACAAGTGAGCATCCAGGAAGGGCTTGGATATCTCCAAGAAAAGAGACCCTCTCTTCTCTCTGTTTTTCTTCTTTTTTTTTTTTTCTATGTTTCTTTCATTATTCAAGTTTGAGCTTAACCATCATGTAGTTGCAAACTCTTAAAAGATTTTTCAGGTGACAACGCAAAAGTAAACTAAAAACAAGTGCTCAATGTGACTTTGTTGAATATTAATTTGGAAAATAAAATATCATATGGTATGTTCAAAATATTTGTGATTTTATCTCAGTGGGTGTTTCAGTGATATTGCTGTGAAGATGGAATGACGTGAACAGTGGAGATGACAGTTGCAAAATGCATGCAACACAAACAACAGATGGTTATGGATTTTTACTTTTGGATAGAACCTAGTCTCCTATACTTTTCTTCCTCCCTGGTAGCATTTTCTTATTTTACATTTACAAATACTGGCACAAAGTATTCCATGGCCGTGGATAAGGAGACTGAGAAGCTTTCTTAAATTGACCTATGTCCTTTGTTGTTAGGGACAAACATTTTTCTCCATCAGAATATGAAAAGCATTGAATTTTAATAACCTCATTTAGAGTGTCCTTGAAAGCAGAACTTATCAACTTTCCAAATGCCTCATGGGCATGAGGGAATACTTTACATTTAGCCTAAAATGCATGTAAAGTGTCTATGTCAAGTTAATTTGAGACTCACGTAAAGAAAAGAAGGCGTAATGAAGAGACACAAGAAAAAAACATTTTGAGCCTTACTAACTGAGATAAGTTCTAGAAAGAAATACCAAGTATAACAAAATATTACAAATATACAGTTATTCTGTTTTTAAAAGAATACGCGAACGCTAAGATGGCCAGATAAAGGCTTTGATAAAGTAGTACAGCTACATTTCACTTTTAGAAGTCTTTGAGTTTTAGTAAAACTACCTTTTAGGGAAGTGTTCTGTTGTAGTAACCTGTGTTTTAAATGCAGAGAGGTTCTCTGTTTCTACAATAAAACACCCCTGAAAGTGGACTTGGGAAGAAGGATGATAATGTTTTAGATGGTTTCGTACCTTTTTTTTTCCTTTTGGAACAGATTTGTCATTCTAGCCAGTCATTCTAGCCAGCTCTCAGTCTTGCCATTCTGAGACAGTCTCAGAGTTAAGTACACTTAGAAAAATAATTTTTTTGGTCTTTTGAATAATTGTCAGAAGGACATCAACAGGACAAAGAATTGCCACTGTACTTCTACTTAGCATTTTCAGTGTCTGAAACATAGGTTATTAGTAATGATTATCATAGGAATATTTGCCTTAACTTTGATTAAACTAACTCAAGCATCTAATGAAAACAATTTTCATTTATATACAAGCAGGCAACATTGATCTTCATTTCTGTAGATAAATTAATCAGTCATGACAGCTTTTTTTTTATTCCTGAAGAAAATAATTTTTAACTCCCACTTTATCTAAAATAATGGGTCAAAAACAGAACAAAACAAAATAATAAATAGCATACATCATAAAGTACATTTTCTAAGGGACAAAAATGTGGATTTGTTTAATTTAAAATTTAGGCCTTTGATATGTTCGTTGAGCTCGCAAAACTTTGATGAAGGAATGCTTTTTTTCTGTACACTAATAATGTTGGATTAGTTCCCATATAGTTTTTCATATCACTGGATCATACAATGGTTGCATTTGTGATGTGTGTCACATAATTCAAAGGTAATGAAACAATGGTGTAGCACAACTGGGAATCATGAAATATTTAAGCAGATCCCAGAGAAGTATTATGGGGAAGGAAAAGTCTATCTACTCATGCTGTGTATACCATTGTAATCACATCAGCACTTCAAATGAAATAATAAACCTGGCACTTTACAAAGAACTTATTATAGAATTTTACTGGTCCATTGTTTTGGAACGTCTAAGAACTATTCCCTTGTTTATTTTGAAAGGGTATAGTCAAGGGAAACAGACCTGAACTGTGATATTTATAAGATATTATAAAGCAGTATCAATTGACTACAGCTGAGATTTTTATTGTGATTCCTAAAGGTATGTAGATATGTATTTGTTAATAGAAGACTTAGTGGCAGGTTTATTCTCCTGCCAGAGTAACTATAGAAATCAAAGAATGAGGTTGTTTTTAATTGTCATTTAATTCATTAGCCAGTTTTGAAGATTTTTGCAGAGATCACATCTGACACACATTGATAAACATATGTACCATATGAAGAGGTTTTTGATCAACCAGAGCTTTTTTATCTAGATTTTTAAGATTGCTATTACTTTTAAGATTAGTTATTAATATTACTATTGAGATTTTTAAGATTACTGTTAAGATCACCCATATCAAAGAGTACAGAGCAACTGAAGTTTTCATAGCCAATAAGCATTTCAGCAATGTGTACAAGAGAAAAAAATTACCTTTATTTTTCACAGATTTTAGCATCTTTATTTAATTCTCAAGAAATTTAAGCATTTCCAGTGCAATTTTACCTGGCTTTTGTTTAGATGAATAAGAACTATGATGAGACAACATAATGACACATTTAAATATGGAGATTGTAATTAAAATAGGAGACTGTATTGAGAAATAGGTTGTTCATTTACTCATCCAGTTCAAACACTTCCTGCAGCACTTTCACATGGGCAGGTTTTACACTGACTGTGCCCTGCTTTATTTTCTATTTATATTGCTTTGAAACACTTTTCATTAAGTGCTTTGACTCTCAGAAAATTCTGGAAGGGCATAGTGATACCATTAAAGCTTTTTAACAGTAGTAGCTAGAGATTATATCTTCTGTATCGATGGTTGACAGTAGGTTCAAGTGTATCCTCAGCAAGTTTATGGATGACATCAAGCTGTTTGGCGCACTCGACACTCCTCAGGAAGGGGGTGTGATTCAGAAAGGCTTAGGTATGATCACTGGGCCAAGGTGAACCTTGTGATGTTCAAGAAAGCCATGTATAAGGTCTTGCACATGGGTTGTGGCAACCCCCATTATCAGTACAAGTTGGGGAATGTAAGGATGGAGCACAGCATCACCAAAAATAATGCGTGGGTACAAATGGATGTGGTCCTGCCTCTCTACTCTGTGCTGGTGTAATCTCACCTGTAGTGCTTTGTCTGCGTGTGGAGTACTCAGTACAGAAGAGACATGGACATGTTGGAGCACATCCAGAGGAGAGCCACAAAAATGACCCAAGGGATGGAACACCCAGCTGATAAAGCTGCGGCTATTATTTCTGGAGAAGGCTCTGGGAAGACCTGAGAGGGGCCTTTCAGAATCTAAAGGGAGGCTATAAGAAAGAAGGGGACAGACTCTTCAGCAGAGTCAGTTGTGATGGGACAAGGGCAAATGGTTTCACAGTACAAGTGGAGAGATTTAGATGGGATATAAGGAAGAAGTTTTTTACAATAAGTATGATGAGGCACTGGAACAGGTTGTGATTTGGGGCTTGTTCTGATAGAGATTTAATTAATATTCTTAGTCTTTCTATATCTCTTGAATGTTGTGTAGGTTGTAGTGCCTCAGAATTTCAATAACAGTTTCAGTTGTACTAGTTTTGATAACCTGGTAATCTTAAAATTATTGTCTTGTAAATGTCAAATCTTTCCTCAGACCCCTAATTCACTTGCTTCCATCAGTAACTAAATAAAGATAACACATCTGGGGGAATAAGTTATATGTTTAATAATAGGCAGAGTTTGTTTAGTAATTATAGCTGATTATAAGCTGATAGAAATCTATTGATCTTTTTATGTCTTCGTCTGTTCTGTGAATGGTCTGGAAGTTTAATACATTCCAGTTTATTTGAGGCAAGATCCCTAAACGCTTCCCTGTTGGTATCAACTGTCAGTACCAAACCTGTCATGCTGGAAGTCTTGCTTAGCTTGCTCGTCTTTGTAGGATGCCTTTGCTTTTCCATGAACGCGAATTATTTGTGAATCCTTTTTTTTTTCTTTTACAGCAGTAAGCTTTGCTGTCCAGCATATGCTGCTGTCTAGATTTACTGCTGTAGCCTACATTTTATCTTCTTGTTATTCAACAGAGTAAAATATAACTTATTCAGAGGAGTGGCTTAGTGTCAGAACTTTCAAGGACTCCTTGCAGTGGCTTTCAGAGTAGGCATAATTCAAGAAGGCAAGTGTCCTATTTGGCCTTCCCTAGAAGATGGAGTCATCTTGTGTCCTTGGATGTCAAATTTCACTCAGAAAAACTTCAAGAACAGTTATGTTTTAAATCATTTGAATTGTTGACATATACCTGAACAGCAGAATTGATGTATTTTTATTGTATTACTGCTAAGCTTTGAGTGTGTCTAATTAAGTAGCTGAAGCTGTTGTTATTTGTCTAATTAGAATACTTGAAATTTCCAAAGCAGAAAGTAAATAAGCTAAGTACAAGAGGTTTTACTTTTGGATCTTCTACATAAATACTCTCTTTGCAGGAACTGTTTAATCCATAAGAAACTAAGACACTATAACTGTTACCATGAAGCATTTAATTAAGGAGCATAAAGTTTTAAAGCTGTACACAAGCAGCATGGCATCATTATTTATGGTGAATAAAAAATAAATTAGCTAGCATGCCTGAACATCTATCCAGCAAAATACAGTAAAATAAAAGGACTGAAATCAGTAAATAGATACATTATAGATAGATTGTGTGCTACATATGTGAAAATGTGAAAATCTTAATTGAACTTATTGCCGAATATTCTAGAATTGTAGTTTGGATAGTGACACTTGAAAAAAATAACAAAGTCGAAAAGGAAAACCTAAAACAAATCCATTGATACAGATACTGGCAATTGACATGTTTCACTAACAATGTCAGGCTGTTATCAGAGATATGCGAAAGAAGCGCTCGGAACTCTGCTCCAAGTATGGGCAATATGTGCTTAAATTTAAATGCTGAAGAACCAATCAAGTTCAAAGTTGTAATTCTCTCTTGCTTAATGAAAGTCAGCATATAAGTGTGTGTTTATATATTTATGTAGAAATCCCTCCTTTCTGTGAAATGTACATCAAGAAAGACTACATATTTCACAATGAAATGGGAATTTATCTCAGAGCAAGATCCATTGTGTGTTTCATGACTGTATTTACAATAATGACCAACATAATTCAGCAGCTTATCTTCCACTGAGCTCCAGTTGAAAGACTGTGGATCTGCAGCATTTTAAAAATGATTTAATAACATTTAGAAATGTAAAATAGTACTGTGTGATCTGAAATAAAATGTTTTTTTTTTTTTAGTATTATTATTCCATAAAGCTAAAGAGTAGGAATTGCACTACTGGATAGCTTTGTTTCTAATTTGTTTTTTTGTACCATAGTAGAAGTTTGCAATATTTCAGAATATTGTACTTCAAGAGTTTTGACTCAACCGAAAATTCTGAGATTTTAAAGTTTTATTTCAGTTTAGGAATAAAACATGTTAAAGCATAAGGACATTTCATACAATGCTGGTTCTGATTTGTTATCAGTCCTTTACAATCAAATAGCAAGTCACAAAAAGAATACACCTAGGAGTGATTTTTTTTTTGTCTTTCACACAGTGAATTTATATCTGTATAAAGAATGTGCAAGGACGTATAAGCCATTGCCATTCTTATTTAGAAGCTTTTTGTATTCACCTGCTCAAATATAACAGTAACTTCAGCACACAGCATGTGACTGTGTGCTCAGAGGAACATATCTGAAGTGGCAAGTGAGATTAAGACACGAACAAATTCGTATCATGAACAATTTCTTCTTGATCGCTTCTCCATATGTTATAAAAAATTTACCTGACAGGGTGTTCAGATATACATATTGCCTAGATCATTCAACTTTCTAACCAATAGTTTTTAAGCAAGATGTATTAAAATTGATTAGACAAACTTAGTTCCTCCTGCAGGAAGATAATAATTCTTTTATTAGGAAACCTAAGTAATATTCTCCTCACCAGCACATACATTAAATCCTTGCAGAGGCAGATGTATTTCACTGGATCATTTTAATATGTTCTGGCTGAAAAATATTAGCATAACTCCTTAGATGCAAGGTGACTCCAGGAATGCATGATATCTAAACAGCATCTATAATACAAATCATAGGAAGCCTATATTTTAATGGCCACTGATTTATTTAGAATTTATGATGCATTACAATCATTAGAACTAAGCTGCTTTATGTTACTTGGTAGAAAATAAAGTTTCTGGCACTGCTAGGTTGTTGTCTCACGTCAAGTAAGAAAATATACCTGTTTCAAAAGCCGCATGATTATTATCTTCAAGTGCAATAAGATGGTCCTGAGTGATCAAGCTACTTCTTGTTGCTGCCTACAGGAGAGCTCAGATATTCCTTATGCATATGAACAAAATCGGTATAGACTCCCTTTCACCTCCACCTTTTTCAAGAAGACCTTGTCTTCCGTGGGGATACAATCTCTGATGCCACAACAGAAGGGCATGATTCCTTTATAGTCCAGGCAAAAAACAAATGCAGCAGATAACTTCGCCTAGCTCCCTGGTGATATCTTAGTTTTCCACTTATTAAGTCCCAGGTTTCATTTACTCATTTTTTCATGACTACTACTCATCTTACCTATTCAAATTTTATGACATTTTCTTTTTATTGAGAAAGCATACTTTCCTTCTTGTTGAGGGAAGTCATCATGCTTTAACTGATTGGAGCCTGTGGAATAAGCATGTTCTGAAGTACACAAAAGAAATGGCATGTGACTACTATATATGGAAAATGTCTAAAGATTTCAAAGACCCAACGTACAAAGCTCTTATTGTAGAAGGAAATCTCAAAGTGTCAATCTGATGACAAACTCAAGTCTAATGAAAAAAATAATAAGTAAGGTAGATATTGGAATATGGAAAGATAAAATGACATCTGCTCATATGTATGGAGAATATATATATGTATATGATTTCACTTTCACTATCAAATAGAATACTATTCTCAAGCATATGTATTTTGCTTTAAAACATTAAAAGAACTGAAAGAAAAAAGGACTAGGAGAGTAATGATTAGAACTCACTCTTAAGTTACTTATTCACTGGTGAATATTTTCCTAAATATTCCTATTAAAAAAATTTTGGGGTGCCTAAATGGTAAATAAATTGGAAAAAATTCTAATTTGAACCTCTGAAACACTTCCAAAATTCTGGAATTATTCACTGAGTTGTCTCTACCATAGTTTTTTTGCTTGTCTGAAAACAGAAAACCAACCAAACAAGGAAAACAACATCCCAAGGATGCTCACTTTAAATTGATGGCTGAATGTCATTGTGTATCTCCCCCACTCCCAATTGCCCTGGTTGCTCAGATTCCCCTTTTGCAAAATACTGGGAAATATGCAAATTCTACTCATGGAATGATAACCTTTCATATACCAACATCTGCCCCATTTACACTTCAAATATCTTGGGTGCCAAACCCTAGTGGAAGTGCTCAGTTCACACCTTGTAGAATATCTCTGAACAACAATATCTTCCTCTTCACCTTTTCCTCAATACTTTGTGAACTAAATATTACTCAGATATAGTTCTTCATACATGAGCTAGCTTACTTGTCAAGGAGGCTGTTGAGGAGCTTCTGAAATTTCCACTCACAAGTTTTGTCAGTTGTAACTCCTGAAAGTCACCACATGCATTTTATCAGATATTTTTAAGAATGCAATTATAATGAAAATGATTATTTTAGAAAGATTTTTTTAATACATCATAAGCATAGTGTGAGATGTGTGTTAGACAACAAATGCATTTGGAAATAATCTAACAATATAAATATGATGAGTTCTCAGGACTCCCAGTTATGAATACATCCAGATTTATACTTCTCAGTACTTGTATTCTGAATATGTAGATGATATTTAATGATTAACTCATGATCCATAATTCACAGTAAGTGGTCCACAAAAGCATCATACGTGGTAGATTGAATATTTTCAATTTGAAGTTTAATTATACAGTTAAAAATTGAGTTGTGAAAGGAATATGATAAAGAAAGACCAACGAAGAGGAAGCATGTATGTTGTGCTTTTCCTGAAGTATTATTAACAGTATTATTGTCTGCAATAACTTATAAGGAGTCATTTCTAAGTTGGGTTAGACTTTATATTTTTCTGGAAAACAAACAAACAAACAAACAAAACAAAGCTGTAGGATGATGTGCAATGTAAAAATATGAAAAATATATGAACACTACTACAACAGGCAGTTTGAGGAAGACAGAGAAATCCAAATAGCAATATTAATCTTAACTGATGAAGTTTTGTTTTTTTCTAGGAAAAGTAGTCAGTGTTTTTTAAGGTATACAAGAAATCATGAATCATAATAGGATATAATAAATAGAAAGTGATGAGTAATGAACATTTGTGAATATTTTGCTCATGTGTACATACAGATGCAGAGAGGGAAAAGTATTGTTGTTCAGGAGCAGAAAGAAAAAATCAAGGGAAATATTTATGACTATATATTTGTAAGTTAATAGCATGGTTTAGGAAAATATCCATGAAGAATTTAAATATTAGCAAGAACTGTTTATTTTCTTTTTCAATGAGTAGCTCTGAAATTAAGAACATGGATTTATTTTCAAATTGCTATAATTGTAGCTGCAGCAGTAGTATAATGCAACTGCTGTCTTTTCATTTTCTGAACTGCAACAATGCTGAAAATCGCTTTGTAGTAGCAGAATATACAGAGCTTGACTGACAGTTCAGTTCACAGAAGCAACAAGCTGTAAGGAAAGTTTTTACTCCCAAAATTGTGATCTGCATTGACAAGACACAAGTCTTCTGCATACAGACATTTAATTATTACTTTTCAAATTCTTTTGTCTCACTAATACACTCAGAAGTTTTCAGGTAAAAAGTAAGTACTTTTATAAGTACTTTATAAGTATAAATGGGATGAATGCTCTCTGTTACCCCAGGTAGAAACAGTCCATTTGTATCATTTGAAATCTCACAACCAAATGAGGAAAAATGAGTGTTTATATTTCTTTCTTCATACCTTAATTGATATTTCTATGTAAATACTGCTTCCCATTTTGTTATTGTTGTCTCTGTATGGGCATAGGGTTTTTTTTTTTTTTTAGTTTTTGTTTGTTTAGAAGAATTATCTTTGAAATAGTACTAGAAATTCTGCATAGCTATAAGTTGTTCTTTAATTTCACATTAGTATTAATTTACCTTTGTTTCCTGTGAGTAGACAAAAAAAGATAGATAGAGCTTGTTTTGATCTCTTCAGATAAGCAATGCTGCTTGTACAAGCACACAGCTACTATCAAATTAAACTAAGTCCTTCATCTATAAGAATCCACAGAGGAAGAAGGAGCACCCTGAGATGAATGAATAATACTTCACAGACAAGATGTGTCCAAGAAAACCATTAAATATGTTAATTGGAGCATTTCTGTACTTGGAGTTATACATCCTGAAATTCCTGCTGAAACCTTGAAAGGATAGAAATTTAATGAAGCTTATTATTAGTATCTTCATGTAAACTATCCGCTGTAGAGAATTATATTTATTAATATTTACCTGTTTTTTGTCTCACGTATTTTTGAGCAGAAAAATGAATAAATCCTTGGTTTGTTTTTTTTTCTTTCTTTCTTTTTTTTTTTTTTCATTTAAAGAAGTAACCTTTTGTCGTATGAGTTCCGTGTGCATGTAACATTATTTAGGTGAAATCTCCAAACACATTTCTAAGTCTGAACAGACTGTCTTAACTTTAGCTTCACAAAAGTTCATGAGCTCCCGAAGATTGAAGTTGATTACTTTTAAATACTACAATAGAAAATTTCATAATATTTTCTTCTCCAGGACATTTTCATTATGTCTTCCAAGAGCCTTGCATTTGCAATTGAATTGTCTAATGTTAATACTGATGCACTACATTACACTTGCTGTTTAAGTTACAAGCTGTTTGCATCAGTTTTCTGAAAAAACAAAACAAAACAAACACATTTAATTTTTTAGAAGACGATTTGAGATTCCAATATCATGGTGTTGATTCTATTTGCAGCTGTTCGCATGACAGAAGCATATAGGCCACAGTGTCCAGTTAATTTTGAGACAGCATGCTTTTTTATTTGAAAGTAGTAAGTGACCACAAATGTTAGTGATAGTGGCTGAGTGTTCAGCAGTTCATAGTATCACACTCATTTCTGATTAAATATCATAAGGTTTCTTATTGCTAGTTTCTAAAGAAATGCCATAAATCATCTTCAAATCTTCTGCTTTGTGATTGACTCTTTCATGACAGGCTTTTGTGAAAGAAAGTTCTATAGCAGAGCATACAAGAGATACTTAATATCAAACAAAAATGTGTATCCATTGAAATAATAACCAGCACCACTACGCTTTGATTAAAACTGAAAAACTGAACAGTTTTCCAACTTCTCAAAATTAATATTTATACAGTAGTTTGCCAACTTGGAGATCAGTTTTCCAAATTGTGTGATCCATAGATCCGTACACCTCAGTACCACAACTAATGTACAAAAGCATGCAAGACAAAAAAAAAGGAAACATAGTTTGAGATGAGGAAGAGATGAGAAAAGCTCAGTGCGCTGGTGGATGGTTGAGCTGTTGGCTGCTTGCATCCTGACATGCAGTCCTTGAACTGTTGCACAATCTTAACTCGAGTTCAGCTACCCTGATTCAGTCTTAACCGCTTCTTTTTGGTTGCTATTTCTTGCATGTGTTACCATCCTGCAGACATGATAAAGAATTCAATAATAAAATGTTGCCTGACATTTTAATGTTCTCAAATTCATAGATGCTTTCTTTTTCACCATCTACTCCAACCCCCTCTAAACGCTCATCCAAGAACGTTGATAGTATTTTATTGGTATATGATAGTATTTAATGGAAAATTTTGGACTAGAGATAAGAATGTCCCAGTATACTCAATATTTTTAGTTAATCCTGGTTGAGAAAAACAAAATATTTTTAAGACATTTTCAGCCTTCATGATTTTCAGTACTGTCAGAAATGAATTTTGATTTGCTTACTCTCTGAATAACTAATGTGACATTCCAACAGTAATACTAAGTACTTGCAGAAAGGACTTGTGGTTGGAGGAGTAGTTTTAAAATGAAAAGTAAGGCTTTGCTGTAGGAAAATACTGGTGACTGCCAAACAAAACAAATCAACTCCTAAAAGTGGGAAAAAAAAAAAAAAAAAAAAAAAAAGTCAGAATGAAATCAGTATTAGCAAGTAGATTATCCTCATTTTAGTTCTTAGAGTTCCTTTGTATTTTCTGCCTTGTCAGATACACAGATAAAATACAGCCAGAGTGAAAATATAGCTGATGTTAAGAGAAAAAAATAATAAAATAAAATAAAATAAAATAAAATAAAATAAAATAAAATAAAATAAAAAAGATGAAAAAGAGAGAAGGCAGCAAGAATTCTGTGACCTAGACTCTCTTTCTCTTATAAATTAATGGAGTGTACCTAATACATTTGGACTGATAAATGTTACTTTACCAGAGAGCTGAACAAGATATAGATTTTATGCCAAGTAAATCTTCCTTTATGCTTTTTGGTGGCCTTCAAACAGATCTTCCTGTACTATAACCTTTGGGTATCATGAAATGGAAATACTGTTATCATCTGGTTTGCATCCTTTAAGCTTTCGGAGATATTAGATGTGAAGTTGTTGCATTGTCTCCAGAGTCAGATAATTTTTTGAAGTATATTTTTTTAGGACTGGAAAAAGCAAATAAATACATAGGTATGTGCATGACTGTGTGTGTATCTCTGACAATGAGACAGAGGCTATTAAATTGATAGTCTGTAGTTTGAGCTGTGTTCATTTCCACAAAAATATCCAGCAGTACACTGCTGTAAAAAAAAAAAAAAAAAAAAAAAAACCCAACATTTTATTGTTTGAGTTCTGTTTAAACAATATTAGCACATGGGTATCTTTTAAAGGGAAAAAAGTGATTGTTTCTTCTAACATCTGCTTTTTAAATCTACTTATTATTCAGTTACCTAGTCTTTTTTATTATCTTTCTTTAACAACAGCAGAGCTTAACTGAAGAAGGGAGATTTAAACAGTGGTTGAAACACTGAACTTGGAAGTGAGAGGAAAACATAGCTTATTGCTACTATTGTTATTATAAGAAATAATGTATTTCATTTCTAAACAATGTATTTCTACTAAGAGGTCTGTAAGAGGGCTGAAGGCCAGTCAAAGCAGTCTTGTCCTCACATTTTTTGCCTACAACTGGTCAAGTAAATGTTCTGCTTAGCTGTCAAAATAAGTGCTTATAAGTGATTATAGGCTTTGTATAAAACATCATTAACAGCTCCCAAACATATAGCTGAGCAAGCTATTGCAATCTTTTCATCAATGTATGATGAACATGAAAAGCTTCTTTCTTTCCCTTGTCTTCCTTTAAAACATTTGTGCCCTGCTGTGTAACCCTTCCTGAGTCTGTTCTTTAGTGACACAGTTACTGTCGCTATCTTACTCCTCGATGTCTGGACATTACCTTAGACAGATATAAAACAAAAATACAGCCAGGAGACTATTAGTATATTACGGTCATGGCCTTAAATTTATCTCAGGGAGTGTATAGTCTTTTGTGGCTGATGGTTTGTAGGTGTTAAGGGAGAGATCAGGCTAAATATTCTTGTGGGCTTCCTGAGTTAACATCTGCTAGGTAGTTATTTCAGGCTTCAGGAAAATAGACTCACAGATCCAGCAGTCCTTTAGTGCATTAATATGCATGATTTTGGCAGTGATACGTGACTTAAACAGCTTAATATTGCTTCTCAAAAAAAAAAAAAAAAAAAAAAAAAAAACCTCCCCCCAGAAAAAAACAAAATAGAAAAGCATGGAATTTAGGTCCCTTCTGCTAGCATGTGAGCATTGCTTATTTGCAGAAACTGTTAAATGTAAAATTAGATTGATGCAGGGCTATAAAAAGTATGATTTCAGACAAACAAACAGCTGGAATTTATGTGGACTCATATACACTGAGATATGATATGCATCATTTTATGAGACTCAGAAACCAAGTATATACACAGATGTCACAAGAGCATATTTAACCTACTCAACAGATTGGGAGGGTTTCTGGATACTAATGGAGGTGTCTTGAACTAACTTAGTCTCTGATAGAAAGTTTTGTATTTCTCAAATGCACAAATACTAAATTAAAATGCTAGAATACAAAAAAAAAAAAAAAAAAAAAAAAAAAAAAGTGATATCAAGTTTTGGCAGTAAATGCACTTCATTACTTGGGTAAAACACCTCAAAGATAATATAAATTTTAAAAGAATTTTTAATTTATGCAGTCCAAATTTAGGTCATTTGAAAGTTTGGAGCTCTGATATACCAGGTATCTTTGTCTTTTCTCTGGTGTCTTTGCTCACTACCTGCCTGAACTGATACATGCATACTTGACTTTGAGCTAACGCACCTTGTAGGTGAGGATGACATTGCATTCTTTGATCACAAAAGCTGTAAGTCCTTAAGTTCTGGCCCAGCTGCCATAGTTAAGATCCACAGAGATGCAGTTTTCTTTTCTCTGAACTGTTTGCAAAGCTATATCCCTGAAAGTATTGTGCTGTGAAAACGAGTTATTTCCCATTCCCTAAAAGAAAACTTCCAAAAGCAAATATCTTCCCCAGACAGCTAAACAAATAAGAATCTGACGTATTATCCTGTCTTGTAGAAGGAAGGAAGGTTTGATGGAACAATATCAAAGAACATGGATACTATAGTTCAGATTCTTTTACAGTAAATGCTACTGTAGAGCATGACTTTTCCCATGGTTATAGTTGGAAAATGTCAACACGGTGCAATGTTGATCCATAGTTTTATTTAAATTAAGTTAGCAATGCAGCAATATTGCACAACAATATTTTTCAATCTATTTCTCTCCAACATTTGATAGTCTGCTATGTGTGCATTTAATTCATCATCTTCACACTGTCTCACACGTATCTTGGCTTTTCACAGTCTTTGTTTAATGAAAAAGACTGTGAAAAGAAACAGATTGCTATCAGGTCTTTTGCTATCTAGATAATTTCTTAAGTTCTTACATATGGGTACAACTCAAGATGCTGCCTGTAGTTAATACGTCTGCAAATACTTTGACCAAATATTGTCCAAAATGCTTCTTTTGTAGTTCTTCCCCTTTCTCCCTCCCTCCTCCCCCAAGGATGATGAAAGGAACATTCTAATATGATTACAGCAAGTCCGCATTTATTGCTGACATAATTCTGGGGAAATTAACAAATATCACATGATTTTTCATGTGGTCAAATTTATAGAAATACTCCTATCTCATAATAAGAAAATAACTTGAAAATATTAAAATATCCTTGTTTTGGTGTTTGAAGCGAGATGCCATTGTTGTGTTTAGCAATGAGAACCCTTAAGCCTTTTTCTTTCAGAAAAATATCTAAATATTATTTTTTAATAATATAAATATTACTTGATATTGGAATGAAACTTTTTACTTTGAGTTAAAGTTGTAGGTTTTTTGTTTGTCTGTTTGTTTTTACTTTAACCTAAGAAAATATATTGTTCATGTATTTTAAAAGGGCTTTCTTTCTAATCCAGACATGACCCTAACTACTGATTGTTCAGACATATCTGTATTAAAACAACCTGTGATTGAAATTACATATCACTGTAGTTATGAGTGCACAAGTTTACTAAGACAAGAGAGGTACACATGATATATTTAGAAGTGGTTTGAGCATACGTTATCCATCCTTCATGTCTCATGCCTTCTGCTTATGTCCTCAAAAGGAAAACCTCACCTCACCAAGGTTCTGCATGGACTCCCCTCCAGTGTAAATAAAAAAGCACTGATTATCTCACAATGTAAAATGTCTGCTAAATGGTTTAGTGTTTCATGTGTGATTTAAACTCATTAAATCTCTGGGCTATTTTATATTTGGTGGGCCATTCTATTATTGAGTTTTTAAGCCTGGAGGTTTCAGTCCACTTTTGTGATTAATCAATGAGCAGCAGAGCTAGCAGAGTCCTCTGTCCTGTTTTGTTCATCAGCAAGATGAGCCCTAACACCTTCACTTTGATTACCCTTTACCTTACCAGTAAAATAGCAATAATGTTTCTCCTATATTCCACCACCTATCTTCCACTGCTCAGCTTCCTGGGAAAAAAAGTGTTTTTAGGTCCATTCCATCACTCATACAGAATTGAGCACATTTGCTAATGCCTGGGCTGCCTGGACAAGGAGCTCCTTTTATTGCCAGAAATTTCCCTGGGCTGTTTGGGCCCCAAGCTGTTTCTTAAATACAGATTGTAAGATCCAAGCATCACTGAAATCTTGTAGTAAATTAGAGCCCTAAATATTCAGTCAGTCAACTTGAAATGTTTGTCATCAAATTAACTTCAAGCTGACCTTTGGATTCACAAGCTGTTAGAAAAGGTGAGCAGGCACAGAGCAATACTATGGTGAATATTTGTTTCCTTAAG
The DNA here is from genome assembly GCF_019238085.1 of Lagopus leucura. Lineage (NCBI taxonomy): Eukaryota > Metazoa > Chordata > Aves > Galliformes > Phasianidae > Lagopus > Lagopus leucura. The sequence continues at coordinate 30,721,605 of NW_024962265.1, forward strand.
GAAGTAAGCTAAAATGTGGTCATTCAGCATATGAGAAGTATTTTTGTTGTAGGTATTTACCATTTACAGTATGTTCATAATACTCATTTAACACATTTAGAGTAATTCAAACAGTGGAGTCCAAAATAACAGTATACACATGAAATATACAGTCTTAAATTTGATGGAATTTAGGGTTTTTTTTTGCATCATGAAAATTCTGGCGTTTACTCCTTCTGATATTCAGAGCGAGAGACTTAAAAGAATTTTGCAATGAAATCAGGTGCAGTGCTTGGCATTCCACTTTATGCCAAGTGCCTGTTTTGTATTTAAAATTTATTGCTTTTTAATACTGGTGTTTTGGTTTTTTTTTAATTGAGTAAGTTTAGTTATTGCAAAAACAATGCGATTCATAATGGTTTGGGCCAAATATAGTGCAATCAGACGGTGTGCAGTTTTGCCTAAAGAGCTTTGACAACCTCTTAATCTTGATATGTAGCATGCCATCTATTCTAGTCATGGTCGTTTAAGAAACATATAATGCATGTCATGCTAAATTGCATACTAGCTGTTTGTTTAGTGTGGACGTAATTACACCATAAACTGAACTGCAGTTGAAACTGAGAAATGGACTTGTAGTAATATTTTTAAAGTTTCAAAATCTTTATGCTAAACCACATTTTAGATTTTCCCAGACAACCTGTAATCATCCTATTGCCCATTAACTGCCTCTCTGAATCAGGTAAGGGAAAATGATGATCGAAGGCCAAAAATGTACATTCTGATGTGACAGGGTCTATGTGTGGGCTTAAGTCAGTGTCCAAAACATACTGATGTGCTACAGTATCAACAAGATCAGTTGTTGGTTTGCTTGCCTGGATATTTTTCCAGCTCTGTTAAGCAGGGTTTTGATATCTGTCTCATACATGAAATTCTTCAGCCCTTGCACTTTCAAAACTTCCACTGTCCGATCTCAGTATTGATTACTTGTGAACTGTAACAATCCTTCTTGCTTGTCTGATGTCTTTAATCTTTTGATCCATCTCCATGATAAATCGATATTTATATTGTCATGGAGATAGTATATCCACATTCAGGCTCATGTGTCTGCAAACAGAGTGTTTGTCTGACAAATCAGTATAGAAACAGCTAAACATTCTCCTGGATGGAATACTAAGGCATTCCAACATATCTTGAAGAAGAAGACATGTATGATAGAGTTACCTTCTATCTGCTAATACTTTTTCTTTCTTCCAACAGGGCCCATAAGCAGCATTCTGGTGAATAAATATGGTAGCCGACCAGTGATGATAGCAGGGGGTATTCTGTGTTCATTTGGCATGATTGCTTCCTCTTTCTGCAATAGCGTTCTGGAGCTTTATATATGCATTGGTGTTGTTGGAGGTAAGAGTGCTCTTTAAAATGTAATACTATATTATTTCTAGTACTGCTGTACCAACAACCTGTTACTGAGGAAAAACTCACCATGCAAGGCATTGCACATGCTAAACAAGAAGGAAACAATATCAGTTCATTTCAGCCACGTAAATGTTTTAATTCTTTAAATTAGCCACTATGATGTTAAATTATTTCATAGAATATTTAAGGAACAGCTGAGAATTTTATTCAATAAATGCTGTATGTATGTACTCTTCCACGCTGCACTGTAATTATGGTATAAAAATTGACAGCATTTATTACAGTAATTTGTGTAGCATTTCACGTTCATTGTTTTAGCTTTCAATCAAGTTACACATCAAGCAGGGTGGCAGAGAGTAACAGAATTATAGTAAAAATGCAGAACCTAATCCCAGCTTTCTGTAGGTTTTCTTCCGTAGAAAATATGATAGGTTTCAATTCTAAAGCTTTCTGTGTAAAATCCAAGTCAAAATTTAAACAAAATTTTTCCTGTGTCATTAAAAGCCTGAATATTTCCTAAGACAATGAGGTAGTTGTAAAGCCAGTAAATTAGTTATTTACCAAAAGTATCTTTAATAAAATGAATGCCACCAAACAGATCAATAGCTACTTAGCCTTTATTACAGAGATGTCTTAATATGGACAGAAGGCCAAGAGGTGCAACTCATATTCTTGTGTAAATGTGTGGACTATCTCCATACTTTTCCTCCTCTTCTGCAACAAGTGGGGACTTCCATACCTGAGGTTGTAGAGCTGAATGTGCTCCAAAATAATTATCCCTTTTAATTTCCACTTTTATAAAAAATTTCAATCTTAAATAGGACTGGAAATAAAATGGGAGGAGATTTGTTTAAGTTCATCCTATTTTCATTGTAACTGAGTTGCCATTTAATAACTTTTGTGAAATGAGCCAAGAGAGAATTGTATTACGGCTTACTAAATGAAAAATAGAATCATGGTGCTGATACCATAATTCCTGTGTCATTCCACTGTCTCTATCATTGCTGAAACACAGTGAGGAATTTGGGTTTATATTAAAATGCTACAGGCAGAAATGACAGAATACCACCATGACTTACTGCTGACTTGAAGAGAGACAGAAAGGTGTGAAGCTGTATTTCACTCTCATTCTTGGTGGTTTTCATTTTCATTCAAAATCACTAGATTAGATATTGGTAATTTTAAAAATAACTTGGCTAAAGTATAGTGTATGTTCTGCAGTTCATGCTATGCAATAATGCTTTGTACTATTTGTATTTGTATTTTAGGTCTGGGTTTGGCATTCAATTTACAGCCTGCCTTAACAATGATCGGCAAGTATTTCTATAAGAAGCGTCCCATTGCTAATGGATTGGCCATGGCTGGAAGTCCAGTGTTTCTGAGCACATTGGCACCTCTCAATCAATTCCTCTTTAATGCATTTGGTTGGAAAGGAAGCTTTCTCATTCTGGGAGGACTACTTTTGAACTGCTGTGTGGCTGGGTCACTTATGAGGCCTGTTGGACCAAAACCAGTCCCTCCTGTGAAAAAAGATGTTGAAAAAGGCACAGGAGATTCTAGCCTGCACAAAAACAACAAGAAGTCTTTTTGGCAAACTATTAATAAATACCTAGACCTATCCCTCTTCAAACACAGAGGGTTTCTGATCTATTTGTCAGGAAATGTTATTATGTTTATTGGTTTCTTTGCTCCAATAGTTTTTTTGGCTCCTTATGCCAAACACAAGGGAATTGATGAATATTCTGCTGCTTTTTTGCTATCCATCTTAGCCTTTGTAGATATGTTTGCTAGGCCTTCAATGGGACTTGTAGCAAACTCTAAATTTATCCGTCCAAAGATCCAGTACTTTTTTAGTTTTGCTGTCTTCTACAATGGAGTCTGTCATATCTTGTGTCCTCTGGCAACAAATTACACTGGCTTGGTGATATATGCTGTATTTTTTGGGTTTGCATTTGGAATGGTTAGCAGTGTACTTTTTGAGACTCTGATGGACCTTGTTGGTGCTGCCAGATTTTCCAGTGCAGTTGGACTGGTCACCATCGTGGAATGCTGCCCTGTGCTCATAGGCCCTCCTCTAGGAGGTAAGAATCTCTTTTATTCCACTCTTTTTTTTTCCAGATATGACCTTGCAGTTTACTAATGAATTAATAAAATAATTTTACTTAATGTTATGTCATGTTTTCTCTGTGACTAGGAATGTAGTGTAGAAGCACTGCATTGCACCTATTATCTTTGCAATTCACAGCTTCATATCTGCATGAAAATGTAAAGGCATTCGTGGAATCTATTTGCAGTAGATAGATTATGAATGTATCTTGACTAGCCCTTAAATTCAGATAATGTATGATTCCCTGGTAGTACTTAGAGCTAAGTTTGCTGCCTTAATTTTCGTATATTCAGTTCCACTTTGCTCTTCACCAGAACAATTCTTACTCCCTTGAATTCATCTGATCCACTGGTCAGTTTTTGAAGATTTTACAGAGTGACTTGTAGTTTCTCCATCTTCATCACAGCTGAAGGAACACTTTCTTACATTTAAAATGACAATCTTAATTTCTCTAAATGGAGACAATTTGCATATCTAGATAAAACAAACTGGCAGAGAGGTGCTGGAATGGACAAAGTCAGGCTTAGCAGCTCAGGCAGTACTCCAGCATGGTGTTGCATGGCACTGTGCCCTCATGTGAATGTCACACCACACCTCCACACTCAGCCAATTGTTCAGCCTGTTTCTGTAAGCATTAGATAGGTTTCAGACATTTCACTGTATGAATCATCCTACCTGGACTGAAAGTTGTTAGTGTTGCTAACTTCTCTTTTCAACGTAAGGGGAGATAAAAAGCAGACTAGTTGATATAGCTTGGGCTATATTTGTAACTTTTGGGAATCAGGTAGCAAAAATGATGAAAAGAGTCTTATAGAAGTTTCTCTAAAAAAAATAGATACCCTAATCTTGTTGAAAAGTATATGTTAATTGCGTGTGTGTGTCTTGTACTGTAAGCCCAACAATATAGAAATGCAAAGACTCCTAGCACTGTGAACATACACTATACCCAAAAAAGCAGTGTCACAAGTCACCTAGACTATATGTGCCTAAAAGTACATGTCCAAGTTTTTTTAGGATTACCATCAATATTTGTATGAAAAAAGCATTCCTTTATGAAATTTTAAATAAGCTAGAACTGTTCAACTCATTTCATTACAATAATAATTGTACAAGTATATTTTTAACAGACCTCAAGATATTCCATATTTGCCTCATCTTTTATCGTATGAGTTCATTTTGGTAATGGCAGAACAAAACGTACAACTCACACAGACTCTTTCTGTGCCACCTAGTGGGGGGAGCCATCTGTGACTGATAGAGTCTAGCTTTTTCAGCCAGACTCTGAAATCAATATCAATATCCAAAAATTTTAAATTTAATATCAGTGGTGCAATGGCATATATGAGTATTTATTTTTTAATTCGTCAGGTTTGCACAAGTTTCGAAAGGCTGTGTATAGTGCTATAATCACAAGTCTTTGTGGTATAATGATAAGTAATTGTGCTTGTTAAACAGAGACAACAGAGGGGATGAACACATGAAAAATCTAAATTCCAGTTTTGACTAGTTCTTGTTCTTTTAAATACTATGCTGAAGTAATGTTAGTGCAGAATCTCATTTTTAATCAATTTTATGAGACTGCTTATGAATAAAAAGCGGTAAATTGTACTATATACAATAATAAGTTAATTATACACTTGCAGCACTGCTTGAGTTTTTTCTAATGCTAGGCTTGTGAAGTAAAGAAAAGACTAAAATAGTTTGATGGCTTGTAAATGTGTCTCAGGTGAATTAGGGCATTGGGTACAACCCAATAGAAGCATCTAATTAAGTACTTACTGTGCAGATTATCTTTTGAATTTCAGTGATAGTGTAGCTGTGTTCAAAGCTGAATGCTTGGATAAGTACAAATGTTGATTAGGGAGTTGAAAAAAATCAGAAAGAATGGCTCGTAAAATGGAAGAATATTGTAGTTGTCATGTCCGAACTAATCTTAGAATTTTGAATATAATTCTTAGGGACAGGCTTCTGAGTTCAAAAATCAACAGTTAGGGATGATGGCTGAAGAAATAAGCCTTTCTATTTCTTTCACCAGTCACAGGAAAATAAAAATGAAAAACAAGCAGTTGGTGCACAGTGACAGCAGTCTAAGAAGGCACATTCCTTCTCATGCTATTGTCTGTGTACAGGCTCCATGAGTGTCAGGCAGTCACTCCAAAACAATAAAAAATAAAATCAGGAGCTGAATAAAATAATAAGACAATGAAAGAAAATGAAAGAACTGGAAACTGTCTGTCATTATTCATTAAGCTTTTCTTACTTTGTTCTTCAGTATTTCATCATTGTCAGTGATTCCAGTGACAATTGCTGGTTTAATCAACGCATGTTTTATTAGAGGCCCACTATATATTTTAGACAATTTGAATGTGTTGGAAACACTTTTCTGCTCCAGCTTTGAAAACAGGTCATATATAGATGTTTCTCCTGAAGAAATATTTAGATTGTGTTAGGTGTTCTACTCTAAACATACTTTTCTCTCCTTTTGTTTTTCTATTTCAGGTTGGTTAGTGGATGTTACTGGTGAATATCAATACATGTATTTTGTCTGTGGAGTGATTGTGATTGTGGCCAGCATCTGGTTGTTCATTGGCAATGCTATTAACTACAGGCTATTGGCAAAAGAAAAGAAGTTAGAAGATGAGAAACAGAAAGCACAGAAGAACACTGACTTGAAGGAGGCAGAACCACTAACAAACAACGAGAATGAAGATGCTGCTAGCAGAGCTGACAAAACTCTTGAAGATCCTTCAGAAAGAGAAACCAATATTTAATCTGCTATGTAGCCCAGAAGACAACACTTATGACTTCCATTTGAAATATGCCTTCAAGACACAAGCCAGGTTTTGTGTTAATAATGATCAGTTACAATATTGGATGGGAACAGATTTTTGCCCCATGTCAAGACTCCAAGTTAAATTACAATCTATAGTTTATTTATTTCAGTGATACAAAATTGAAGTTACAGAGGTAGTGGTTCCATAAATAAGCCCATCCAAACTATGACTCTGGACAGTGAAGAGTCAAGAAAACTGGGTGTAAAGCCTTCACATGACAAAGTTTTGTTTCAAAAATACATCTAATGCAAAAGCGTCTGTTGCTGTTATATGGGGAGATATTTTGTGTTCTTTAATAGAGTACTGTTAATGTCTGTTGAATTAATGTGCCCAAACTGTATTTACTACTAATATATAAAAAAAAAACGAGCTCAAAGGTTTGTTTCAAAATTACCTGAATGAAGCACAATGAAAACTTTTTTTCTCATTTATATGCCCACTAGATCAAAATATTCATTATATCTATGTAAACAATTACAATAGGAATGTAGAAGTTCAGGTTGGAAGACAAACAATTGGTGGGCACAATTTATAAAATGCAATAAACAGCAGAGGTTGTTTCCTCCTGTGGCTATGTTATACTTCAACAGACGCATTTGAACACAAGTACATTCAGACCTCACTAATTCAAAATAAGCTAAATGAAAGTATTTTAAACTAGAATTTATACTGCTAACAAAAGTGGAAATCAGTTTGTTCACTTGCTTCATGGCAATGACATCAGCGTGGATGCTTGAGTTAATTGGCAAGTCATTAACTGGTTGATGACAAGATGTAAGGTCTAACTTCAGGTCCTTGAGGGCAGGTAACTTCATACCAGTTCTCATCTCCCCTTCCCATGTATTTAGTGAAAAGCTACTTCTATTTCATGTTATTGGTTTAATCAAAAATGCTGCAAAGTACATTGTCAGTACAAATCTGGGAGCTTTGTATTAGCGTATCATTTTTTGTGCAGGATATTTGGTCTTATTTCACACAGACACATCAATTGAAATGCACACAATTGTTCCTTGAGGTAAAAAAAAAATAAAATAAAATAAAAATTATTAATTAAAAAAAAGATTTAGCATTGCACTTGAAGTTGAAAAGTGCAAGATTCTGAAGGTTTTAGATGAAAATATTTCTGTTCTATTCATAGTTGAGGAACTTCATTTTGCAGAATTTCATATATATGCCACAGAAGTTGTGAAAATTAAGGGTCTGATTCATAGAACATTTATACATGTACATTCAATTCAGGAAAAAGTATGTTATTTTTCTTCAGTCCTCAAATACATATCATATAGCTGTAAATACGCTGGACAGACAGATATGTTAAACACGATTTGAAGTGCCAATAACAAAAGAAATACAATAACAGAAACTAGCAAGTGGAAATGCCAGTTTCTTAAGAGCAGCATTCAATTTGCTTATTTTCACTATTTAAAAAAGACAAAAAAAGATTCTGCTTGCTTCTGTCTTGCAGGATTATCATCTTATTTGCTACGAACTTCCACAGTAACGCTGAACTTTTCATTAGCACTGTTTTGGAGAAGAAACATCATGAATCCACTAGCAAGATGGTACAGAAATTTGCATCTTCTTTTTACCTAATTAAGTGCAGGAAATCCAGACAGCTTCTACAAGTCTTGTAGGTACTTCAGCAACAAAATAATGTGTATTTCAGAGTTTCAGAAGAAAATAAGGGTTATATGCTCAGATTTGAGCAGTGAACTGTCTAAAGGAAAGTGATATAATCCCCATAAAGTTGAAGTTCAGAGACATAAATACATTATACCTTCTTTCAAAATGTAATCCAGACAACACCCTATGAGATGAAAGCATTACTCTGGTTATGGATGCATGGACATACATGGGGAGTTCCAGGGTCCAGTCTGAAAATGTCCCACATTTCACGAGATGTAGAGTTTCACAATTGGCAAGCTGTCATACAGTTAGGAATATCAGTAATAATGCTGGACTACAAAGGATGAACTGAAACATCAGCTAAAGAGTAGCCATCAGGAACACCACTTTGCTCATGACAGCAAGTGTCAAAGGCAGAGATTATTTGAAAAGAGTTGAGTACATAGGTAGAACAAAAATGACTGAGGCAAAAATTTGTATGTTTATTATCTCTGCAAAACAAGCAAACAAACAAACATAAACCCAATAAACCAAAATGAAAAAAAAAAAAAAAAAAAAAAAAAAGAACAAAAACACAAAATAGCACGATTAAAAATGCAGGGTAAAAGACAGCAAGTATCAACTTTTGATTTAAGCCCATTAAAAATTGATATTGACCTTTAGGACTCAAGTAAGAGGCTCTTGGGAATCATACAGGCAGCTCACCTGTTCTGTAAAGGACTGCAGAATGCAATAAAACATGGCATAGGAAATAAGGGAAAAACAAGTTTCTTTGAGCCGTAGACACACCTACAATAGCAACACTGATGTTACTATCTCAGAGGAAATCGATATTTCTGTATATTCTCTACAGGACTCCTGATCTTTCATCTCCAGTCAATTATGTCAGTAGTAGGAATCAAAGAGCTGCTTTACCACCATTCACCAATGTACAGCTTTTAATCACATAATGAGGTAAAATGATGTATCAGGTAACAGAAACAACATAAGATGTGAACTGAATCTAGAGAAGCATTTCTTTACATTCTTCTCATTTCATCTTCTTAAAACTGGCAACAACTACTACTAGAACAGCAAATCAGAATGCACTTGATATTACTGAGTGTTATGGAATTTTGAATGCAAAGCGTAATGAAGAAGATTGGAGCCATATCTATGCAAAAAAAAAAAAAAAAAAGCCAGAAATGAAAAAGTCTTCCAAATAAGAGTCCTAAAGTGGAATTTTAATATGTAGTTCTTATTTTAATATTAATAATAAACTGCCTTCAGTCAATTCTGTGAGCATTAAAGTAATGAAATGAATATAACTTGCCTATAAAACCTGGAATATCATTCTTACTTGCACTGAGCTGAAATCATTACTGCAAATAAATTCCTTACCATTCTGCTTTTAGAATGAGAGACCCATGTATATATCATTTATTTATGTCCCCCTGCTTTATTTTAGTTACTTTGGTCAGCCTTCACTATAGACCACTGCAGGGTCAAGATTAAGAGATGCCTTTGCTGTACACAGTCATGTAATGTACTCTCAAATTTTAAGATGTACCACAGGCATCTCTTACACACGATGAAGTCTGTAGTCTGTCAGTCAGTGTAAGCAAATCCTGAGTTAGTCTTAATCTGATATATATTTCATCCTCTTTATCTCTCTGCTATAATATTTCTGAGCCAGATTATCATGTTGTTTATATTCAATTAATCAAATAATGCCAAAATCTTAAAATTAGTAGGAAAGAGAATAATCAGTCTCCACCAATCATATGTTTTCTATTTAACATCAAGGTTAAATTTCAGATAGATTCAGAGCACTTATCCAGATACTTCTATCTCTTTAGGGTTTTTTGACATTATAATTCTCTAGTAGCAGGACGGTTCTTCTGTTTTGCCCTTTTCAACTCTAGAGAAAGCCTTCTCACTAATAATCCTTAGTACTTGTTCAAGAACAAATGTTCACCCTTGCCACTTCTCACCACTGAACTGTGCTTGCAGCTGTTGCTAGTTTTGTACCTCCCTCAGGTTCGAAATCCTGTAGTCAAAGTGCAGTACTTATGTTTCAAGAAGGTGATGTGTGAACTGTTTTGACAGGGTTGGAAAAAGTTGTCTTCAGATAGATTATTATTATTTTCTTCAGTTTTCTAATGATATTTTCCTTATGAGAGTAAGTTCAGCTGTCCTTGCTGTTGAAGTTAATGGCAACAATTTCCCTGACTTTGTGACTCAACGTTCACATTAATTTTTATGGCATTTTTGCATAGCAACATCCACTGTACCTAAAAAAAAAAAAAGTTTGTCAGCATGTACATAACTGTTCAAAACTTAAGCCAGAGAAGTCTATGAAGAGTCACAAGCTCTGCGGGTAAACAGTGAGTTTTAATTATTATTTTTGGTTTTTTTTGGTACAACCATCCATAAAGATTCTATGAAGTAGCAATGCATCATGTACTCCCTCAAGGAGTAGGATTCATCTTGCCTAGTTTTATCCATACAGAAATCATATTGATTTTATTTCCCATTAGAGATGCATCCCTATTAACTATTTTTGTAACTTCATTTTCCTTCTTATTCAACTTCAAGGTTCTTCTGACTCGCAGTTTTCCATTCTGATGTTGCACAAAAAACTTAGATAAGGCACGGAATCTCTTTTATTAAATACTTGCTGTCATTGACTTCCCTCAAATGCCGAAATATTTTTTTTTCACTTGCTACTTTAGATGGTTGTGGGGAGGTAAGGTGTTATCCACTCATATAATAAACTACAGATATAACACACAGCCAGATTGTATTTAGCCATCAGGATTTACTAAACAAGCCCACTTTTTTAGAATCATAGAATCGTAGAATGGTTTGGGTTGGAAGGACCATTTAAGATCATCTAGTTTCAATCCCCCTGCTATAGGCAGGGACACCTCCCACTAGACCAGATTGCTCAAAACCTCATCCAGCCTGGCCCCAAACGTCTCCAGGGAGGGAGCATCCACAATCTCTCTGAGCAACCTATTCCAGTGTCTCACCAACCTCGCAATAAAGAACTTCTTCCTGATAATATGTAGTCTAAATCTACTCTCTTCCAGTTTAAATCCATTTCCCCTCATCCTGTTGCTACATGAACTAATAAAGAAGTCCCTTCCCAGCTTTCCTGTGGGCTCCCTTCAAGTGTTGGAAGGCCACTATAACATCTCCCCAGAACCTTCTCTTCTCCAGGCTGAAAAGCCTCAGCTCTCTCAGCCTGTCCTCATAGTGGAGGTATTCTAGCCCTCTGATCATTTTCGTGGCCCTCCTCTGGACCTGCTCCAACAGCTCCATGTCATTCGTGTGTTGAGATCCCCAGAACTGGACACGATACTCCAGGTGGGGTCTCATGAGAGCAGACCAGAGGGGTAGAACCACCTTACTCTATCTGCTGGTCATGCTTCTCTTAATGTAACCCAGGATACGGTTGGCTAGATTAACTTGCTTCAATGGATACTGACAATTTTGCCTTTAATGAAAGTCAATCAAGGCAATTTTTGTTAGTTTCTCTATAGATAATTATTTTTTTACTCCTACTGAGGAATATAAAGGGATTTTTAGAAAATATTTATTATCAGAGATGACATCAATTTTAACAAGGCTCTCTGGTTTACTTTGGGGGGGAGGGGAGAAGTTGGCACTTTTCTGATGTTTGTACATACATATTTAAAGCATTTGCATGTATAGGCATCTTTTAAATCACAATTTGCATAAGTATTGCTATATAATTTCAACATCATTTCATGTTATTATTTTGCAATTCAATTTTTTTTTTCTCTGTCATCTACCTCTCAGTTACAGTTAGGAGACTTGCATGACCCTGGAAGAATACAGCTAACAAAAAGCATGGTGTTTAAACTTGCACAGATTATTAGACAGTCTCCAAAATATTTGAAGTAGTTCACAGTAATATTTCAAAGCACTGCATACTGATGACTGGACTGTATTCCTTTTCAATATTTTTAGTAAATCTGAAGACTAAAGCCATACTGGTATATTTTTTGCATCACTGAACTGATGTAAAAAAAATTGATGTGTCATTTGAACACCCAAAGTCTACTGCCCTTTCTGTGAGATGCTGCCTTTTT